>NC_081826.1:294165577-294491648 GCF_030867095.1 Alligator mississippiensis
GACTTGTGCTAACCTTACTACGAGGTTATGGAGAATCTACTTGCTTGGGATCTACAAATCTTGTTTTCATTCTGATAAGAGTAGGAAACCCCAGGATGTTGTAAAGCAGATTTGTAGCTTTCTAGCCAGGCCTACTAACAAATAGTTTTGTGTACACATAACACGTGGGACTCCTACCTTTTAAAACATCATGCTCAGCTGCCTGCATCAGTTTTCTGAAGACGAAGGCTATTTACTTATATAAAGGTCTTCACGAGTGACCTTCAACTTACACTCCCAATATAGTGCCTACTAAAATCATTAGAAAACTTCAGTAGACCTAGGAACTTATGACTAGAAAGGGCCTCTCAGGATATCAAGTCCCATCTCTTCTATTTGCATGCAGTCATGTAACCAAAATTGATTAAGCCCATATAGTCAAATGCCAATGCATTTACATCATAGAATAACACCTTTCAGCATAACTAATAACAATTAATTTAGGCCAGGTCCTATTCCACCATTGCCCATCTAAGTGGTGTGTCTGTAGATGTGTAAGTGCAATTTGGGCACTTTATGAGTTTGGTTTCTATTTGCACTTGAGTAGCTACGCTCATCCTGCCCTTCCCATTTGAGCATACTTAGAAGGCGCCACTATGTCTGCATAGGCTCTAGACACAATAGGATCCCCAGTTGGGTGCATAATACCATGTAAGTCTCAACATTTTAGCCAAATAAACCCATGCTTAGAAAGTGCTTGATGGAGGAGGAGGACAGCCTACCTACTTTTTAGCCCAGCAGTTTACTAGTTGGAGTGCTCGCCCAGATCCTTTGTTTGCAAGCCTTTTACCCGGGGGCCTTCCCTCTTCCAAGATGTCCATGCTGTGGCAGGTTTTAATTTGCCCTTAGTATGGCATCCCCAGAGGGGCAAAAATCGCTGTTCCTGATGCTGCCTTAGAAGGGAAAAACCTCTGCTGCTGCAACCACGTGGTGTCTGGCATGGAGCAGTCCTCTCCCAGGTGTGTGCACTTCAATGCTCATTACATTCAGGTCCATGGCCCTCACACACAAAGCTTCTAAGGAACAAGGAAAAACTAAATACAATGCAACTTTATCCATTGCTTCTGTGGTCAAGTTTTGCTACATTGCTATACTGAAAAAATGTGGTGTCACAGTGATGAAATCCAACCAAATCAGAATTTCAAGTGATGCGCTTGTAACCATGACGACAAGGTGTTTCTATTGAGTACATGCCTGTAATCGTGCTTTTAAGACTGTACATCAGAGCTGTAGCATGGTATTGAATCACCCTTGAGCAAGCTCTGACTTCAAATCAAAGAAGGTCAGAACAATAGTTCATAATATGCTGTGAATAATTCCTTTCCGAGATGCACATTTCTTTTTGGAACAAGTTTCTAGGTAAAAGTGGAACAGAGCACTGCCAAAACACATCCACATTGACCTGAAGCATCTACTGCTCACTCCTGACTGTTCTTTTAAGAGTCCATAAGCAAGCCCTTACTCCTCTTGTGCTGTTAAGAGATATGATTCAAGGTGAGCGTGAGAAAGAGGGTACAACTGAAAGTAGGAAAATCCTGTTTTAATATCAGGAACTGTTTAGTTGTTGGACTTCTGCACTGTATTAATTATCTCCTAAGAGGAGTGTGGTAGAAGAGCCAAGAAAATAAGGGGCTATTTTACAAACTTAAAAAGAGGCCAGTTCAAATGCCTTAGATCAGGGGTGGGCAGTTATTTTGGGCAGAGGGCCACTTACTGAGTTTTGGCAAGCCATTGAGGGCTGCATGACAGGCAGCCAGGTGTAGATAAATATAAACTTTCAAAATTTTTTAGGGGTCCCGCAGGCCAGATAGAATGACCTGGTAGGCTGCATTTGGCCCACGGGCCGCATTTTGCCCACCCCTGGCTTAGATGCAATACTATTTTCACAAAACTCATCATTAGTTTTTCAAGCTCATTGTCAAAGGTTGCAGCCCAGTACAACAGATTGGACCACTAGGGAGGCAATGCCAAAAATAATCAAGAAAAGACAATAATAGACTAAATAGTAAGGGTGTGCGAAATGAGCCCTATTCGATTCAGATTCGGATTCAGTCTGAATCAGGGACAGTGATTTGATTTGTTGATTCAGATCACTGTCCCCAGTTTGATTCGGCTGAATCCAGATCTGAAGATTTGATACTAATTTGGAGAATCAGTGGTTTGGACACAGACACAGCTTTAAATGTTTTTTCTACATACCTCAAGGTACCAGCATGGCTCGTGAATGCTGTGATGCTGGGACAGATGGAGCGTCCCACGGGGGGAGGGGGGGGCACATGCTCGGCGACAAACCCAGAAGTGGACCAAAAGTAATTTTGGTCCGCTTCTGGGTCCGCCAGGAGTGGGCAGATGGCCCCCCAGCATGCTCCCCAGTGGACCCAGAAGTGGACTGGAAATGCTTCTGGTCCACTTCTGGGTCTGCTGCCTATAGCATGCTGGGGAGCCTCCTCCTGCACTCTTGTGGGACACTACTTCTGCCCCACCATTGCAGCATTTACTAGCCGCACTGGCACCTCGAGGTATGTAGAAAAAACATTTAAAAGCTGTATCAATGTCCGAATCTCCAAATCTTTCTGAATCTCTTTGAATTGAAAAGGATCCTCTCATTCGAATCGGACTTGGAGATTTGGCTACCGAAACAGGCCAAATCTCTGCCGAATCAAATCAGCGACCGAAGCTTTGCACAGCCTACTAAGTAGTAACAATGAGCTTAAATCAAAACTTTACAATGATCATTGATCTATGATAGTTTTGATACTCAGGTCAGAATGAAGCTTATATTTTCCATGAAATGTGAAAGAAAATTGCTTAACGAGATCTGTTGGACCGTGGCATAGCTTTTCACGTCAATGCCCCAAGAGGCTCAGGCACTAAATACCTTGAGACTAGCAAAACACCCAAAAACTGAAAAGGGAGTGACCTTTCATTAGTCTTGGGGAATGGACAGCTGAACTCAGAGGTTTTTTTTCCATTCAGTACACAGATATTCACAGTGCTCAGATAGACCATCACTCACTGGGTGTCTGCTGCTCTATTGTAACTGTTTTGTGTTTCTGCACCTATCCCCAGGTAAATGTAAAGCTCAAGGAGAACAGTTTATCCCTGTAAGACACAGGATTAAGTTATTGTACTTTAGTGCTCACATACAGTGAGATGAGAGTGAACATCCTAGATAGAAATCATGCAGTTAAGACATGCTAAGTCTCCCCCTTTTCACTCCATCCATATCCACAGTGTTGCTAAATTCTATTTTGAGAAATATTTTTTTATCTACCTCAGTCCAGTCCAAACAATTTCCTTAACTTTCCTTTCCACAGCCGCTGTTCTGCACAGCTCTTTCACACATGCATAAATGCCTTATTAAATTGAGGCCTAAACCCAGTGTTGACCGATTCAATTAGTTTTTTTCTTTGACCAGAGGAGATGAGAAGACAATTGATTTTCTGAAGGTTAATATTTCACATTGCTATGTCACCAAACCTGTTAATAACCACCCCATGTACCATTTGAAGTATTTAACCAATCTTTTTCTGGACAGCAAATTATATATTGGGGGGTGGGGGGGCAATTCATCTTTGTAAAAGCTTTCATTCAATGCAAATTATGTGCTATTCAACAGCACTTAAAATTGTGGTCGTTTTGCCCCCACAGGGGTCGATAGCTGTGCTCCAATAATTGTGCGCTTGTTTTGCTGTTTGTCTGCTTTTCATTTAAGGAAAAAGGCTTAATTAGAATTCTGTGTGTAATCCATTCATTATGAGGGGAAAGCTGCCGAGCCCAGGATCTGACATTCAAAACAAAATCAATACTTTTGTAGAACGTTTAAACATCTCAGGTAATATCTGCGAGCCCAAGTAATTTGCATCATGTGCAAAGTTCTAATTAGCGATGCAACAGGAGTAAGGAATACGTTCCATCATTACCCAGACTCCTCTTTACTCCCTTTACTCATACAATTTGATCGATTATATGTGCGTGTTTATTATGCCAACCCCCCCCCTCCTTTTTTTTTTTTGTTCCTTCTGCTCCTGAGGATGAGAAAAATGAGTGTTAGGATGGATGGAACATTTTCATTCCCCGTCAGGTAACAGATGCACTCAAGGTCAGATGCAGATAAAAAAGAAGCAAAGAAATGGAAAGGTTTTGTTTAGTTAGGATCGAGCTGCAAATGATTTCTATTTCTGAGAATACCCTCTGCACTCCCATCAAGGGATTTGGGCACTGGCACGTTAGTGAGCATTTTAAAAGTGTTAGATTTGCTGAGATCATGATGTCAGGATTCAAAAAGTTTCATGGGTACTGAAAAAGAAAATCAAACATGGAGGCCAAATCGGGGGCAAATTCTGAAGCTTTCATTGATATGGAGAATAGTTTATAAAACAAGCCGCTATTTAATTGTGCATAGAGTCAGTAGTGTAAAGATGTAAAGATGGATGAGTGAGCAGGGCACAAGCCCTGGACACTGCCCAAGAGGGGTCCAGAATAGAGCAGGAGTCACCTCACCCTCCTGCCCACCCTTCTTCCTACAACCTTCTGGCTTCTGCTCCAGCAGAATAGTGGCAGCGATGCCGGAGTCTGTGCATGACTGAAGGGCATTCTGGGAAAATGTAGTTCTGCCAATCAGTGGTGGTGGCAGCAGTGATCCCTCATAGTCAAGGATGATCACTCCCACAGGTTAAGTAAAGGGTTGTAAATGAGTGTTGATGGCTGAAAAGGTTGATCCTGGAGCTGCAGACTCTGGCAAGTGCCGCAGCTGGTGGTTAAACGGAGGATTGGACTGGTGATTTCTCAGTCTTGTTCCCTTTCTGTCTGTTTCTATCATTTTTCTGGCTTCAGGGTGAGACAATTTTCCTCAAAGTAAGATGTGCCTTCTCTCACACAGCATCACCATGTAGCCCTGTCCCAAGCTAGGTTTTTTTTTTTTCTCCAATTTGTGGTGTCAATGCCACACTTAATGTTTGCCTTGAAGGTGTCCTTGAAGTGTTTTCTTTGGCACCATAGATTCATAGACTGGAAGGGTCTGGAAGGGACCATGGAAGATCATTGGGTCTAGCCCCCTGCACCAAGCAGGAAAGACAACTGGGGTCAGGTGACGCCAGCAAGACGATTGTCTAGTCTCCTTTTGAAGATCTTCAGGGTAGATGATTGCACCACCTCTGGAGGGAGCTTATTTTAGTCTGGACACCCTGGCTATGAAGAAGTTTTTCCTAGTGTTGAGCCTGAAATGGTCTTCCAGGAGTTTGTAGCCATTACTCCTGGTTTTCCCCAAGGGTGCCCTGGTGAACAGCTGTTTGCCGAGACCTAGATGAATTCCCCCGACGTAGCAGTAAGCTACTACCAAGTCTCCTCTCAGACTTCTTTTTTTCGGCTGAAGAGGCACAAGTGTGAAGGACCAGCATGTCCTTTGTCCATGACTGAGTTGGGAGCATAGCAGCTGTTTTGGTAACGTGCATCAGACATGCACGCAGTGCCCTGTCCACCGCAGCTGATGTTGAATAGTCAACGCTTCCATACTGCTGGTGTGGGCATCAGTGAAGACACTGGCATTTCTGCAGCTATCCTCCCACTTTGTGCCAAGGATCTTTTAGATGTAGTGCTGGTGATGTTGCTCCAGGATTTTCAGGTGGTCCCTGTAGGTCACCCATGCTTCACATCCATAGACAAGAGTTGGGATTACCACAGCCTTCTATAGTAGGAGCTTTTTTCAAGTCCTGATGTCATGATCCTTTGAACAAATGATGATTCAGTCTTCCCAAGGGTGAGTTGTGCCTATCCTGTATCATATTGTGGATGTTGGCATTGTTTGAGAGATGGCTACTGAGATATTCAAAGTGTACAACATTTCCAACTCCTGTCCATCAATGAGGATCTTCGGTTGGTGGGGGCAGGCAGGGGTTGATTGGACCAGAGCAGGTTAGTGAAGCACCTTTATGTTTCCAGTATTAAGGGTCAGTCCCAGGTACTGGTATGCCTAAGGTGAGGAGTTAGGGGCTGTTTGTAGGTCCTCCTCAGTATGTGCAATATCAGCATAATCATCGGTGTACTGAAGTACCACATTCAAGGCCAAAGTAACTTTGGTTTTGGCATGGAGGTGGGAGAGATTGAAAAGATTCCCACCCATCCTGTACTCAATGCTGATGCCATGTGCCAGATGGTCATGGATGAGCACCTTAAAGACTGCAAGAAAAATGGAAAACAAAATTGATGCAATTACACAGCCCTGCTTGAAGCCACTTCACATGCCAAATGGCTATGTAGTAAAGCCACTGTTTAGGATGAAGCAGTCATCGGTTCATGAAGGAGTTTTAGGATGGTGATAAATTTCCCTGGTCAACCAAACTTCAATACAATCATCCCTAGAGCCCCACGGTTAACAGAGTCAAAGGGTTTGGTCAAATCAATGAAAGGCATATACAATTCCTGGTGTTGGTCTCAGCATTTTTTCCAGGATCTGCTGGGCTGCAACAATCACCATGGTGCCTCTGGATGGTCTGAAGCCACACTGAGACTCAGAAAGGAGTCGTTTCTGTCAATAAGCAGCAGTTGAGGGTGCAGGAGAAGAAACTAGAGTTTGCAACTGCTGCTGGGAGATGTTGCCCCAATTTTTGCTACTGAAAACCAGGGTTTTTTTGAGCCACTCGAACTAGGCATTGCAGGAAAAAAAACGGGGTGACAGATCCTACTGCCTGCTGCCTAAGCCTCTGGACCCAGTGGATGCCTGGCCAGTCACACATTGGAAGAAAGGACTTAAAATCTGTCCTTGCTGCTTTTTTTTAGGTGGTCTCTTAGGCCACGTTCACACAAGTGGCAATGTGTGGTTTGCAGTACCTCAAAGCCTTTTGAGGTGCCATGAAACACATGCAACACACATGGATCCATTTGCCATGCTGCATATTTGCAGCACAGTAGCAGAATTAGATATCAGGAAATCCCAGTATCTAAAAACTGCAAAAAAGAAAAGCAGCATGGCTCACATAGCAGCAGTGTATGACTCCTGAAACTGGAGCCTGGCCTGCCAGAGACACACTCCAGCTGCCAGATCGCCATTGCTGCAAGCCCCAGAAGCCTGCGGGACCCCAGGTAGGGTTGCTGGGGCCAGCCGACCCTACCCTACCCAGGGCAATTTGCCATGCACCAGAGTGTTTCATGGGCACAAGGAGCAGTGGCACAGCTATGTCCTGCTGCTCTTTGTCCCCAGGGAAATGAATGTGCGTGCTCACCTGGACATGCCCTTAGAGTGCGCCCTAGAGTCCAGTAACATTTTGAATACATGGAAGCAAGAATCATTCAGGATCACAGTTGCCATGTGTGGAAATCATCTTCCAGTTGGCTCTGAGTCTCAGAATATAAACTAATAGGCCTTGAGACAGGATATTTTAAATAATTAAGGAATAACATTTCACCTTTGGAGCTTTGTGTACTATTTGTTTCAGTTGGAGTTAGATGACCATTTCTGAAGGAGAAAATGAATAGGCAAATGCATACAATAGCTATAATAGGAGAGGGGGAAAGTAGAGTTTCTCTCTTGAAGAGCCTGAATCTTGCCATTATTGGCTTCCAACACGTAGTATATTCAGATCATAGACTCATGCACACTGGGTTTGTCCTCAATACGCTTCTTTTGCCTTTATCATTAATATATACACATACTCATTTCCCTAACCTTGTGCCTATGAACATTAATGGGATTGGTTACAGAAGAAGGCTACTCAGGTAAATGAAACATTATTAAATTTATTGGATAGCCTAATTTTACCTCTCTATGCTTCATTAATTCCATTCTTACAATAGTTATGTTTATGGACACTCAAAGAATACTTTAAAGAATATTTTGAGATGTATGGTGAAAAAGTGCTACACAGATGCCAAAACCTACATTTAAACTCTGATTATGCAACCATTGGTTATCTACGGTCTAGAAATATGCCCCCCCCCCCCCCAAGAATAAGTGTACCAAATTAAGTTGTAGTTTTCTGAAAGCCAGATGTGCCCCCAGATTCATTCAAATAACCAGACCTCAGCCGTATCATTATGTAATTAGCACTTATCTAGCTCTCCAGAGAAGGAACCATCTTTTTGTACTATGAAAATACAGCTCTTACTATAATTACGTCCAAATGCAAAATCAGACCTTCTAGATGCTACTGAAATAAATAATAATGATGATGATGATAATAATAATAATGATAATGATAATAAGGCAGTTCAGATACCTATTACAGTTTTTAAAAAGGGACTAAAAGAAAGAAACATGCTTGTCTGTACATATGTTCACAATATTTAAAGAACACGCTATGCTCATAAGCGTGTCGTGGGAGAAGGCACTAAGATACTTTTAAGGGAGTTGCAGAAATGGTTGGAAAGCAGAGAGGATGAGGAAATGAAAATAATTCCTGGGTTTTCTCTGTAGCAAAGTGAACATTTAGTAATAAATAACAGAATTATTTTTTTTTTCATTTTTCTTTTTCTTTATTATTATTTTTCTTTAAGGTTGTAACTGGGGAACGAATATGATGGAGCAGCCCTCTGGAATGTACTTGCTGATAATGGAAATAGGGCTGGTCAATGGATGCATTCTCTATTCACTGAGGTTATACATTGAACAGTTTGGCGCTGTATTAAAAATTACTGAGTCTCCCAGCACTAAGCTAATGCTCTGCATGTAGCCATTCAGGTTCTGTTAACCATTAAACTAAATAGAATACTATTTCATGCATGATTTCATTTAGTTAGATGAAGAATGCAACAGTGGGTCTGAAAAGGTAATGGGTAAAAGTGGAAATATTTTTTTTTTGTCAGGTGGCATTTCCCTTTGATTTTAAATGCCTTATTAAGAGATCATTATGGATACCCCACTTGTGTGAGCTGAACATGATAACAGATGATTCCACCCTTGATGTTGATAACATCGCTGTTTGTATCCCATCCAATAAAAGGGAGCAGATTAAGACGGACTACTCGTGACCTCAGAGCCTGGATTCACAGACAATAAACACATTCTTTAAGTGCCCCTGAAAACACTGGATTGCATTATGCAATCAGTCTAATGAGCAGCACCCTGTAACTAATGGCAGAGTAAATCTGCTCTTTTCCTCCGGCTGTTTGTCATCTTCATCTTCCTGTTTTATCTATGACCATTTTGGGAAACAAAAGGGAGCTGGGATTCGTATTATGCAGACTCCTGACTTGGTTATTTCAGCAATGAGGAGCACATTTAAAGCTGGTTCACACATATACCTTTCACACTGATGCTATACATTATTTCCTAAAGGTATCTTTAAATAAGACACATAGGCAACATCTAGAATAGTGACAAACACCTTTGATAAAACCTTACTAATGAAACCGAGCCCCAGTTTCATTAACTTTTCGAGGCATCTTTCGTCTGTCTTTGAATTCCAGAGACAGCAAATACAGGGCATTTGGTGAAAAAGTCACATAAAACCAGCAGTTTGATGCTAGCATTTCATTACACTAATGCAAGTCAATGGCTGCCTAACTAGCTAGTGAAACCACAGGCAAACCATCTAACTGTATCATGTGGGACCTCTGCCTGACGCTCTTCATCATTAGATGGTCTCTGAAATTTCACTTTTTCTATGACAACCTCTACTTGGTGTGTCATGCTTTTTTTCAAGCTTTGCATGAAGGTCTTTTGGTTCATATAACCTTAGGACTTGGGGGGTTCCTTCAGAGCATTCAACTCAACCTTCAGTCATCCAGGCTTTGCTTCATGGAGGCCTCGAACCCCAGGAGACAGGTTGAAGTGTTAATAAGACATTTGATGCTGATGCCTCTGTGCCTTATGGCATGGTAGTCATGGGGGACCTAAACTACCCGGACATCTGCTGGGAGAAGCAGACAGCAAGGTCCCATCGCTCACGCAGGTTTCTAACTTCTGTACAGGACCTCCACCTGACACAGGAGGTGTATGGTCCCACTAGGGGGAATGCCATACTGGATCTGGTATTGGCAACGGGAGATGACATGATAGGGGACCTCCAAATCGGTAGCTATCTGGGAGACAGTGATCACCTTATGATAGAATTCAACATAAGACGGCAAGTGGGTAAGGTAACTAGTAGGGTGAAAGTGCTAGACTTTAGGAAAGCTGATCTCATTGCACTCAGGCGATTAGTCAAGGAAGCACTGCAGAGTAGGAGTTTTGATGGTATGGGTGCCCAAGAAGGGTGGCTGTGCCTAAAGGAAACGATCCTTTGGGCACAAAGCAAGACGATCCCCGAGCGAGGCAAAAGAGGGAAAGGGGCCAGGAGGCTTCCATGGCTGACCAGAGAAATCCAGGGCAGCCTAAGGGCCAAAAGGGGAGCACATAAAAAGTGGAAACAGGGTGAGATCACTAAAGATGAATATACCTCCTCTGCTCGTGCTTGTAGGGAGGCAGTTAGGCGGGCCAAAGCTACCATGGAGCTGAGGATGGCAACCCAAGTAAAGGACAACAAGAAATTGTTTTTTAGATATATTGGGAGTAAAAGGAAGGCCCAGGGAGGAATAGGACCCCTGCTAAATGGGCAGAAACAATTGGTGACAGATAGGGGGGACAAGGCTGAACTCCTCAATGAGTTCTTTGCCTCAGTGTTCCTAAGCGAGGGGCACGACAAGTCTCTCACTGGGGTTGTAGAGAGGCAGCAGCAAGGCGCCAGACTTCCATGCGTAGATCCTGAGGTGGTGCAGAGTCACTTGGAAGAACTGGATGCCTTTAAGTCGGCAGGCCCGGATGGGCTCCATCCCAGGGTGCTGAAGGCACTGGCCGACGTCATTGCAGAGCCACTGGCGGGAATATTCGAATGCTTGTGGCGCACAGGCCAAGTCCCGGAGGACTGGAAAAGGGCTAACGTGGTCCCCATTTTCAAAAAGGGGAGGAAGGAGGACCCGGGCAACTATAGGCCGGTCAGTCTCACCTCCATCCTTGGTAAAGTATTTGAAAAAATTATCAAGGCTCACATTTGTGAGAGCCCGGCAGGACAAATTATGCTGAGGGGAAACCAGCATGGGTTTGTGGCAGGCAGATCGTGCCTGACCAACCTAGTCTCTTTCTATGACCAGGTTACGAAACGCCTGGACACAGGAGGAGGGGTGGATGTCGTATACCTGGACTTCAGGAAGGCCTTCGATACGGTATCCCACCCCATACTGGTGAACAAGTTAAGCGGCTGTGATGTGGATGACTGCACAGTCCGGTGGGTGGCGAATTGGCTAGAGGGTCGCACCCAAAGAGTCGTGGTGGATGGGTCGGTCTCGACCTGGAAGGGTGTGGGCAGTGGGGTCCCGCAGGGTTCGATCCTTGGACCAATACTCTTTAATGTCTTCATCAGCGACTTGGACGTGGGAGTCAAATGTACTCTGTCCAAGTTTGCAGATGACACAAAGCTATGGGGAGAAGTGGACACGCCGGAGGGCAGGGAGCAGCTGCAGGCAGACCTGGATAGGCTGGACAAGTGGGCAGAAAACAACAGGATGCAGTTCAACAAGGAGAAATGCAAAGTGCTGCACCTAGGGAGGAAAAATGTCCAGCACACCTACAGCCTAGGGAATGACCTGCTGGGTGGCACGGAGGTGGAAAGGGATCTTGGAGTCCTAGTGGACTCTAAGTTGAACATGAGCCAGCAGTGTGACGAAGCCATCAGAAAAGCCAGTGGCACTTTATTGTGCATCAGCAGATGCATGACAAATAGGTCCAGGGAGGTGATACTTCCCCTCTATAGGGCGTTGGTCAGACCACAGTTGGAGTACTACGTGCAATTCTGGGCGCCACACTTCAAGAAGGATGCGGATAACCTGGAGAGGGTACAGCGAAGGGCAACTCATATGGTCAAGGGCCTGCAGACCAAGCCCTACGAGGAGAGACTAGAGAAACTGGACCTTTTCAGCCTCCGCAAGAGAAGGTTGAGAGGCGACCTTGTGGCTGCCTATAAGTTCATCACGGGGGCACAGAAGGGAATTGGTGAGGATTTATTCACCAAGGCGCCCCCGGGGGTTACAAGAAACAATGGCCACAAGCTAGCAGAGAGCAGATTTAGACTGGACATTAGGAAGAACTTCTTCACAGTTCGAGTGGCCAAGGTCTGGAACGGGCTCCCAAGGGAGGTGGTGCTCTCCCCTACCCTGGGGGTCTTCAAGAGGAGGTTAGATGAGTATCTAGCTGGGGTCATCTAGACCCAGCACTCTTTCCTGCTTATGCAGGGGGTCGGACTTGATGATCTATTGAGGTCCCTTCTGACCCTAACATCTATGAATCTATGAATCTATGAATCTATGAAATGGGAGTTGCTTTGTTTCTACTGGAATAACTTGAGCCTCTTAGAGAACCAGTCTGTTTTCCACTGCCTGGGAGGTATCAAGAAAATACTCTTGCCTTCAGAGATGACCGTATCAGGGTGCGGGGCCCGGGGCAAATCAGCTGGTGCAGGTCCGGATGCAGCAGCGGGCGGGTGGTGAGCAGCTGGATGCAAAGCCAGCGCAGCTCTGCAGGGCCCCCCAAAGTGCAAGGCAGTTGTCTCGTTTGCCCACCGCTAGGTATGGCCCGCTTGCCTTAATTAACATGAGACTGCCATCTGCTTTACAATAAATTCCCTTGTCTGAACACATTCATTAATTGAATACACTCATAGATGCATGGGACAGAATCCAATTTCAGTGCTAAGATGTGTAAGTGATTCAAGGTTTTTAGGCACCTACCTCATCCAACAAGCTTCTCCTTTATCTTGCGTAACAACTGAGATCACATGTACATAGCTAAATGCAGCTATAGTTTTGCCCTGTGTGAATAAGTTGGCCACTACTGTGTATGTTTGGACTGACTGTCTCCTGAAGGCATCTAAATTCATTTATGCCCTTTTGCAGTTCTGCTTGGTGCCTCCTTGGACACACAGAAGTGCCATGCAAACCTCAGAATTGCACTCAAGTGACAATCACGACTTATGACTGACATGAATGTACGTGTGGAAGGCTGGTTGGAAAGTCTTCAGTGGCAGTCCTCATTGCAGGGCTTCTTCAAGCCGTATTCTCACTTTTCCCTAAACATAATATCAAATGGCCTTAATTTTACTCTTAACCATGAACTCATTAGTAACTGAATCCTTTATTAGATTTTTCATTATTTTCCTTAGGACTAAAATCAGGCTAAGCAGCATACAGTTTTGCCTATCACCCCTCTGTCACAACCCAAGGGTGTGATTTTTGTTTTGTGTGTGCTTTGGCACCACTGAATTATTTTCCCGCCAAATTGTAGCTTTCTTTGCAGTGTGCATTTCTTTGCAGTTAAGAAATGCTCGTTGCAAAGAGTTCCCGCCATTTGTATGATAATTCGAGCCCCATTATTGGCTTGCATGAAATTATTCACACGTAGTGGCTAGTGATTGGCTTGCTTGCTGTATACAAAGCTTGAGTGGTTTCCACCCAAGTTGGAGGACTCCACAAACACCAGGAGGAGGAGACTTCACGCTGTGTGAAGATCTCTAAGCGCTGCGGAGCCTACCGGACCCAGCGTATTTCAAGCAGGCAACAGGGGTCTGATCAGCCTCTAGCCTCTCCCCATCACCGAGCGCAATCCTCGATGTATCCCTCTTCCCTGCGCACAAAAAAGATCCACGGAGCCTAGCAAACTTCATGTGAGACTATTCAGAGCTCTCTATTTCGAGTACTTTCTTCGGTTGGTGCGACGGGCTCGCGGTTTAGAGCCTCCAACCGGATGGGCTAGAAGAGTGTTCACGGGAAGGAACTCTAGTCCGCTTCTCTTCTTTTCTATCTGTAACCGCAACTCAAGCAAGTTTTCCAGCCTACACCGCGACCATCTTCGGTGTAAGTAAACAATCTTGAATCAACCACTACGCGTCCGTGACTAATTCTAGCGTGCCGCCTGTTTTCTCCGACCCAGCGTGCCCGGGCTGCTGGCCACAGCCCGCGCGGCGCAAAAAAGGGCCTGGATCGCTCCCGGCCCGCACACCCTCTTGTCCATTTTGAAGATTAGTGCAACATTCCTGCTATTGCAGTTCTCTGCAATTTCCCTGGTATTCCAGAATTTATCGGAAATTGCATCCATAGGTAAAAAAAAATATTCTCAGTCAGCTCTTTTAGGAATCTTGGGAGTAAATTATTAAGGTTTGCTAATTTAACATATGTTTATCTCTGTTCAATAACTATTTTCTTCAATTACTAATTGATGGGAACTACTTAGCTACCATTAGATGACACAAATATATACCATCCTGCTTGGGCACTTGTACACGGCACTGTACAGTGATGTTGGTATAGCGCTGGGCTTTAGTATTTATTTTTGGAAGTATTCAAGCACAGCGCAGTATGGGTAGTTATTGTGCCCTGCACGTGGCGCATGGCTAGAAGTCGTCGCTTCATCGCCGTAATGGCGCACTATACCTGGGGACCGCACCGCTATGGCAATGTAGCTGGTGATCACGTGTAAACACGTGTGATCACTGTGTCACCATAGCATGCCATATGGTGATGTAGCCCATTGCTACATTGCCGTAGGGCAATGTGTAGATGCGCCCCTGGTTTCTAAACACAGAACAGATATATTTATTGAATAGGTTTCCATATCATGATTAACAGTTTTGTCATCTTTAACTACAAGTTGGTCTATCCTGTTGCTAAGCTTGCTTTGGTCAAAATACACTTAAAAAAACAACAACTTGTCTTATTGTCTTTAGCCTGGCCAGAAATGGGTATGTCCCCAATATTGTTAGCTTTCTTTATCAATTTAACTTTACTTTTGCCATAAGCACCCAGGCTGGTTGGGGGGGGGGGGGGACCCAAATCTACTTACCCCTTGTGCCTCTGCCACCCAAATACACTGTCAAGCACATCACTGTGCTACCCACCTCCAGTGGCCAGGCAGGGGTAGCACAGGGTTTCCTTGCTGCTGCAAAGGCTTTCGGGGAGGAAAGAAGAGAGCACCTTACAGCTTGCTCCACTCACTTCCTCCATTCCCATGATACACTGATCATTGAGGCACTTGGCTGCCCAGCTCCTGTGGCAGGGAAAGAGGAGCACAGAGCTTCATCTGCTATGGCAAAGATTCCCAGCAGCCTCCCTTATAGTTGTGACCTGGAGCAGGCATCCCTCTTGTCCCATCTTAGCTCTGCTACTGGTGCCATAAGATCCTTTTAAGGGTGCCATGCCAGGTGTGCAAACCACTACACATAATTCACAAGATAAACCTAGAGATTTCAAATAGGAAACCATCATATCAAATAATATTCTTACATATTGTAGTCTCTAAGACAGAAGAACTGCTCTATTGTTTTTCCATAGTCAAGACAAGAGTGAAAGTTAAGACGTGGCATTTTCCATGGGGTGTCTTGACTCTAATGAGGGTGTCCTTGAGGCTAACTAGGTTGAGAATCGCTGATATAGCATGTTCCCAGGTGCCGACACAGTGCTGTTTCGCTGTGAATAGCCGGCATCCTGAGTTTGTGCTTTGCTTTTTTTTTTTTTTAACTTTAAGTATATGTTTAATATATTTACTACATAAAGCTTTTCCTGCCCTTTAAAATGCTTGGCACAGCATCACTTTATCTTTCTGAACAGTGCAGAATTTATAGCTTACTGAGACTGGCAAAAGTTCTTTGCTCTCATTTCCTTTTGTACTTGCAATATTAACAAATCATTTAAGCGTAATTCCCATACAGCACTCATGCACTTTACAAAGTAATAGAACAATATAACACAGTAATACCATTGAAGATAGCCCCACAAATTAGACAAAATACGATCAGTTGGCTTTGAGAGTCCATTTTAAATGAGGACAACAAACTGGTCTTTATTTCTTTAGAGAGGCTAATCTACAAATAAATGACTGCAAAAGAGAGAAACCGTTTTCAGTGTGGTTTCTGGGGAGCCACTGGAATATGCATGAGCTGCCAGTAGAAGATCACTACATGATGGCTGATAGGGAATGAGCAAGACGGTACGACAGGAGGAAGATGGATTATAAAGAGTATTGAGTGGTAACAAGGAGAGCTGTGCTGGCACTGCAATGCACATTATTATCCTCTGGTATTTACAGAACTTTCTCCCAGGTTATGGGAAAGTATAAGAATGTAACATGCCCAATTCCTCTGTGACGTAACTCTGCTAGCTAATGCATTGCAGAAAGAGAGAAAAGCTGGCCAAATATTTCTAAGCATCATCTCTGATTCAGCACTCCCGCTGCCAGAGGAACTCTCTTTGAAAGACAGTGGGTGCATCTACACATGCTATTAATTCAAAGTAGGCTTACTGAGTAGTAAAAAATACTATGCAGTAACCCTAGTGGAGAGCACACTTACCTGTGCTCCCTCTTAGGAGCAGATTTGCTCACAATGGGAGCAAACTGGTACAGAACTGTTCCTATGCTGCTCTGCCGCCTTGCAGCAGCCAGGGGCAGCTCCAGTCTCCCCCTGGGTGCTAGCCAGGTGGCTGGCAGTGAGCACAGGACCAGGAGAGCTCTGCTGGCTGCAGCAGCATCTGCCTCCTGCCTCTATAAAGGTTGGGAGGGGTCCTGATGTGTACGGGACCAGAAGACAACAGCTGCTGCAGAGTTCTCCTACCCTGTGCCCAGGGCAATGAGCCCTGTGCCCAGTGACCTTCCTTGTGCAGCCCAGGGCAGGGCAGGGACTGTCCCATTCTCAAGAGTTGACCAAAAACTCACTGAACTAAATAGATCTTTTTAATTGACTTATTTGAGTTGGACATTACGCCATATTATTTAATCTATACATATATATGCATATATACATATCTATATATCTATATCTTTATATATATCTATATAGATCTATAGAAAAAGATATCTATATCTATAGATCTAGATATATCTGTACCTATAGATCTATAGAAAAAAGATATCTATATATATCTATATCTATAGATATAGATATCTTTTTTCTATAGATCTATAGATATAGTTTTGTCGTCTTTAACTACAAGTTGAACATCTTTAACTACAAAAAGATATCTATATCTATATATCTATGCCTAGATATAGATATAGAAATCTTTGTAATTAAAGATGTTCAACTTGTAGTTAAAGATGACAAAACTGTTAATAATAATATCTATAGCTAGATATAGCTATAGATATAGATATAGCAATAAACCTCCAGGCAAGAGTGTCTTCAACTTCTTTTTCTCCCCCTTTTTAAAAAAAAAAGTTTGTACTCGAAAGAAATGGAAAGGAATCTCACCTTTCTGCAGTTTTCTGTTGCTCGCTGAATAGTGCAACACCACACCAGCTTTGGATGATAGCCTCCACCTAAGAAGAAGAATGCAGATGATAATTAAGATTTGCACTTCAAGAGAATAGGAAAGGTCAAGACAAGCATCAGCAAGCAAGGACAAACTGGCAAGTTAGCACTTGGAACAGGGAGGAAGTATTCTTCAAATGATAGAATCATAGAAAAACAGGATTGGAGGTCATCTAGTTCAGCCCGCTGCTCAAACCAAGACCATCCCCAACTAGATCGTATAGTTCCTACAGCATAATCGAGCCTTAATAAAACCAAGATGTACAGCCATGACTGCAAACTGTATAGGTTTGCAATGTCCTATATAACGGACATTGTATCATGTACAAGATTTGCCCCCTTGAATGTTAGCATTTTTTTTCTGATAACAAAAAACTCAATTTTTTCTCCTCCTATCCTGTTTCTTCCCTTCTTCCCTTTTTATTTCTTCCCCTCTGACCATAATTTTATCTCACTTCCGCTTCTTTCTTTTATCTCCATAACTTTTACTCTGCTATTTTCTTCTTCTTTCACTTTTCAAATGCTCCCTTCCAGGAAATGAGAATGTCTCCTCTGAAGTCACTTCCTGTAGAAGCCTGCATTCATTGTACTCTACGAAATATCAATGAGATGCTACACTGTCCCTTAGTGAGCAAAAATAAGCACAGATTTAATTCTGGAAGAGATTCTCAGTTGGCATAAATTGTGTGCATTGAATAAAGTGGGGTCCTGTTGAAGAAGAGAAAGTGCAATCACGTATTTAAAGATTGCATCAAAGTGCATTTGCAGAAGGGGTCACAATGAAGGTTGTACCTTAAATCTAACATTTCCAAACATTTGTACTTGAAACAACTTTCTCTAACATCAGCATCATCACTATTCTTCTTATTACATGAATATTTTTACAGGCATTAAAGTGCTTACTGTCAGCTCCGTTTGTGAAAGGACCTCAGCACTTTTAACTAGTTACACATCAGCACCAGGGTAGGCAGGCCTCTAAACTTTTCTTACCCAATTGAATGGTGAGGTTTGAAATATTGCCAGGCCTGGGGGAAATTAATCCAAGGAACCATGGTTTTATTTAGCCCTGCAATTTACCCGGGATTCTGCTGATGGTCTTCAAATGCCACAAATGAGAAGGAAGAGTGTTCACTTGCAGTTCAGTGGATTGATATATCTGCTTGCAGAGATGAAAAATTGCTGGTGTGGTCATGGTACACATTAATAATGAGGAGGATACAAGCTGGGGACACATACTAGATGATCTTTGGTCCATGCACTGTAAGTACCAGATGATATATTAGCTCCACCTGGTGCTCACCACTGATTATGCTGGAATCAGATCTCAGTAATGCCACTTTAAATATCTGCAGACTCGGATGTTACCGGAAACAGACTTGGGGAAATATTTATCACGAGTAAACTCACTAAGTCGAAGGCACTCGCACAAGGGTTCGGTTGTGTTTGTAGTGTATCTCTCTGCTGGGCACCTCTACAAGGGCATTCATGTGCTGTAATTACAGGTACAAAACTAAATGCGCTGTAATTGCAGCATATAAAGTTAGTACCGGTAATAACCAGCACTAACATAATGCTCCACAATTGGAACTACTGCGCCATAGTGCCGACACACACTTTGTTGTGACACTAATGTGCGGTAGACTAATTGTACTGAACATCTGCGCATTAGCACAGTTTTTGCCTGCTGCCTTAATGTGCAGTAGCATTAGTCTACTGTGCATTTAGTGTCTTGTATAGACAGGCCCTGTATCTCATTGGTATCAATGGACGAGGGGTTTTTGCATTTCAGAGAAGTAGATCCCTGAAGCTTGGGTTGAAGTTATTGTAACTCGTACATTTTTTTTTTCAGATCTCTTTACCATTATACATCTCTGAATCTGGACCAATATTTGTAAAATATTCTAAACTGGAAAACCTTTCTTCTGGTGCAGGGTGGATAAAACTAGAGCTTTAAATCTAAATGTCTTCGCAGTACAACTGTGCGGAGATTTTGAGAAACAAAGGAATGGATCCAAATTCCCGTGTCTTAAGATTCTGGTTTCATTTGAGGCCCTATGCTACAGCCTCTTTTTCTCTCTGGTTTAGTTATGTTCAGAGGAAGATTGAAGGAAGAGGCATGTGTGCATCTTCTTTTGATATGGAGATGCTGCTGTGCATTCGTAACCATGCAAGTCTTCAGGGGAAACAAACCTTGATCTGATGGCAAGGAAAACCTACACGACTGATGATTTCTCTTCTTCCGCAACCTCCATCTGTCTTTGCAGCCATTGTGAAGTGTTCTTTCTTTCTCTACCTGTTCTGCCATTGAGGAGTTTTATTTTTATATCTGGATTCCTATTAGTCTGGAAACCTCGCTCTTGACCTTGCTGTCATGGGTGGCCCAACCATGAGTATAAAATTCCAGACTGTATTGCTCTCAAGGTCAGTGGTAGCCCACTAGCCTCTCCACCATGTCAAGATTAAGAGATCTCAGAGGAGTTAAGTTGCAAGAACTCTCTTAAGCATTCACCAATTTGTTGCTTTCAAGCCTAACCTTTACTCTGCTTTCATCTTGAAAATATACCTTTCACCTGAGCCTAAACCCAGTATGAATGTTGCTGCCTGATTGAGCCATGTCATTTTTATGATTTTTTTTCTTATACACTGGTCCGATAAAATACTGCAGTATGTTGTTGGGAGTTAAGCTTGAGTTATTGCAAAATACTATTATTATTCATTGTGAATTACATTGTGGTCATGATTAAAGATATACTCTTGGGGGACCCTGCTATGCAAGATAGCAAACAGACATATATACGGCTAGTCTATACAGCGAAAAATAGTGGAAAAAATAACTTGAGTGGGATAGTGATTCAGCAAGAAGGATCCTGTACTCACACCTCATGTCGACACTCCAGTTCTTCATGGAGTTTCCTTTCAGGCAGTTCAGGTTAATCCATTTAGGGCATAGATTAACAAAATTCACAGGCATTCATAGCCTAAGCAAAGTAACTCACCCCTAATGTTCCCCTGTCAGCATCCATAGTGAAAATACTGTTTCCTTCTATATAGCAATACAGCAAACATTATGGTCAGATACACAGTATTGGGGTTTTGGGTTTTTTTGGGGGGGGGGGAGGGGAGGTTGGCTAACAGGTTAATGAGCAGAAACAAGCCAATTAGTAGCAGTCATCTCGGTTCAGAAGCAGTCTAGCCCTTGTATTAGCTAGTGTTCTTTGAGCATTAGGAAGGACACGTCTTTCATTACTGCTTAAGTAGACTGCTGCAGAATGGGATTTCCCCTGAGAACCAGCTGATGTGGACTATGGTAGGCCTATTATTTAGCCAATCTCCTCATTGAGCGTAGTACACTTTTGCCCTGTCACTGGTTTTCTGTAGTTTAACTCATTTTTGTGGGCAGTTCCAGGCACTGTTCTATAAAGCTCATGTTTTATGTCCTGGCTACCTTACAAATGTGTCTGTTTCTTCATTTGTCGACACATCACTCAAGGTGAGACAAGGGTCTTGAGGAAACAGTCCCCTGATTTAAATAGGAACGATGACTGGGGATAAAGCGTTAACTCTTGAATTCGCTTCATCCATGGTCTGCCACGTTTGTAATGTATTTGTATACCAGTGAGGCAATGAAGATCTTTTCTGTAGGGGAGATGGTAGGAATAGATGATGGGATGAGGAAGGGGTGGCCTTAGTTTGGGTGTCCAAGGGAAGGTTTGAATTATGGAGCTTGGCGTAAATTATTGCTTGAACTTGGATGGCATATTGCATATATACACTTGGAAAGATGGGCCAGGTGATCTTTAAATACAATCTTAATAAAGTTGAACTTTCCCATCCCTTGCAGAAATGGGGACAAAGAATTGTGTGAGCAAAAACAGTTCTGCAGCCTGCCCAAAGAGCAAGAACAACACAGGATGAGCAGGAAGCTAATGTGATACTCCTAGATAGGAGAGACCATCTAAAATGACTCACATGTCTATCAGAGGGAAACTCTCAGTGGGGCTATGACAAGATCCGCTTTGCAAATTAGAAGAGAATTTATTGGAAAAGGATGGTAGGGCTGCTCTCACGTGCCAAGTACCTTAGAGGAAACAGAGAAAAATGGAGTGGGTGAATGTGTTGGGGCCAGCTGCAGAGTCTAGGGAGTGGGAACCTGTCCCAGCATCTGTGCCTCTGACAAGCTCATCAGTCACTTAAACAAGGCCAACACTTCTGCACTGAGATTAGTGAGACTCTGCAATTGGATCTTGCACAACTGTTTTCCCCAGCTGAACATGGCATGATTATAGGGACTGTACAACACCACCTTTGCAGAATTTTGCAGGGGAAAAAAAAAGGATGTCCAGGTATCTGGGCAAAGGTAGCAGTTGGTAACTGGATGAATGGCAGAGCCCCTGGTGCTATATAACAAGCAGACAGCATGATCCAATCAATACCTGATGGATGTGCATGTATGAAAATTTTAACTGGCAGAAGTTGGGGGAAATCTTGGCCCGTCCCTTATTGGTTCTACAATTTAAGATTCGGGTCCCTAAAGAGACATGGGGGCTGGGGCTAGCCTGTGAATCCTTAATAGGATTGAGATGCTAATGCTAACATCTCATTCAAAGTGGCAGCCTTGCTGTACATGCCCAGAAACAAGATTCCTTCCACCTGTTCACGCCTATTAGAGCGGTGAGTGTTAGTGTGCCTACCGCTCACCATGGGTTGAGGCAGTGATATGCTGAATTGCACAATGCAAGAAAGGCACATCCCTTCTGACTAAAAAGCAATTTTTTAAACAAAATGGCTTTTTAATTTAAATCAGACCCTAATTCAGGTTTGTGAAACCCACACTGGGAGCTGGGTGACCAGGGTAATGCTCACTACACTCTAGTCCCTTTGCAGTTGTGGAGTTTAGGCCCTTAAACCTATTCATTTGCAAAGAGAGAGTTTCTGCTTCCAAAGCTTACAGTCTTGTTCTGCACTCAAGACAGTGGCCTCCTGGTCTATATTTCAGCCTCTTTCCACAGCACCAATACTAGTAGGCAACCATCGATCCTTCCAAGATGGGATTTCCCCAGACAACCAGCTGAATTGAATGTGATAGTCCTGTTATTTAGCCAACCTCCTTAATGACCATAATACATTTCTGCTGTGTCATTAGCTTCCTGTAGTTTAACTCATTTCTGTGGGCAGTTCCAGGTGTTGTTCTAGAAAGCTCATTTGGGGCCTTGACGGGTGTAGTTAAGTCCACATCTGGGAATTGAACCCAGGTCATCCTCATGAGAAACGGTGACTCTACCACTGAATCACAACCAGGATGTACCAATACTGCTACTACCATTTATATGGGCTTTTCAAACATACCCTAAACATGTTCTTTATTTTGTGTGTTCCTGGCAGCCTAATTAACTGTGAGGTGCATATGTTTTTATGTCTCTCCTATCACTTATTTACTTGTGATGCCCCCCCCCCCCGCTGTTTGTTACATAGATTTTTTCCTTTCCTTTTGCAATGATGAAGACTAGATAGAGTATTGTAGTCAAGCTGGTGGGATACAGAGGAAACATTTTGTGAAATATGGATTGAGAGAACTGGTTTGGTACTAAGTCCCAGGCTTTTTTTAGCATCCTCTCTTTTCAGCTTTTCCTAACGCCATGCACGGTAGAGTGATTCTGTGCCATGACAGCTGCCTTTTCCACCAGTTGGACCTTGGCATGGGAGCTTGCAGCTGCAGCCAGGGAAGGGCAGCCCTGATTTCACTTTGCAAGGAGTGCCGTTCACTTGTGCCCTTTCTTAACGCGCTCATCTGTATGCATCAAGGCTGGGAGCTGAGCAAGTGTTCTCTGTGCCCCAGTCAACATTGTGTCACAATGGCAGCACCTAGGGAACCCATTCATATTTATGAGATGGGAAGAAAGAAATCAAAGGCTCTCTCAGGCTTTTATTTAATATATTAATTTTATTTTGTAACAACTTTTGGAGGGGGTCAGTGCCTGGACAGCCACAAGGAAAAGCAATGGGTGTGCATGCATGGAGGATTTTTGTCATGATCTAGAAGCAACGTGCTCATTTTCTCCAGGCACACTGAGGCTTGCTTCATTGCTCCGTGAGTTCGGGATTTTTAATTGCTCTTCTCTGGAGTCCTGCCTAATAACTACTTTCTCCTCATTATGGCCCAGATATCCCCAGGCTGTTATATGTATACAGGAAGCACAAAAAGCCTTTGCCCCCACCTTAGACAAGCCTGTACAGGACAAGATTGGGCAGAACTGAATCTCAATGCTCATGTGCGCAAACAGATGTCTCTTTTCACTGTCCTCAGTAAGACCTTGAACATCTAAGGGGCAGGTTGGTAGCAAGAGCTAAATTCCACCCCTTTCTTTGTGGGTTCATTAAGCAGGATCAGTGTCTGGAGGGTAACTGGCTCTTCCTACCGCTATCCCCAAAGGGATGAAGTGGTGAACATCTTCCCTGTATGTACAGGAGGGGTCAAAGCAAGGTGGGTCCCAATGTTTCCTTTGGGATAGGGCAATAGTTGTGTCCCCCTCCTCAGAAGTCTTTTAGGTGTAAGTTAATACAAGAAGCTTGCAGGTCTGTGACATCCCCATTCAAAAACATCCAAGTGCTTTGCAAACTAATCGGTGTACCTGCA
The DNA here is from genome assembly GCF_030867095.1 of Alligator mississippiensis. NCBI lineage: Eukaryota > Metazoa > Chordata > Crocodylia > Alligatoridae > Alligator > Alligator mississippiensis. Next base: position 294,189,515 of record NC_081826.1, read on the forward strand.
TGCACAATTAGAATTTCACCTGAATTAACTCGGATGTAGTTCACACCGGAGTTTATTGCTCCCAGGCACAGTGTTTACATGTGTGCCCATGGCTGCAGCACATTGAGCCAGGGCAGATGAGCCCCAGCTAACGGGAGATCTTGGGGGCCAGCCTGCCAGCCTGGAGCTGCTCTGCCCCAGCTCAACATGCCAAGGAAGGGCTGGCTTGGGCACAAGGGTGCTACAGGGTGGGGTTAGGTGTCAGGTAGCCACACACTGTAGCACCTTCCTGCCCCAGCCAGCCCCAGTCACCACTTGCATGTGCGTTGTGGCAGAGAAAATAACTCTGCCACTTCTTTTGATCAGTACCATCCTACTGCAGAGTTAATTATTTTACTCTGGCCTAATAACACTGCTTATAGATGGTGATACTTTACTGCAGAGCTAATTAGGCAACTCCGAGGTAAGCATCTCATGTAGATGCACCCAGTGGGGCATTCAGCTGAGTATTTATATCCCACCTTGCTCTTTCCCACAAGCCATGGGTGACCGGTGCCTTCTGAGTCTGGGGGGGGCACCGGATTGCTGATGGGGGGAGGGAGTCCCCCAGCAGGCAAGTGTTAATGGCGGGGAGGGGTTCCCCCAGCAACAGATCACTGAGCCAGCGGCAAAATCAGAAGTGCATTTTGAGTTTCATGGCTGGTGCTTTCAGAGGGTGCACAGCCAATCTCAGGGGGTGCATGTGCACCTGCGTGCACCCCCTACACATCACCAATGCCACAATCATACATGCTCCGAATGGGTGGGTAGGTAAATACTCTCTTCCTTGTACAGGTGAATGCCTCAAGACTAAGAGAAGATGAGGGACACCCCAGGCAAGGAAAGAGAGGGCAGCTCTGGGAGTAGAGTAGCAGACTGAGTTTTGGGAAGTGGGACTGCAGTCCTGCCACTGACTCGTTGTGTCACCTTGGATTAGTCACTCAACATCTCCATGTCTCTGTTTCCCTCCCATCGCTTGTCTACTTCAATGGGAGATTTGGCAGAGACGGGACTGTCTGTTCCAGGCCATGTGCACAGCACCTACAGCCAGGGGAGCCTGTTCTTGATTAGGGCTTCCAGGTTTCAGCATTATACAATAATACAAATAATAATATCCCAAACAATGGAGATACAGCCTCTGCGGGCACTCAGTTGTACCCTTAAACCATCATGTTCTTCCACCCTTGTGATGATTCAGGGAACTACGGTCCCTACAGTTCTGTGGCCAAGGCATAGGAGAACATGCCATTTTCTCAGATGCAAGAGAAATCTTATTCAAAAGGAAAAATCCTTTCATCTTCAGTGCCGGGTGTTCCAGGTGCCTCTCTTCCGAGTCAAATTGCTTGCGCCTCTTCCCACTAGTCAAAAGATTATCGCAAAAGGGATTTGCATGAATTGTAAACAAAGAGTTCAAAGTCCTTGACTGCCTGTGCCCAGACTGCTGCGACAACAAAAGACTCAGCAGCATTACCATCCGAGAAGTGTTTGCCTCTTCTTGAGCGAGCGGCTTGATGTCTTATTGTTAGAGGTTTCTTCCTTTCACTTGTGCATGCGTGTGTCACCTTTTCTCGAGCTTATGTACTCAAGTCTGATGCTTCTCCTGGTGTTTTTTCAGCTGCTGTATTTACCTTTCATCACCGTTCTGAAAATTTACCAGCACGGACACACAACGTGCCTGGCTGCTCGCTAGTAAATGATAAGTAACAATGAGGTGGGGGAAACAAGCTTTGCGATAAATTTGTGAGGGAGTGGTAGTGTGTGCGTTATTATTTGTGGGGAGCATCAGATGGTATTAGGAAATGTACTCGCATGTGCAAAACAGGAGCTGCATACTTCTTCCTCTACTCAAAACCCCTTTGCAAGGGACAGTGTCCAGCGTAAAGACCCCCATGACATGTTCATGACTAATTTCATTGAACTAACGTATTCTGCTACTCTACCATCGACTTCCCTGGCCCACTCCAGCTTCTTATGTATATACTGTCCACCTGCTGTGTTTTTGTGTTACGTAGACCCCAGTTGCAGAAACAGCTGTGCACAGATGGACCTCCGATCTTGCTCAGTGCTTTCAGCAAGACTCTGGGTAGACTTGGGGATCTATTTGCACAACACAGCAGCGAAAAATGAAGCCAGAGATTGGAAGCCATTTGGAGTCAAGGTCTTTGTCTTTAATAACTTTGACTACAATGGCAACCTAATCTCTGCCTGGGACTCTTCAGGTGCTACTGCTATAGAAATAAATAGAAATAATGACACAGGAGAAAGAACTTTTAAAATGAACAATTGAAGTTTTCCTCAAAGCTGGAGCTTGTTGGTAAATACCATCTCACCGTCATGATGGTGGATCCATTTAATACACTGAGGTACCTCCCATGTTCTCATCTCAAAGGTTTGTCTCAGTTACTTGTTCTGACAAAATGATAGTGCCAGAACTTGGGCGATGGATCCAATTTGCTGCATTATTTACATGTCAACATGATGGCCCTTCTCTAAATATATATACATATACATACACAGACGTGTGTGTGTATGTGTGTGTGTGTGTGTGTGTGTGTGTATATATATATATATATATGTATGTATGTATGTATACACACACACACACACACATACATACATACACAGACACACACACACACACGTGTGTGTCTGTGTATGTATAGATATATGTGTGTATATGTATTTAAAGGGGGGCCATCATGTTGATATATATAATCCAGTATGCATATATATATTATATACGTATATATATATATATATATACATAATAACAAGTACAGCAAATTATCCATGATGGCACTGCAAATTTGTGTCATAGCCCCAGGCTACAGACATTTAACTTGTTTATCACATTAAATCGTTCTGCTTTCCCTAGTTCATTCTGATTTAAGGGAGACAATGTTCTCAAATGTAATATAGGTATTTTAATTTGCAAGCCCAGGCAATGGAAGAAGGGACTTAAAAAAAAAATTAAAAGCCAGTTAATTGTGTTGCTGACAACGCTGCTGCAGCACTGCCATGGAAGCCTGAGCAAATGCATGGAAGTAACATTTATTCAAGCTATATATTAAAGCAATGATATTGGATTCACTAGATTAATCAGCCGTTTTCTTATATTGGAAGCGAGGTTTGAATCTAGTCCAGCCAAAGTCAGCAAAAACAGGATAATCAGAGGACTATAAAAAGAAGAAGAAGAAGAGGAGTTCAGTGATCCCAGCTAAGGCCCTAATAAGCTGGATTCCACATCAGAAAACCACCGTATGTTTGACACATTTGACAGCGTGTGCTCCAAAGAAAGGTTTAGGATTAATTGAGCATGGAAAGTGAACAAGCTTCTCCATATACTGTCCTCTAGTTAAAGGTTGATATGCTCTGGTGAAGCCAGAGACAGAATCTACCTTGTGGAAGTGTCACTACCTTATATTACAAGGGAGCTGCGACTTCAAAATACTATTAATAATAACAAACAGCAAGTAGCGACTGCTGGTTTTGGAAGAGACTGACAGCTCTGCCCTTTCACCTGAAGAGAGTGATTTTGCTTCAAGCCTGACTTGCCAGCTGTCTAAAAGTTCCTCTGCAACCCAAGGCATAGCATGCTCCTGAATATATTCAACATCACTTTTGATTCAGAACTGCTAACGATTAAGACAGAGCAGTAAATCCATTGGAGTTACCCCTCTCTTATGCCAGGACTAGATTTGGGCCATTTGAGTTATAGAGAGAATATACTTTTATTTATTTTTCCCTTTGATGTCTAAAACATTCATAGAACTATTTAATGCAATATTGTGTAATAGCCTCTTCTTTCCTTCCCTGAGAGTGCGTAGGATGGATATGTGATACATCCATACTGCTGTGCAAGCCAGCTTCCACTAATCGATGGATTCAAGCATTGCCAACTCCAGGATCCAGTTGTGTTGTAAGATTGTGTGTGGTTTAGGTCCACCATCAGTTAAGAGGTTTTATACTCCTTGGGCACGGCTATATAAGACGCTAAATGCACAGTACACTGATTCTACAGTGCATTAGTACATCACGGCAAAAGCCACGCTAATGAGCAGTAAACTTAGTCTACTGAGTATTAGCATCACTAAAAGACCATGCACTGGCACTACTGCACAGTAGTGCCGATTACTGCATATTGAGTTAGTACCTGTTATTACAGATACGTAATGCACTGTTGTTAGAGCACATTAATGCACATGTAAATTGAACCCCTTCCTTTTGTTTTCTGTCCCATCATTCAAGTGTGGCTCTAGTTTAGGAATCCCTGTCTCACTCCCATTTCAACAGCACACACAGAAACCTAATGTGTTTAAAATAATGATAGAATAACAGAATTTTAGACAGATAGATGCCTATTGATGCCCATCATTTTGTCATTAGGGGAAGTAGAAGAAAAAAAATGAAATCAGGACATGTTCAGGGTTAAGAAAAGCTGCTGCTTTCCTTGTTATCTTATATATTTGTAGAAGGTCTTTTACCAGGGTCCTGTGCTTTGACAGTCCTTTGGGTTGTACTAGTAAATGTACTAAGTGCCTTTGTTGGGGGAAAAAAAGAAGAAAAGCCAGTGTGGAGGGTCTTGAGCTGTTGTTATTGTCTAGTCCCATTTATTTAAAAGACAAAAGAAGACAGATGCATACACATACAGAAGAAAAGATGAAGATAGACCATGCAGCTTTGGCCTTTGTCTCTGTCCTGCTTGCATTGTAGCTGCTGGGAAATTACAGTCATAGCACGTGGCTGTATCAGGCACTTTTAGACTTAGCAGAGGTTAATTTTTACCTGGCTAAAGGCAGCGATTACAGCTTGCCTTTATCAGGGCTTGGACAGATCATGCATTTACATTGGTAGAAACGGGATGTAAATCAAACCAATAAGGTGCAGACTGATATGTAAATTCTCATATAGGTAAGATTTACTCCAATCCAGTGCAGAATTAATTACCCCAGGAAAAATCAGGAGCAAAATTACATTGGTGTGAGTTCTGTTGGTGTCAGTAAGGACTTCTTTGAGTGGTATATTTTATTAGAGCTGTGCAGCTGGTTAAAAGTTAGACAAGCTTTTGAATGAAAGATACTTTGTGACTGGTATAGGTGTCATCTAGCTGCATCCACAGAAACATTTGCTCAATGTAAATAGGCTGTTACCTACTCCCCATCACCTTGGGGTGAGGTGCTCCAAAAACATGTATCACAAACACCTTCCCCAGAATAGTCACTCATCTGTTCTCTCTGGATATTGGTATAATTGTACAAAACCAGTGTAAATGCATCATCTGTTTAGGACCCCAGACAGCTGCATTGCCAGTGATGCATACAGCTTGGCCGGTTCATGCAGACACTTTATCCAACAGAAGCCAGAAAGGAAGAGATAGGGGGAAAAAGGTGGAATAAAGTGGGTAAGCAAAGTGCTTATGCAGCCCTGTGTTTACACAGAGGAAATGGTAGCAGGATCCACAGATTCACATCATAGGATTTGCTTAAAGCTTCTTCAAAGCTTGTGCAAGGGATGTTATTCATTCCCCTTCCCCTATCTCTGTGGGGACAGATGAGCCTGCTGTTGCTTAAACATACTTCTTGGTTCAAGCAAAGCCAGATGGCTGTAGTTTATCCTGTCCTCCATGGACTCTGATAGCTCTGCAGGGAAGCAAACAAAAGAGCAAGCAAACCTATCCTCTTCCCGCCCCTCTGTTGCAGCAGTCAGCCAGGTGGGGATAGCAACTGCTGCAGGGAAAGTTCAGCTGTTCGGAGAACTCCCAGCTTACATTAGAGCTTCTCTTGGGGATGTGCATGGAGACAGTATCCAGTGATGGGCCTGAGTCTAGCGCTTCACTTTAAAAAGCACAGGCTATGTCTTACACATTTCTAAATACAAATATTTTTCTTAACATTCATCTTTGCAACTCACCCCCTGGGGAGTCAAGGGATGGGTTCACAGCCTGGAAGCAGCATTTAAGATTCTCCAGTGGCTTTATTTATTGATGTTTCGTAAATGAGCCACACAGGGATGCTGTTATAGCTTGCATTTATTATAACAAAGGGCTGGAAATGGCCGGGTCCCTGTCCTGAAGTGCCTACATCCTGATTTAGGCCAAGACCATATTCAGAAAGAGATGTGAAAGCAAGATCCGGCATCATCAGCCAGAAAAACGGCTGGTCCAAAAATCCCTGCCCCAGACCAGGTTGGATAGCACTGTATGTTTTCACCAAAACATTTATTTTTCATAAACCCTGTCATCATGCCATGAAATATTTCAAGTTTCCATTAAAACCTTTATTTATCAGCAAAATGTTTTCAATTTTCATTGTTTCCCAATGGGAAGTCGGCACTGCCCATTCAAAATGCTAACAGCCAGCACATGTTGCAATTTACCTGAAATTATTTTGGGGGTGGGGGGCGGGGAGGTAGAACTTCTCCCTAATTAGCTGCAATTAGGAAATCTCACATTGAAAAATAAGTGGGTTTGAAGAAGGGACTTGAAAAAAATGTCTAATGGAAAAAGAAATCATATGCAGCAAAAGGAGGGGCTTGAAAGCTGAATAATTAAGCTAAGAACTTGCTAGCTGAGAAAACTGTCCTTGACATTTATTTTCAAGCCAGTTCCTCTGATTAATAAAGCTAAATATTGTCATCTTAAAAAAAATCAGAACTCCAAAAGAGTAAGCAAGTGCTCTTGGGGAATCTGTACTTATTGCTACAACTGCCTGTTGGGTGGAGTGCTATCAACTAGTATAGCTATATAACAGGACTTGACGGCATCCTCTTAAAGGCAGAAAGGAAAGCAAATAAAGAAAAAAATATTCCCCTCTTCCTCCACAACTCCTGGTACTGATGTTCAGCTTGGTTATTTCTTTTAATCTGTTTGGGGAAACCACTTCTGGGCAGGGCATCTTTATTGCAGGGATCATTAGTTTGAAGAAAGGCGAACGATAAATGGGCAAATTTGTATTTCAGTCACAAAATGGATCAAAGGAAACTGTCCTAGGGCAAGGTGCTGTTGTCAAGATAGTCCTGAAGAAAGGAAAATCATTAAAGAGGATTATCTATAACAGTACTTCTCAACCTTTCTTTCAGCTTGCGTACCCCAAGGCAATAATGTGGTGTGACTGATTATGATTACCACACGCACACACAAAGGCGCACTCTCAAACACGTACATACAGTCGACACATATTTTATAAAGAGATTTGGTATTACTGTATTATTTTTTTCCTAACCCCTCCCAAAAACAAAAACACACGCGCGCGCGCACACACACACACACACACACACGTGTACGCTCTGGGTTTAAAAAAAAAATCACATTTCTTTCCACTTCAACCTTATATGCAGCAAACTTGACTGAATTCAGCTAAAAAAAAATTACAGAATAATAAGGTTGGAAAGGACTTCAAAGTCTTCAAGTCTAAACCTGCACAAATGCTGATTCCCTGAATTCCTAAGCCATCCCACAGTTGCCATGATCACAGTAACCAAATCTATATCATTGGTATAGAGTTTTGAAAAGGTCAACATTTTGGGAAGACTTTTTCCTGGAAAACAGTCATCAGATAACTTCTTATTAGCACTAGGTATAGAAGCAGTAGGAATGACTGAAAGCAAGACGATTTTTATTCCCTTCACAACCATCCATCTTGGTTGGATTCTGCTTATACATCCAGAAACATCTAGACCATGCTAAATAAGTTTGTCTGCATTAGCATAGTTGAACATAGGAACAAAAGTCTAGACGTGGCCTCCTGGGAGGATCCTAGGAAGAGGACCGTGCCTCGCTCTCCATCAGAAGACCAATACAACCACAGCCCTTGTCAACTTGACAGAGGCCAAGAAATTCTGATTGATTTTATCTCACCATTTGAAGGTCCCCATGGTGCTCCACTGCCTCTGAAGTCATCCTGAGCAGGCAACCCCCAAACCAAGATCTAATTGAAGATCTAGTGATGTTCTGTGTGAAAACAAATGCAACCGACTCCTCCATGGATGGCAAGAAGAGGTCGTTCCATTTCCACTTGGGATGGGGAATCAGAAGGCTTGTTTTCTAGTCCCTGTTTTTGTGTGACCTTTTAGTAAGTCATTTAATTTCTCTGACTCTTAAATTCCTCATGTTTAAATGAGGATAGCAATACATTCCCCGCAGTGGTGGTGAGACGCCATCATTTGATAATATTTGCCAGGAATGTTCAGCTCCTCGGCTAGAAGCTAGGAAGTGTTATGGGAGATGAATCGCTTCCCACTCACTGTGATGAATCTTGCAAGTTCCCACTCCAAAAAGCTTTCCAACATTTATATTTCATAATTAATTATGAAGCAGAAACCCCACCAACAAAAGAAAAAGAAAAGAAAATCTAGGGTGTGAAATATGCTTAATATTTTAGATCAGGAATAAGATGAGAAAGCATGAAAGGAATATTCTCACCAAGAAATACATATGCTAGTTATATACATATACTGTATATACATAATGTAAATAAATAATGTATATAGTGTAAGAATGATGTTGTAGCTGTGATGGTCCAGAAACTATGTGACAGGCAAGGTCCTTAGGTGTGTGGATTTTCCACTGTTAGCATCTTTAGGTTGTCCCTCAAGTTATCCTTGCCTCTCAAGGAATATATATAGTCTTTGAAGGCAATGTACAGACACAAGGGGCAACAGGATCTATAAGTGAGAGCACTGGGATGAAAGCTAGGAAATCTGGGGTCTGTTCTGTCCCTGACCTACAGTATGAACTTGGGAAGCCACTTCACTTCTCAGTGCCTGTTTCCTCTCCTTTTTTGTTGTATATTTAGACTGAAATTCTTTGTTTCAGGGAAAAATTTTAGGACATATATAGACAGCCCACAGTTTTGGCTGGTACCTTTAAAGTCTGCCACAATAAATATTATACAAAATAATGGTACCAAGTTGTATTAAGTATATATACATATACCTAATACCTAATATATTAGGTATATATACATATACCTAATATAACTTGGTACCGTTATTTTGTGTAATTGTTGTGTATGTGTGCATGTGTGTGAGTATATCTAAGTGTGTGTGTGTGCATGTGTGTGTATATATATATATATATATCTATTAGGTGTATGAGAAGCTTCAGTCCCTGATTCAATTTGGTGGCGATTAGGCCTGATTTGGTGGCCGAGTCTCCGAATCTGAATCACATCAGGAGACCATTTAATCTCTCCAAATCGAATCAGAATCCTCGGGATTGATTCAGAGAGATTCAGAAAGACTCAATGACTTGGACATAGACACAGCTTTAAATATTTTTTTCCTATATACCTCTAGGTAGCAGGCAGATTGTGAACGCTGCGATGCTGGGGTAGATGGAGTGCCCCACAGGAGCATGGGGGGGCTCCACAGCGCGCTCGGCAGCAGACCTGGAAGTGGACCTGAAGCACTTCCGGTCCACTTCTGGGTCTACCGGGGAGCACGTGTCCTCCCCACCGGTGCTCCTGTGGGACGCTTCCTCCACCCCAGCATCACAGCGTTCACAAGCCACACTGGTACCTCGAGGTATGTAGAAAAAAACATGTAAAGCTGTGTCTATGTCCGAATCATTGATTCTCCAAATCAACATCGAATCTTCAGATTTGGCTGAATTGAATCAGGGACAATGATCCAGATCAACTAATCAAATTACTGTTCCTGACTTGGGCTGAATCCAAGTCTGAATTCAATAGGGACTGTTTTGCATACCCCTAGTGTGTGTGTGTGTGTGTGTGTGTGTGTGTGTGTGTATCTATATATATCTATATCTCAGTGTGTGTGTATGTATAAAAATAAATAAAAATGTACTTTAAAACTGAATTTTACATACACAAATACAGCGGTCCTCACAAATACTTTGGTATCTTATTTGAAAAATGGGTGCTCCACACTTCTGATATTTGGAAGTCATTACTTAGATTCAGGTCTGAAATACCTGCCTGTGCTCTTTCTGTTATATAAGCAGCTTTGCATTGAAGATGCTGGGGTTGGAAAGAGCAGAATGACTAAGCTTCTCATCACTGCCCGCTTCAGAGAGACTTCAGCTCATTGGAATTCCACATACTTTCCACGTTCACATTTCCCCTGGAAGAAAAGACAGCTGTACATGGCTGTATAGGCACAGCAGATGCTGAATGCCAGTTGTCAAACCCTGGTGGTTATTTTAATTGCCCCTTTGCACCTATTTGAAATGGTGCAATGGAAGCCAAGTAACAGAACTTGCTGCATCTCAAATTCTCTAAACTTACACTTCTGCCAAATTAATATAAAAAAAAAAAAAAGATGTAAAACAGAGCAGAAACTTTCATGCTCTTTTGACAAGTCTGCAAGCACAATGATAAAGGATAGATGGAGGAGGATGAATTTTATGGCTCAATTATAGCATCGGAGCCTCACCTGTAAGTTTCATGAGGCAGTCGTGAGGGTTTTACAAGACACAGGATCTTCAGCTACAAAGTTACAGCATGGCGGTCTCTGACATTTGGTAAAACTGTAAAACATGTCGGTAGATTTAACAAGCAGCAAAGATTTGACCTCATGCGGGTCCCATCCAATTTGCCTATTGCAACTGTTCAGTTCACACAATTAAGGCTTATGTTTCAGCTGGGGGGGGGGGGGGGGATATCTTAAGTTAAGACAGCACCTCTTCCTTGAGTGCCTTTTGTCAAAGAACCCATGTGTTACGTATGTGTTGCAAGGCCTCTTGTGTTTGTGGACTCTTTCCCCTGGAAATGGAATTAATGAAATACATTAATGGAATTAATTCATCGAATACATCCAGGGGAGTTCAAAAGACTGAATCTTTTGTCTGCATGAATTTGTAGATATTTGATGTTATATTTGATACTTAATTTCCCAGTAGACATTACAGAGCCTCCGTGTTATGCTGGTTTCTTTGCTGTTTCCTCTATGCTTGGGCTAATCTGGTTAGGTGTTATATAACTTAGATGAGGCTGTGAAACTATTACAGCCCCAGACATTCAAAATCTATCAGCTCTTCACAAAACCTGTGCTAATATTTGTAATTTAGGGATCATGATTTCTCCCCGGAGCAGAAAGTCAAATAAGTGCGACTTTTCTGTCCTTGCCTCAAGAAAAGCTAAACAGCAAGGTTTTTCTTATGCTTGTGGAGTTATAATTAATCATGATTCATACAGAAGAGTTAATGCATATAGTGCATTGCAAACAAAGCTTTGCCTTTTTCCAAAAACCTTGCAATAGAGACAAGGGAACACAAAAGAAAAGGTGTGTGATAAGGAAAGCTGGTTAGGATTTTGTTGTTGTAATTCTTTTTTTTTTTTTTGATGGAAAATTGTATTTTTTGTTAAATACAATTTTCTTACAGGCAGTACTGTCATCTTCCCTTGATTTCGATTCTTTTCTAAATTCCATTTTTTTTTAGACATCAGGGAAATCGAAACCACCGCCATGCCCTCTCAACCTCCCCCCCCCCTCCACCTTCTTGTAAGATTTTGTGTTTCTTTTTTGATCTCTTCCCCCCTCCCCCCCTTTTCTTATCTGAAATTTCCATAGGGGGAATCCAACCAGTGCCAATTGTAAAAAGAGCTTTGAAGGCGAGAGCTAGAAGGAGAGAGAACACTTCCCAGGGAGAAGTGAGGCTGCTTCAGGGCATGGCAAGTGTTGGAAGGTTGTTCAGGGAAATGTAAAAACAGAGATATAAATAAGGCTACACAAGACCAGATAGATAAGGAGGAGGCGTAAAAAGAGTGATAGGGGAAAAAATTGCCAGACTGTTTGGTTGTAAAACAAATCTTCATTCAAGTTCCTCCTTTTTTAACCATGTGTTTCCCACCATCTGTACAGAGATGTGTTACATCAGACATTCATAGATGCATAGACTGTAAGGCTGGAAGGACCCTGGGAAGATCATTAGGTCCAGCCCCCTGCACCAAGCAAGAAAGATAACTGGGATCAGGTAACCCCAGCAAGGTGAATGTCTAGTCTCCTCTTGAAGATTTCCAGGGTAGGTGACTGTACCACCTCTGGAGGGAGCTTATTCCAGTCTGGACACCCTGAGTGTGAAGAAGCTTTTCCTAATTTTGAGTCTGAATCGATCTGCCAGGAGTTTGTGGCCATTACTCCTGGTTTTCCCCAAGGGTGGCCTGGTGAACAGTTGCTCACCAAGCCCTTGATATACTTCCTCTAGTGTAGCAGTAAGCTGCTACCAGGTCCCCTCTCAGCCTTCTTTTCCTCAGGCTGAAAAGTCCCAGATCCCTCAGCCTTTCCTTGTATGGTTTGCCTTTTAAGACTCTGATCATATGTGTGGCTCTTCTTTGGACTGTCTCAAGCTTGTCCACTCTCTCAAGCTTGTCTTCCTTGTTGAAATGTGACGCCCAGAACTGGATGCAGTACTCCATCTGCAGTCTCACCAAAACCGAATAGAGCAGGAGAATCACCTCCTTGACTTTGCTGTAGGTGCATGCCACAGTATTATTTGCCCTACTGGCTACACCATCACACTGCCGGCTCCTATTCATACTGTGGTCTATTATCACCCGTCGGTCCCTTTCATTCATGGTGCTGGTCAGTTTGGTGCTGCTAGTAGGTGTGTTGGGGTTGCTCATCCCGAGGTGGAGCACTTTATATTTCTTGACTTTGAATTTCATCTGGTTCCAATCCACCCAGCTTGCTAGCCTGTCTAGATCTGCCTGTATCTGTAGCCTATCTTCAAGTGTGACTATACTTCCCCAGAATCTGGTGTCGTCTGCGAACTTGGCCAGTGAGCTCTTTGCCCCTACATCCAAATTGTTAATAAAGATGTTGAAAAGTAGTGAACCGAGCACTGACCCCTGCAGGACACCGCTGCCCACGTCTCACCAGGATGACATAGATCCATTCATTACGACTCTCTGGGTCCTATCCTGCAGCTAGTTTCTTACCCACCTAACTGGATCTAAGCCTACAATCCTCCAATTCTATTGTGAGCGCATTCTATACCTTGACTTCCAAAATGCCTTTGATCTAGTATCCCACAAAGTCAACCTGCTCTCTCGTGTCCAGGTGGTGAGTTACCTGGCCATAGAAGGAGATGAGGTTGGTAAGGCAAGACCTGCCCGCGACAAAGCCATGCTGGCTATTATTCAGAATCTTACCTTCTGCAACCTTATTGTTTCCATGTACCTCACAATAAAATTGGCTGTAAATCATAAAAACTGTGACTTCCTATGGGTTTAACATCTAACATCATAATATCCTGATCCCCTGATATCTGGGCCTCTGGGGTGCTATTGAAGTGCAAGTATTAAATATTACTGCCCCTCCTTCAGACACTCATGGCTTCCCCTCTACCCTCCTACCAGGTGGAAGAAATTATTGAGGCCTTGCAATTTGGTTTTCTATTCGTGGATAACTCACTGGGTCATATCTCAGTATATTTTTTAGTATAGCATGTATAGGCTTATGCATTTTTGACTGTTGACCTGTATATACTTGTTCTGCAATGAGAGGGTCAAATAGCACATAGGGCAGTGCTATCTTTTTGGCTTAATACCAGTGCCCAGTTCCCAGAGGGCAGCTCTGCTTCAAGATCAAAGTACAGACTAAATTCCTTCACACTAATGCATTTTTGTCTCTTTTGAGATCTGCCTCTCCACTAACAACTCACATAATCCATGCTAAGACCAGCCTACCATATTTTCCCAAGACCCAAAATGTGCTTTCCTACTAAGAAAAAGAAGTGTACAGGTAAGAGCACAACCTGAGGATGCTTGCCACAACAATAGGAGTGATGTGGTCATGGGTTCATGCTAAAGGAGCTATGTTCATTTCTACCAGTGGTGAATGTGGTTATCAAGGTCAAATTTGATTGTTTTAAATATTTGGGTGTTGTAGCTAAGATTACAGTAAAATCCAGTGTCTGCCCCAGAAAGACAATAAGGCAATGTGTACTATTTTTTCTTAGCATAAAAGATGACTTCTGGCAGTAGTAATGGTGGTTTCCACCTTATAAGAATAAATAGGGGGAAAATGTTCTTGTTCTATTTCTTTCTGATTCTTTAGTCATCAGAGAAAATGTCTAAAGCCACAGATTGCTGTGTTAATTCCCTCATTACCTTGTATAAATATTATGTGAGCAAAATTGCGGGGAAAAATAGTATGTGCTGAGAATTTAAGCCCTTATCACATTTTATCATACTCTGTCCAATCATAAAGATTTTAATGTCATTCTTCCCAGCCTTGGTGAGCTATTTCAGAAGATAATAGAGAGATAATTATATGGATACCTGAAAATGGCGATTCTTTTTTTTTTTTCTCATTTATATTAAGCCTTCTCAATTTATTAATTTGTACCTATCCTTTACTGCTTCATGCCATCTTCTTTAAGTGGGCTCTGGAGGAATAATAATTATAATAAATGTATATTATATTTCACCTATGTAACACCTTCTATCCACAATATGTCAAAATGGTTTGCAAATATTAGTGGCTTATGATTTTTAATATCCTTGAAAAAGGTACCATTATTCTCATTTTATAGATGGGGAAGCTAAGCTATCCAGGCCTGTGCTTTTATCTCAACACAGTCCTTCCAAAAGAAGTTGGATAATTCGGCCCCTACCCATTTGTTTTGTATAACTGGGAAACGGCACGGATACCATGGTATATACTAAGCCTTCTGCTGGCCAATTATATTTTTAGGGCTCAGTGTTGGTTTTGTTAACTCGTATTTAAATGAGACCATCTAAAGTTTATTCCTACTTCCTACTTGATTATCACATACCCAAACACTTGTGCTTGGTTTTGTGTTACTGTTCATAGCTTGTGTTCTGCTAGGATAAGTGCTTGCAGCAGAAAAGGGTAAAGATTTTTCATCTGCAAAGTCATGAAAAACGAATTTAAAATTAGCTTTCTCTGCTCCATTATTTCTTAGCACTGTGCCACCTCGCAGCCCTACTCACGGATCAGGTCTTCATTGTAATACTGCCATACAAACTCAGAAGAAAAAAGGGGGTCCTTGCTCTAAAGAGCTTACAGTCTACTGCTTTATATAGGGCTTTACATAAGGGTAACATTTAACCAACCAGGGGACAACAAGGGCATCACATGATTGTCTGTGATCAATAAGCTGTATCTTTGGATCTAGAATTATGGAAAGCAAGACACAGAAAATGGTCAGTATGTAAAAAGAAGAAAATGCCAATCTCTTGATGGACATAAAGAAGACAATTTTCCGAGAAGAAAATGACTTGCTCTGAAGTCTTTTGCTGATCTCTAATAACCACCCTTTACTCTTCAAAATTCTTCCACCTCCCAGGTTCCTAATTTCTTTGTGAAGGCCACATATTTAACCTATATTTCCATGAAACTGCATATGCTAATTAATAGAGGAGAAGTGAGCGTGCTGGTTACTAGGAACGTCCTCATGTTCTGACATTTGGAGGCAGGTTTGCAGGTCTTGTCATTCAGGTTTATTCATATTCACAAACTGCAGCATTTCAAAAATAGGTTACAGACCATGAGAACAATAGGGAGGAAAAGAGATAGCAGTGTCATGTGAAGCTTTAATTAATGTTCAGCCAATGCTGGGGTGTGGGAAATGTCAAATTCCACTGGATACATCAAGGCTGATTCAGGGTCTCATAACACCACATGCTTTGCGTTCAGTAAGTTGCCAAGTTATTTATTTTGCCCGTCATTTATGCGCACGGCTTTTCATGTGTTCGGAGAAGAAGGTGCCAAAGTTCTTTGGATCTCTGACTTTACTCCACCATTAATAATGCATTAGGCAAGCAAAATATTTGCTTCTGCTATGGCTTTTGAGGTTACAAGATTAAATCTAAATAACTAGGAAAAAATAAATATACATGAAATGAATCTTTCTCTCCCTTTTCACTGAAGCATCTCTATCAGCTCTAACTGAGACAAAAAGCTCTGTAATGGTTGGAAGAAACAAATCTTTGCCCCATCTTCACACTATTAACTGTCTCCAGAAATGTTTGGTTGCTCTGTTCACTCATGCCTTGAGAGACATTTTTCTCTCTCTTGCTGTCCTCTTTTCTCTGTAGATCACAGGATGGGGTGAACAGAAAGAGCCAAGCCTTGCCTTTGATTCTTTCTGGGCACATCTACATGTGTCTCTTTTAAGCAGGCAAAATCTCCAGTTTAAGGTGCATTAAGGGCATGTGTCTACACATGAGAACCCTTAATGCACCTTAAAAATGGTGATTTAAGGCTATGTGAGACTAAATTTGATACCTGCATAAAGTGGGTATCAAATTTAGATGTGTACAGCTAACTCACCTTAGTGCACGTGTAGATATGCTAACACACATTAATGTGGTGAGTGTTAATGGATAGACACTGCGTTAACGTGCATTAGTGCATCTGCACATGTGCTAATGCAATGTAGCTATTCATGCCTAAATTTAATGTGCCTTAATGCATGTCCACATGTAGATGTGCACCTAAATCACCTTGATGTGCCTTAAGCAAAGGTTCATTAAGGTTAGGTGTGCATAAATGCACATGTAAACATGCCCTCTGTGTTCTTCTAAGCCATCAGCCAGTCTTTCTCTCAGCACCTCTTACCTGTGTTCTACCTAACAGAAAAGCGCAAATATAAATGATATTTGCTTCACTGCTCAAACTGCAACCCCCCCCCCCAAAAAAAAATAACAACAAAAAATGGAAATAAAACAGTCTGGGTCAATCCAAAATGAAAATCCTTTGCTTTTCTTGGAATAATGACCGAGTAATGTTTTGTTTTTAGATATTTGTGTAAGCCTTGCTATTCATAGATTCATAGCTGTAGGGTTGGAAGGGAACTTGCAGATTTTCTAGTCCGACCCCTTGCCCTGGGCAGGAGAGAAAACTGGGCTCAAATGACCCCAGCCAAGTAATCATCCAGCCTCCTCTTAAAGACCCCCAAGGTAGGAGCCAGCACGACTTCCCTTGGAAGTTGGTTCCAGATCCTAGCCACCCTGACTGTGAAGTAGTGCCTCCTGATGTCTGGTCTGACCCTAATCTCTAGCAATTTATGGCCATTATTCCTTGTTACTCTGGGAGGTGCTCGGGGAAACAAGGTCTCTCCCATTCCCCGCTGGTCCCCCCGGTAAGTTTATAGATGGTCACCAGGTCCCCTCTCATCCTTCTCTTGCTGAGGCTGAACAGGTTCAGGTCCCGTAGCCTCTCCTCATAGGACCTGCCCTGCTGCCTCCTGATCATGCGAGTGGCCCTCCTCTGGACCCTCTCCATGCTGTCCACATCCCTCCTGAAGTGCGGCGCCCAGGACTGGATGCAGTACTCCAACTACATTTTAAAGTTAGTTAATGGTTTTGAAACAAACAAACAAAAATCTAAATTTGTAACTTCAGGAATGAAACATGCATGTTAACACCCCTCCCCCATTTCTTTTTGGACACTATTTGCCCAATATGACCAGAATTTGTGAATATTTGCAGCTCTCCCCAAAACTGCAGTTGTTAGGAATGACAGCAACAAAATCCACAGATTAGCTATTTAGGATCTGAGCTGGCAGTCTTGTCTGTGCAGCAGACTTGTTCCTCCGTTAAGCTCCATTGACTCCAGTGTTGAAGTCTGTTTATATGAATGAAACTGTAGGATTGAAACCTTATTATTTCTGTTGTTCCTCAAAGATCAGTCTTGGCAGCATCTTGGCCATTTCGGGTGCAGTTCTCCAAATTCCCTGCAGCGTTTACATCTTTCTGCTATTATCTAATATTTCCAAGGGAAGCACAGATATCCTGGCGATGGTCAGGAGAAACACAGGCAGATAATTAGATTGCAGTGCACAGTACATAATTAATCAAACACTATGGGCCACATTCCAATCTGCCGCACCAGTGTAAACCCTGAGTAACCCCATTAATGTCAGTGGAAGTTGTTTGCATATACTGTACATTAGTTTAACTGAGATTTGAATTTGGCTCATTAAATGACACATTTCTTACTCATGTCATGTGTATGGGCAGACAGTGGGTGATTACCTGGAACCTGAATGCCACTATATATTAACTATTTTAAGATATGTGAATTAAACTCTCACCACATGCCATTTATCCCCTAATTAAAAGTGCAAACTATCCCCACACTAAATTTCAAAGTTCCTTAAAGACAACAGACTTCACAGGATGTTTATGATCACTCAGCCCTGCACCAATCAATATTTTAAAACGATCAGTAATTACAGTAGAGAATATTGTCTCTCATAGCCCTACACAGTATGTACTTGCTTCAACAGCACATAAACTGATCTGTAAAAGTAGGGAAAGACATTCATAGCAAGGCAAAATGATGGCAGAGGATGATTGACACACAAAGAAGAAAAATGCTGGTAGTATTTATTTTGGATTAACCACTATCTATCATATTTGAAGAAGGAGCAGTTTGTATACATACCAAAATCTAGATCATGTATAAGTGGGTGTATTGGTTCAAAAGTTATCACTTAGCTCAAGCAGCAGAGACTTATTATGCTGTTAGATCCAGATGTCCCAGGTTCAGTCCCTACAGAGGAGCTGATCATGTATTCTATGAAAGAAGAAGAAATACAGGAGTTACAGTCTAAATGCCTCGGGCCAAATCCACAGCTTGAATAAACTGAGGTTTGCTAATTTATACCAGCTGGAGAAAACTTCCCCCAGTAAAGAGTCTGATACAAAGCCATGTGAAGCCTATGAAGAGACACCCATGAATTCCAGGGGTTTTGGTGTGGGGCCCTTTGAGAAGCACTGAGCATCAGTAATTCCTAGTGAAGAAAGCAGGAGGTGTGAGTTATCTTGGTTTGATGCCCTGGGAGGACAAACTATACTGCCTTGCTTCATGGTAGGATGATGAAGGTGAATTCATTAATACCTGTCAAGTATCCAGCTACTACAAGGAGGAACATCATGGAAAAGTCCATGGAGAATTAATAAGTAATGCAGAGTTGGGATGGTAAATACATCCCAGAACTACACAGTAAGCAAAGGGGAGAAAAAGAAATCGTGAACAGATGCTGCATTCCCTAGGCACTGTCCATCTTGCGCATTGAATGAGCCAGGGTTTCTGTAGAAAGAAAAAAAAAATCCTGTTACTGTGTAATTAAAGATTGTCTCAAAATATACGCACAACAGGGAATCAAGTTCATGTTGTAGGGCCAGTGTTAAGTGTGGCATTTCCTGCCTGTTTAGTGCTTGATTGCCAATCTGAAGAATGTGCTAATGTCAATTTGGAATCAGGACTCATGGTAGAGGTGATATCTTTTATTAGAACAACTAGATTTTTGCATTTTGTTGTTGCAAAAATCAAGTTGGTCTAATAAAAGATATCACCTCTACCATGTGTTCTGATTCCTTTTGCCTCTAGACCAATATGGCTACCTGGATATCTGACTAATGTCAATTTGAATATTTTAGTGTAAAGGGCCGATACCCAAATGCAGCTGGCCTACCTGGATAGCATGGCTAAAGCCTCCAGTTTCTGCATACAGTGAGGGCCTGCATCATATTCAGCTCTTTTTAACTTCCCAGCCCAAATAACTAGGATCCCATTTACAGCTGGGTTGACAAAATGCTTCCTTCAGTATCAGACTGGAGTGAGGATCAACCTCAGCACCTTTGGGTCCATAGCAAGATACCTTAATTTCTTTGCCATCCCATTCCTCCCTTTTTGTATCTTACCTATACACTGAACACTTCTGGGTTTTGAGACTTTCCCCCACCTTCCCAAAACACTGTTCTGTGTTGGCCAAATTTAGCTTGTTGTAGGACCTCTTTTCTCCCTAACTTAAAGATGTTTTAAAGGATAATTCCATTTTTAGCAAAATGATAATTTCCACATAAAAGCAATTGTTTACCTTTTGGTGCCCATCCAAAAGTGGGCATGCTAGAAGAGAGGAATAGGCTGCAATCAGACCTAGAGGTTACAGGGGTGGGCAGATGAGACCAGGATGGGGTTCAACACTGACAAGTGCAAGGTGCTGCACCTGGGGAGGACGAACCAGCAGCATACCTATAGGATGAGGAACTCCCTGCTCGTTAGTGTGGAGGTAGAAAAGGATCCCGGAGTCTTTATTGATGCCAAAATGAACATGGGCCGACAGTGTGGGGACGCGGTCAGGAAGGCCAACCGCACCTTGTCGTGCATCCACAGATGCATCTCAAGCAGGTCCAAGGAGGTGATCCTCCCCCTCTATGCAGCACTGGTCAGGCTGCATTTGGAGTACTGCATCCAGTTCTGGGCACCACACTTCAGGAGAGATGTGGACAACATGGAGAGGGTCCAGAGGAGGCCACCCGCACGATCAGGGGGCAGCAGGGCAGGCCCTACGAGGAGAGGCTACAGGACCTGAACCTGTTCAGCCTCCACAAGAGAAGGCTGAGGGGGGATCTAGTGGCCTGTTACAAGCTAGTCAGAGGGAACCAGCAGGCATTGGGGGAATCCCTGTTCCCCCGAGCACTACTGGGGGTAACAAGGAATAACGGTCACAAGCTGGCAGAGGGTAGATTCAGACTAGACATCAGGAGGCACTACTTTACTGTCAGTATCTGGAACCAACTTCCAAGTGAAGTGGTGCTGGTTCCTACCCTGGGGGTCTTTAAAAGGAGGCTGGATGAACACCTCGTTTGACCCCAGTGTTCTTTCCTGCCATGGCAGGGGGTCGGACTTGATGATCTGCTCAGGTCCCTTCAGACCCTACCAACTATGCAACTATGAAATCTTAAGACAGAAGCTGTGCTAGAACGAATAGTGGCTTATGTGGAGCACAAGAAATGTCATGCACTCTTATACAACTCATTTCATCTCTCTGTGCTTCATGCCCACATTTGCAAAATGGCTGCGCATTTCCCTCATGTTTTGTCTGCCTTGCCTACTTGGATTTCAAGTTCTATGGACCTCTCTATTATGAGATGGATAGACCTCAAGCAGCAGTTGGCATCCTTGAGGTCTTCACATTAATAATAATTAATTTATTACATTTATTTTTCTCTCTCTCTCCTCCAATTTTCAGGCTTATTGTATTTATTTTCTATTCCTCCATACCTCTCCTCTCTTTTGCATCTTATTGTTCGTTGAATTATTTCCCCCCTCTCCTTTTGATAAGAATTAACATTTACAGCCCTTACAATTTGACTGGCTTATAAATTAGGCAAAATGAGTTTTCTTGTCCCTAAGACAAAGACATGTATTTGTTTGTTTGTTTGTTTGTTCATTTTTAATGTTTTTTAAATACGACCAAGGCAGGTGAATTTTTGTTGCTGAATTCCCAACTCACCTCCAGATTTTTAATTGCTGTCGCTTCCAGCACATTGGCAGCTGTTTAACAATAGTTTCTGCTGTTACTTACACTATAAATGCTATTTTGAACCACCAAGAAGGTTTTGCCTCTCTGAGGGGAGTGCATAGTATGTCTTTCACAATGGGCTGTCAGAAGTGAAAACTGCAGGTATAACACAATGCAGACTAACCTAAAATGCAGCTCGCTGCCTCTTTCTCACTAAAACTTCAGGATCAGGATGAAGCAATCAATTATGTTGTTTTATTTATTAGGCATCAAGCTATTTTTTTTTCTTGGGGTAAATGGGACATAAGATCCGATATATTGGTAAAAGTATTGTAGATTTATATACTAGGGCTGCAACCAAGGAATCAGTAGTACAAGAGTAGAGAGACATAATTACCCTACTAAGAAAGCAGTGACTTAATTTCAGGAGTGGAATCAGGAGAGGTTACTGAATACACTGAAATCAGTGAGAGCTTCTAGGTATTTAAGTTTTGGATAAACTACGCAGGAACCTACCAATGGGCTTAGGATCCCAACATTTGTTTTGGACAGAGATTTGGGCACCCACTCCCTGGCTAGGGACAGCAATTACATGTACACTGATATAAGTGATCAGAAACTGGTTCAAATCTGTAACACAACAGAAGTTCAGTGCACATAAGTCACTTTCAAAATGGCTGAAACGGGTTTAAGATAAACCTGGATGGATGTACACCTGGATGGATGTAGTATCAGACTTAACTGATTTAGGTTAAATTGGTTTATTGAACTTCTGCCCCAGATCCAAGTGAATTCACAGTCCCCCAGCATCCCAGGATGCTTTGTATCTCCCCCGCAAACCCCCCTTTCACAGGATGGGTAGGGTAGCTTTGGCTCAAGCTGTCTGCTTCAGCCAAGCAGGGAGACATGCTCTAGCACCCCTCGGCTTCTGCGTTGGGCCACTGCAGGCAGACGGCTGCATGTCTAGAATCAAAAGTAAATGTCTGTTCACTTGCTTATCGGTTCAATCTATGTAACTTAGACTAACCTGCAAAGATTTAATTGATTCAGCCTCAGGCTTTTTGACTGTACTTAGGCCCTGTGTCTCTTGGCTTCACAAGGATAAGGCATGTTTGCTCTTTGATGATGAGCTTTTTCCCCAAACCATTAAATCCTGGTAAGAGTTTCACAGAATTACATATTGTAAGAGTGGAAAGAACCATTAAACCATCTAGTTTGAGCTTCTGTAAATCACAGACAAGAAGATTTTCCCTACCTACCCCTGCATTAGCCCAAATACTTGTTTCTAGCTAAAGCATATATTGCACAAAAATTATATTCATTCTTGACACACAAGCTCCAAATGAAGCAAATACTACGCTTCCCCTGATAGTTTGCTCTCAAGGTTATTGATCACCTTCACTAGTAAAAATGTGTGCCTTAACTCTGGTAAAAAAAAAAAAAATAAATAATGTCCTGGCTTGTCTTTATCAGCTGGGTAGAAGGAAAATCTTGAAGAGGAATCTATTTCTACTGTAATTAGTTTCCCTTAATCATCTTTCTGAATTTTGTGAGGGTCCCAAGTCCAGATCTTGTGGCTTTGTACAATCCTGTGTTCCCAACTTTTAAGATTCTCTCTTGAAATGTTTCTATCAGGATGATAATTTTACAACCTCTGTTACGTGACATATAATGTAAGTTACCAATGTATTTACAGCCTAATAATTTTGCCAGGCCTTCAAATGAGCTATGAAGTATTTTGTAATACATGATGGCTCCCTTTTTATTTGGCAGTAAAGGCAGTGAAGGGAAACTACAAAAGCTTCACATTCACTGCCACTGTGGACCCTTTCACTACTGCACTATGTAGAATCAAAAGCATAGGAGCAATCCTGCAGGCAAAATGCTGATGGAAATCCTCTCATTGGAAGTTAGCAGAACAAATTATAAAACATTTGATCTGTACACATCTGTACAAAGCTTGGTCACTAACAGCCAGCATAGATTCATTAAGCACAAATCATGACAAATCAACTTGATCTCATGAAGTGGATTGGTGGATAAGGGAAATATGATAGATATCAGGTTTCTTGATGCAATCCCATATAAGTAATCTGGAAACAATGTGCCTTAGATAGAATTATCATTATGTAGGTATACACTGTACTGAATAATTGCAAGCAAAAAGTAATCATTAGTGAATTAACGTCAGACTGGAAGGGAAGGTCTTAAGTGGCATTCCAAAGAGGTTTGTTTCAGATTTGGACTAGTTTAATTGTTTTAATTAATGACTTGGATGCAAGAATAGAGGGTTTACTGATCAAACAGGTACACAACACAATGCTCGGTGGTGTTTGAAACACTTTGGAGGATTGGTTTAAAATTCAAATAGAGCTGAATAAATTGAGTGAATGGGGTTATAAACACACACAAAAAAAGAAAGTTGAACATAATATAAATGTTAGATATTACAAATAATGAAAAAAATCTACAGTTGTAAAAGGGGAAATAATTGACTTGGTAGTACCATTGCTGAGAAGGATCTAAGTGTTATGGTGCATCACAAACTCAATGTGAGTTAGTCAGGTGATGTGATGCATCACAAAAAAGCAACTACAAGTTTGGATTGCAGCATATGCAAGACATGAGAGGGAACTATATTGCTCAACTTAATGCTGGTTAGGTTTCAGCTGGAGTATGGTGTCTTCATTTGGGCTCTGCAGTTTTAAAAAAATGTAGAAAACTGGAAAATATGATAAAGAAGTTGGAACGCAAGCCACATGAGGTTGGAATGCAAGCCACTTTTCTTCCTTTTTAATTTTGAAAACAGCTGGAGCTTATACTAGTCCCTTATGTAATTTCATAGCCATCTAAAGGCTAGTAAGGAAACTAGAGCAATTCTCTAGGACATCTCTAAACACCTGAGTGTGTCATTCTATATTACACATGATTGTGCTATCCACATCCCCAGCCTGATAATATCAACACATAAAAAAGTATCACAAGGAAATCATTGACCACACTTTTTTGGTAGCAATCCACCCCTTTTGTGCTACCACAGATACAAAAGGAGAAAAGTAAGAAACAACTGTGATTGTAAAGGGACTTAAAAGTGAGGACAAGAAGCCTGTGTATAATCAACAAGTATTTAATATGCCAGACAGGTTATCTAGATGGTGAGATCTGGACCTAGATTCTGGGTCAGATTTGGATTTGTCATCTTTTGTCTTCCATGCAATGGTTTGGTCTGATTTCCTGCGTGTCTCTTGAGGCCAATTAGCATTACTTTTGTATCACCGTAGCATATAGAAGCTCCGATTATAGGCTGGGATCCCATTATGATGAATAAACAAGCAGAGAGAAAACTCAACCATTGTAGGCACAGATCAAGCCAAATATCTCTTTCCGTGAAATAGCTGCCACTTCTGAGCCTGAAATTAGTCTCCTCCTCCTTTTTGATCACTAACCATATGGATGGGGCCAGTACTGAAGAATCTAAATTGCTCTGATGTGTTGAAGGATTTAAAACTCTTTCTTTTTTGGTTTCACTGTCATTTCCTTTATCAAGGAATTTAGTCACTCATGTAATTTAGTAACCCATGGGTGTGATAGAGTTATAAGCCCATGGGTCACTAAATTATAAATCAGATTCATAAGGCATGCGCCATTCCACTTTAGGCCCCTCTCAACGTGCTAGTGAGTTACTTCGGTTTATAAGATAAAATGTTTCTCTCTAAACCTTGTATCCTTGATACAACATTATATTTATTTTTTAATGTATCTATTTACTTATTTGATTTATATGCCATCCTACCTGACAAAAACTTAGGACAACTTACATACAGGGAAAAGAATAACTTATACATAAGGAGAGTAACACAAGGACAAATCAACGTAAAAGAGAACTAAAATATCAACCCAAAGCAGAAACCTTCCCCCCAAAACAATATGTCCGTCTACCTTTGCTAAACACTGCCCAAATAGGAAGGTCTCATAGGGCTTCCAAAAGATGTTCAGGCTCTAGTAAGCCTCAGGAATGAGGAGGTTTAAGAGTTGATAGGCAACTGCTAAGAAGGACCTTGCACACATTTTTGTCAAGTGGGTTTGGTGTATTCATGGCACTTGCAGGAAGTTGCTGTCAGCTGACCTTAGGGATCACAGTGGAAGAAGGTGGTCCCTTAGGTATGTAGGGCCAAGGTGGTTTATGGCCTTATGAAACTTACATCTTTATGAAAGAAAGACAGGCAAACAATAGGTTTCATTATTATCTCGAGGATGCACAGTCGTCAAAGCCTGCAGGTATCCTGATTAGTTTTATCACAACTGACTGCCCCGGAAGAGATGAAGCTGCTTTCATGTTACCTGGTGGAAGTCCAACTTGGTAAAAGCATGTCGCTTCTGCCAAACATCATGTCCATACAAATTTCAAGAGAGATAAGGGAGGGTTGTGGGTGGAGGATATCGGCATCGATGAAATCTGGAGAGGGACAGAAAGAGTGGCCGCTGGTGAGTGACAGATGAAGTTATGTGGTTGAACAATAATTTGAAGGCTTGAATTATTCATGTCCAATTCAAGGTAAAAGGCTTTAACCTGACGATATCATCTTGTTGTGCTATCGCACTGGGGTAAGAAATGCTATTCCTGACATTTTCATTTTTACTGACTTTAGTATATTTTAGTATACACTTGCAAATATAGGAAGGTTTAAAAATAGCACTCGATGTCAGTGAAAAGCATGGACATGTAGTAGGATTCCAGAGCAGGATACTGTTTCAAAATAAAATACAAACCACCTGCACAAAACCATCCCTGGGGAGTCTGACTGGAGCCCATCATGTCTCGCTTGGACCATCCACTGCTCAAAGAGCAGCATCCTCCTTCTCCTTGTAAGAGCTAAATGCTATTTCCATCAGCATAGTTTAAACATTCATTTTGGTTTTAAAAATAGTATTTAAAGATGAGTCAAATCTCTATCTTTTGGGAAATTAAGAGATGTTTTTGTCCTTGCCCCAAATCAGGATGAAAGGTCAGGATTTCAAGTGTCCCCACATGTGGCCCCCTGCCCCTAACGAAAAATGAAATTCAGTTCAGAAATGTGAAAGCATTTTGTTTTGACACAGCTGATCCAAATACTTTGATATTCCCCAAACTGAAATGTTGAATTGACCCACAATGCTTCAATTTGAATCAAATCCATTTTAAAGGGCATTCCCTATTGTTGTGCTTTGGCTTGATGGTAGTTTAGTTCAGAATTAAGATACTCATCCTGCTGTCTGGGCCAATTCCCTGGTCAGACTCCATTAAATCTGAGGTACCATTATAGCTCAGTTTTATCAGAAGGGAAACATATTTTTGTCCATGCATTCCTGCATGGGAATTAACTCTAAAAAAAAAAGGATCCTATGAGAAAATCTGAATATGGGTTCAGAGTTGCTTTTTTGTATGTATGTACGTACACACATGCACATGCACATATTTGATATCTCCAATACTTTTGTTGCCAAATGTACTATTTGCAAAAACAAAAACACAATTCCCAACTCATATCCAGATTTTCTCATAGGAACCCTATTTTTTTCTAGAGTTGCTTTCTATGCAGGAATACGTAGATAATATAAATACGTTTTCCCTTCTGATAAAGCTGAGGTTTATTCCTCAAGTTTAATGGAGTCTGACCAGGGAGTGTGGCCCAGAGAGCAGAACTCCAAACTAAACTACCATCCGTATGTATATGTGCATGTACACACACACACACACACACACACACACAAAGACTAAGGCACAATTTGAGATGCAGCGGGCAAGGGATGTAAAAGGCAATAAAAGGGGGTTCCATAGTTATGTCAAAAGTAAGAGGATGGCCAGAAATGCCATAGGTCCTTATAGAATATGGAAGTTAATCTGGTCACAGATGATGTAGAGATGGATGAAATATTTAATGCCTTTTTTTTTCACTTTGGTTTTCAGAAATAGGGGAAGCTACCAGAGGACAAGTAGAGTTGGCAGCAGACAAATGATCTAGAGTAATGGCAGAACAGGTTAGGGATTACTTAGAGAAGCTAGATGCTTTTGAGTCAGCAGGGTCAGATGGGATTCACCCAAGAGTACTTGGGTAACTTGCTTAGGTAATTTTGAAGCCATTTGTGTTGTTTTTGCAAACTTGTGGAGGTCGGGTGTGATCCTGGGAAACTGGAAAAGGGCCAATACCATGCCCATCTTTGAGAATAGATAGAAAGATGATCCAAGGAACCAGTCAGCTTGACCTCTGTATCTGGAAAGATCATGTAGCAGGTCCTCAGGAAATCAATTGTGAAGTAATGGAAGGAGAACAAGGTGATCAGGAACAGTCAGCATGGATTCAGTAAAAGCAAGTCATGTCTGAACAATATGATTCCCTTTGTGATAAAGTGACAGGATCTGTGGGTGAAGGAAGGGCAGTGGATATGGTATACCTTGACATTCACAAGGTTTTTGACACTGTCCCATGACATCCTCATTAACACGCTAAGGAAAGAGACTAGTTGAAAGTACCTCGATGGATACATAACTGGTTGGATCATCACACTCACCAAGTTGTCTTCAATAGCTCAAAGTCTAGCTGGGAGGGGGTATCAAGTGGGGATCCCCAGGGATTTGTCCTGGGTCCAGTATTGTTCAACATCCTCATTAATGATCTGCATGATGGGATCGAGTGCACACTTGAGCAAAAATGTCACCACGTTGGGTGATATTGAGGACACTCTGGAAGGCAGGACTATGCTCCAGAATAACCTGGATAGACTGGAAAATTGGTTCATAATCAATAGATGAGATTTAAAGAAGGAAAGTATTAAGTCCTGCACTTTGTATTTGTGCATGTGGTTATTCCATCCCCTCTGGGGAATGGCTGGCTTGGTTCTAGTACTGCAGAGAAGGACAGTATGCTCTTGTTGCAAAAAAAGCTAACAGCATCCTGGGTTGTATTAACAGCAGTGTCACTTGCAAATCAAGGGAAGCGATTCTTCGGCTGGATTCAGTATGGGTGAGGCCTCACATGGAGCACTGCGTCCAGTTTTGGGCCCCACACTTCAAGGAAGTGGTAAACAGTTTGAAAACAGTCAATCACAGGGCAACAAAAATGATTAAAGGCCTCAGAGGCAAGACTCATGAGGAAAGGCAGAAAGACCTAGGCTTATTTAGCCTGGAGAAGAGAAGACTGAGGCCGGATTTGATAGCAGGCCTCATATACCTGACGGGTGATTACAGAATTAGGAAAGGATGAAGATGAGCTTTTCTCTGTGGCTGTAGGGGACAGGACTAGGACTAACAGCTTCAAACAGCAGCAGGGGAAATTTAGGCTGGAGATTAGGAAGAAATTTCTGACTATGAGAGCTCTCAGATATTGAAACAAGCTGCCCAGAGAAACTGTAATCTCCATGCTCAGAAACTTTCCAAATCAAGTTAGACATGTGACTCAGATGATGTAGTCAGGGCTGATCCTGCCTTGAGCAGGGGGCTGGACTAGATAACCTTATGAGGTCCCTTCTAGACCTATTTCCCTATGCCCCTATATACATATATGTGTGTGTGTGTGTGTGTGTGTGCACGCGCGCGTGCATGTGTATAAAAAAGCTTGCAATTAAAGCTTGCAATTAAAGAAATTTTTTTGCAAAAATCGTGTTGGTTTAATAAAAGATATCATCTCTACTAAATCAGTTATCATCAGTTATCATTAGTTATCATCCCTACTATGAGTCCTATTTATAAATAAGTAATTTCAGCCTGTAATTGTTATTAGTTTGATCTGTAAAAACCCAAATTAAAAAGAAAGTGGTGAAAATATTTCATTTCAGAAAAGTCAAAAGTTCACCTAAATTAGAAAATTAAATAAAAAAGCTTAAATGATCAAAAATAACATCATTTCATCTTAAATAAAACTTGCTAGATTGCCCTAACCAAAAGTTCTCTTTTTTTTTCTTCTTTTTTCCATCTTGTCAAATGTGTTTCCTTATTTTTTAAACTTGTTGCAGTTCATCCCAAGCAAACGCTTTTCCCTCTTCAGTTTTCTGGTCCAGGCAGTGAGCAGAAAAATCCATTATTTGCCCATAAGAAGACAACAAGTGTGATCTGCAAACACACAGATCACCATCTCCACCCTTCCACATAAGCTGGATGTGCAGCGATGAGGGACCAGGACACTTCAGGAGCCATTTAACAATAGGAAGTCAGCCAGTCTCCCAGAAGGTGGGGTGTGCTCGTGACAGAGGGCTGGAGAAGACTGCCTGTTGCAAACTCATGAGCTTTCTTATTTTCTGAAAGGAAAGGTAGAGATCTGAGGTTTGTTATTAACAATCCACCAGCTGCTCTTTCCCTCTTTGCAAACCCAGACATGTGCTCCTTCTTGTTAGGGACTGGGCAGTGCCTTTTAAGAGGTCACTCTTGCACCAAAAAGTGCTGTAATAAGGCCTGCCAGCTGAAGGCTTTCCAAATAATATAGCAGAGGCTTCTAGCCCAGCCCATAGAGAACAACTACCAAGCAAGTGGAGCACCAAGAGGAGTCTCCTCTCTGCTCTCCATGATGTTGTGCAGCTTTCCCACTGTTTCAGCAGGCACTTTTCCCATTGCAACCTTGGAGGGAAGGACTCGCTCCCCACCCCTGCTAATCCATCTCCCTCAGCCAGAGTCAGGCTCTTGCTTCATTTTCTTCTGTCTCCAGGATGCTCAGTCTGCTTTGTGCCCAGGTGAGTAGGTCACTGTCCTGTAATGTCAGTGTTTAGGCCCTTCAAAAGGTGGTGGGTCCTGAGTAAGTGCTCAAGCACAAACTGTCAGTGTGGTAGAGGCAGTCTTTTTTATTAGGTCAATGAGATAGTTGCAAAAAAAAATGTCCTTATTTGCAAGCTTTCAGGCTCACACACCCTGCCTTTCTACCTGGGAGATTTTTTTACAATCTTTGCATTCTCCTTTGCCTGAGGAAGGGCATGTGAGCCCCAAAGCTTGCAAATAAAGATTTTTTTTTTTTTTTTTTGCATCTATCCAGTTGGTCTACTAAAAGATGTCACTTCTACTTCACTGACTGCTTTAGTTTTTTAGACCACTATGGCTACAACCTTTACCCCAGGCATAAACACACATCGCTAGGCAGGGGTTTGGGGTGGTTTGGGGTGGTTATGGAGAACTTTGCAGCCAGGCTGCAGTTGAATTACAACAGCACTTAAATGGCTTTAGATATTTCTAAGAAAGCACTACATCGCTTCCAAACATGTGCAACAGGAGAAAACTCAGCTCGCAAGGTGAAACTAGCTCTGTAAGCCACAGAAGTGTAGATACAGGATTCAGGCTGTAACACAAGGCACAGCTGAATGCTACTTGGTGAGTTAGATTGCCTAAAAACTCTTTACAGGTCATGTATGCCTATAAGTAATAAAATAGATGTCTGTTCTCAATCAAATGATGTTTGTCTGAATGTTGTACTGCCCATGAGCAAAGCAAGGAAATTAGCCATTTTAGCCTGAAGCCAGGAAGAAGGCAGAGTAGATATGCAGCTGCTGATGAACTGAACCTGAGTTCCTGAAAACTTGTTCTCTATATAAATCTTATTTAGTTAGTCTATAAGGTGCATGTCTACCCTGCCCTCAAATGATATTGCCATTGGAGCTGAACTGGCCTGCAATGAAATCTGCCATTTTCAATTCTGATTCAGAAGAAAGCTAAGTTATAGGCACAGTAGAGATAATCCTTAGAACGAATAATTTTTTGGCACTGCCTTTCCAGAAAAGGGGAAATCATTCTAAAAGACTAGTCCTGACCAGATCTAATTTTCTGCTGTCCCTAATAAGGTTCACTTTTTAAATTTGCTAGAAGCAGCACTATCCCTGAAACGGGACCGATCGCATTAGGTGCACTAGTTATGTTACTTTTGGTCTTGAGTCTGGATTGAGAATGACTGACTTCAGTGGAACTTCACAGAGAATTAGCTGTGTCTTGAGGTGTAAAGTCAAGGTCATGGTTGAAAAGGATGCTGGCATCTTGTGATAGTGCCAAGTTACAGGGGCTTTGCCTCACCTCCCCCACCCCACCAGGGTTACACTATACAATTTCCCATGTCTTTCTACCAGGGTGTTTGGGAGCTCTCAGGGCTCTGTTCATACCAACCTAGACCCCTCTACTGCAGCACTTCCTTCCCTGTTTGATCTTTTCCTATCACAGTAAATGATATCAGCAGCAAGTCTGCAGGCCACTGGACAAAAAGGTACCTGTCATCCCAACCGGAAGTGTTTGTGTGTGTGGCACTTTTGAAACATAGAAGCAATGTGAGAGAGCATATTAAAGGCGCATCTACATTACAAAGTTACCATACCAGACAGCAGCACGCTCAAACACGGCGCTCCAGCTCCCAAACCAGACGCAGTGTAGATGCACATGTGGTGCCACACCTGCGCTAATTAGCCCTGTCCGCAGCATTCCAGAAAGCCAGCAAGCAAGCCACCCCTTCGGGCATTTCTGTCTCCTCCCAACAGCAGCTACAACAGGGTTAGTTCATGGTCCTTGGGAGCAATGGTATCCAGTACCAGCCTGGAGACATTCTCAGATAAGTACATTCAGACTAACCCTGTTGATGTCCCTAGCACGGGAAGGGGATCAACAAGAAGACCATCCTTATCTTCATATCGTGCTTACGTCAGAACCCCAACTGAGGATGCTCAAGGAAAGCAGGGCCATCCAGCCACGCTGTGAATCCTCTCCCCACAAGAGCGCAGATAGCATGAAGTGTGCCAAGTGTGCCCCCGGGACAATGGAGAGAGGGGACTGAATAAGCACCATTTAAAAGTTCTGCTGAAATGCAGTGGCTGTAGTATATGATGGGACTTAGGTTAAACTGGCTTGTTTTCTGCTCCTTTCATCCAGAGAGTTTCATGGATTTTGGTTCTCCATCATCTCCTTGGGGCATTTTAGCTACTTCTGTGTCATGTAATTCATCACTCACTAAATAATTAATTTACTCATGTAAGGAGAACCTCTTGGGGCTTAGGGTTTCCAAGTAAAGAGAGCTGACAGCTGATGTGCTATTTAAGAAGGAAATATAGAAGGGGCAAAAAGCCTTTATATACTATGTTCTTTTTTTTTTAATTATTATTCACTTTGCAATGGAAATTAGTGTCTCCCGAATGCCCTCGAGTGTTAATCTCCTCCATTAGGTAGATTAGATTTCATTCCTGTGGAATTTTGTTTTTTTTTAATTTAGGGCTGTAAGCTTAGTGTGCTCCATGTTAATCAATGCATAGATGAGGTCTGTAGGAGAATTAGTACCTGCTCCAGCTCCTTTTCAAATTGATTGCAGTGCTGTTATGGGAGCAGGATCAGGTTGTTGCTGAGACATGAGGTGCCATGTTTCTACTTGCTATGTTGACAGCTCTGTGTCTCCTCCTCACCCAGTTTGCAGAGTGCAGACATATATCAATGTTTGGGTGAAGCTGGACCTGGTTTAAACTCATCTTGGATAAGGCTGGGATGATTGTGACATGTTTGGGAAGGTATCAAGGGGACTGGTTCAATATGGCCCCCTGATAAGGCTAAATATATCCTTTATACCTGAAGATCCTCCCAATCTTGGAGTCACTTTAAAGTTTCATTTGTTTAATCATAGAATCATTGCAAATGGGGCTTGGAAGGGACCTCAGGAGGTCACATTTAGTACAACTCCCTGCTCAAAGCAGGACCATTCTCAACTAGATCATCCCAAGGCTTTGTCTAGCCAATTCTTAAAAACCTCCAAGGATGAAGACTCCACAACCTCTCTGGGTAACTTATTCCAGCACTTTACCAGATGATCAAGTATCAGCATTGAGCAGATAACTTTATTTCCAGATGAATTAGGCATGGCGGCTGCAGTGTAGACCTTACTACCATGACTGATACCTTTGTCACCGGTGCTGAGTGTTCCTAGTCAGTGCTTGGACACTAGATCATGGAGACACACTCATTTTCTCTGCTGAAACTTCTGGGATCTAAGATACCCAACCCTGTTGATCTGGATTGCCTTCCTTAGGCAAAGCAATTAGGGTACTTGTACGCATGCTTGTGCCACAAAGCCGGGTGCCTATAAAAGTGCCCAGCGCTGCATCGCATGCAGTTGTATAAGCGATCAAATTGTGCGTCAGGACTGAGAAAATGTCAGCGGCATGCTTTTTAACTAAAACTCATCCGAGGTGTTTTAGTTCAAAAGCACACCGTTGCTATTTTCTGCACACTGACACACATTTTGCCACTTATACAACTGCATGCAATGCAATGCAGTGTGCATCAGCTAACATACAGAGCAGACTTGATTAAGCAAGTCTGCTCCAACCTGCCAGATCTCCAGCACATTGTGGGATGCAAAGGTATGTGTATGAATGCCCTTAAGGTTTAGCCATTGCAGAGCCTATGTAGAAGTGCCTGCAAACAGCATTTGGATCTGGATCTAAGGTCCCAGACCTGGAGTAAAATTCATATTTACTTCAAAGGGGCCTTTTATAGCTCTTTGATTTCCACTTTATTGGAACAGCAGTCTCATTACTGCTATCTTAAAGGTCCTGGGTGATATACTTCATGAAATTTCAATTTATCTAGGCAGTCATATAAGAACAGCTCTTCAAATTAGTTAAGGTGAGTCTGATATTCCAGTGGGCTTGGTATGAAACTAGGCATTTTGAAAAAAGCTCCTCTGCAACTGTTAGCATACATTTAGAAGTGATGTGGCCCTGTAGTCAGGATAAGGCTTGAATCTTCAAATGGCTTTGATGCATATGGATTCAAATATTTTCAGGTAAGCCAGATAAAATCTATTGACAACATGAAGGACTGACTGCACTGCAGAATGGCTTTGGCATCATGGCAGCTTTTAATCACAATCTTGAATGTGGATCCAGGTCAAAAGTAAATGAATGTTTCCAATTAGTGGTTGTTCACTGGCAAATATGAAATGAGTAATTGGTTTCATACCACAATTGTTTGGCCAAATTCCCATGTCAAAAAAACACACTCCAGACAAACTAAACCTCTCAGTCATATTTTTGTAGTAATATCCCAGTGTTCAAAAAGAGTAAGTTTAAACACTATGACCCATCCTGATCTCCCTGCTCATGTGAATGCAGTTGTACAACACAACTTCTTTTGTTAAAGCCATTGAGAAATTTATAGACTGGGACTCTTATCCAAGTAAGGTCATCAAAATCTGGCCCTAAGTAACAATCTCATCCCAAGAGATGTTTCATTGGAGAACCTTGAATTTCTATAGTCTATGTCGCATCTGTTATATGGTTCAGTAAATGAAGTAATTCTTCCGTTCTGATAATTTTTTGTTCATATGCTGCATGTGAAAACTCCACAGAGATGCAGTGTGGACTAATAGCAAAAGGGTTTAAAATAGTCTGGCATGAAGAGCAAAGGCAGAGCAAGAGGGTTTAGTCATTAATAAGATACTTGGGACTAACTTGTCTAATTGTCCTAGGTAGTTTGACACTGACAGGAAGATGGCCAGGAAAAACGGGGTGTCTAAAACATTTATCCATCCCATTTATGCACCAAGTGGTTGAGGAACAGTGCAAACCAACTGGGTGAGGGTGCCAAAAAGTGCCCAAATTCTACCTTATCCCCATTCTGTCCCCATCCTAGTTTGCCCATTCTTTCCCCATGCCCTAGTTTATTGTCAAGATTTAATAGACTGAGTATATAGCTCATTATTTTTACAGACAGTCACTGAATTGCCTGTTCTTTTTTTTCTTTATTTTTGAGTTCATATAATTACTCAAATCCATTAGGTCAAATAAAGAAAATTACTTTTATATTTTAGTTTGTAATTCAGACTTGGGTGATATATTCTGCTCTGACTGCATCTCTGTTAAATCTGATGCGTGATTAGAAAATCTTAAGGCATGACGTGCTGGGCAGGCAACCCAAACACCTAAACCAGGCTAGCTTTGCTAAATCCAGAAAAGAAAAACATTTGAAAGAAAAGGGGTTAAACTGTATGGAGGAATGTTAAACCAGTTTGTGTTTCATTTGTCTGCGTCTGCCCCAAAGTAGACACGTTGCAAGACACATGGGTAGTAGTTCCTTTCTGCTGTGGTTAGGCTTCAACTCTGTGCCATTTCGGGCTCCAGATTTTAAAAAGAGCATGGAGAAGGTAGAGAAAGCCCACGACAGGTGCCAAAAATGATAAAGGCCTTGGAAGACAATTCATACCAGGAGAAGTTGCAGGAAATAGGCATATTCAATTTGAGAAAAGGCAATCCGGAGAAGACAAGGTAGCAATCTATAAGTATCTGAAGGAATATGCTATAAAGAAGAGGGAGAACATTTTTCCCTCTTGCTGAAGACATGGACCAAAGGTGTGAAGTTGCAGCAAGGTGGGTTTGGATTGGATATTAGGAAAAGCTTCCTCACTGTAAGAAGAGTGAGGCAATGGATTAGATGCCTAATGAAGTTGTGGACTCTTCATCAACAGAGGTGTTCAAAAGATTTTGAATAAGAATTTGTCAGGGATGAGTTAGGAATAGCTAAGCCTTGAGTACTGTATAAAGAGCAACAGTCTGAAGCCCAGGGGCACCATATGGATTAGTGGGTGATAATGGGATGAGCCCTGCAGCCTGAAGCAGATGGGTCTTGGAAAGCACCATGCTCAGCAGCAGGTGAATGAAGCAGAGCTTCACAACCTGGTTGAGTTGTGAAAGAAGATTAAAGGAGTTAGGATATGATTTTGGAGGAGATAAGAAAGGGGAGTTTGGGTTATCCAGTGAGAGTGTGGTATGTGGGGTTATGCTCGTTGTACCCAGGCTGTACAGTACAATGGAAGTGTGCATTGTTTCCCATGCTATGCGGCTTCCTGGTTGCCACAAAGGTTTGTTTGTTTGTTTTTTCCCTTTCTTATAAGTATTGGGTATTGGCTGCAACTAAGGCTAGGGATTTTGACTGGTCTGTGTCAATGCTCCTGATGGGACTAAAACCTGGAGATTTCAGGCTGAAGAATCTCGTCTCTCCACTCAGGGTCGGCCAAGCACCGTATCTGGGATCAGGAAGGAATTTCATCCCAGGGTCAAATCGGTATGGCCTGTTAGGAGTTTTGCCTTCCTCTGTAGCAGGGGGCATGACCTTCTTTCTGGGATGTCTCGAGCATATTCTAACAACCCTTGCAGCAAGCAGCATGCATGACATTAGCTGCCAGTCTCCCTGTGTTACCTGTGGCAGGTTGGAGTGCTATGCCTTGTGGTTGTGTGACAGGATTGATTGTGTAGGTTCGGTAACAGGTTAGTGAAAGATTTGTATGGAATGGTTTGGATAGGGGTGATGCCGTTTCAAGAGGAAAGGTGGACCAGATGACCTCCAGAGCTCCTGCCCAGTCCTACTTTTCTATGATCCTGTGATTTCCCAAAGGTAACCAGGCTCGTACCCGCTCTCTCATTGTCTCTTAGTAGGCACATCTACACAAAGTGCTACATCACTGTAGCGATGCCCTACAGCGATGTAGCATCTGCAGGCACAAACTATGACGCCACAGCTATGTAGCCGTAGTAATGCGCTCCCTCCCTATAGCACATTACTACAGCGATGTACAGGCTAAAAATACCCGTGCGCTGCCAACGTGGCACAGTACAGGCTGTGTCATCATTTAGGACTTCCAAAAGGAAATCCTAAATGATGGAGTAGTAACAACAGTGCCATAGGGGCACATGTAGACATGCCCAGTGGGTGTGTCTACACATACGCTTTAATGTACAGCAGAGCTATTGTACTGCACATTAAAGCAGTGAGTAAAACACTGTGCTAATATGCTAATGTGCAGCAGAATAGGCTACTGCGCATTAAGCATCGCTCAATAAGCATGTGCTTGCGCTACTGTGCATTAGTGCAGTCTAATACACATTTATTTGGTACTATGGGTGACTGGTGCCTCTTGAGTCCGGGGGGCATGTGCCCCCCTGACGCCACTCAGCGACTGGGTGGGTGGCAGCCAATCTCACTAACTGGGGCGGGGGCGTCTCCTGCTGGCCAATCATGCTGACCGGGGGGGAATCTCAGCAGCCAATCTCACTCACCAAAAATGCCTGCACCACTTCTGAAAGTCCCAAAGCCACTTCCGGAAGTGGTGCAGCCACTTTTGCTGGCAGCCTCGCTCCCCAACCAGCACTTGAAGGGGGGGCACTCCCCATCATCTAGACAGGGAGTGTGGCCTAACAGGAGGTGCACCAGCGCTCTCAGGGGGTGCACATGCACTCCCGTGTACCCCGTACAGGTTGCCACTGTTTGGTAACTCATACTGGAGGTATTAAATTTAATGCACATTAGTAAATGTGTATTAATGGACATGTAGATGCATTAGTGTATTAATGGCCATGTAGATGCACCCAGTGAGCTGTAGTAGTAGCTACCTGTTTGTCACGTATTTTAGAAGAGCCGCATGGCCATTCCTGATACCAGGACAAGTTACATAGGCAAACAAAACAACTGTAAATGACAGTGGAGCATATGCTTGTTAATCCATGATCCAATTAATATATTGGTAAAGCGGTGATATCTATTTTTGTTTGTTTTGCGCAATAATCTAATGCATTTGACATTTGGAGACTGATTTGCAGCTGTTCTAAATTGGCACACTTTTGCTGAAGTCACCATATGAGGAATTAGCTTGTATATACTTAGCAGGGAGTTTGAATATGCTCAAGGTAAAACTTGTTTTGGACAGATCATGAAAAGAAAGGTTCCTCATGAAACAATGACTAAAATCCAGTAGCATCTACATTCCAGTTCTATGCTGTTTCAGCCCCAGTGCTACGTGCCCTTATTTATCATTGCTTTCTGACTGTGCCTGTTTCCAGCTTATGAATATTAGAGCAGCGGCTTGACTAGAAAATAATCAAGTGCTTCAAGTTACAAGAGGAAACCTAGGAAAAAAATGTCACATGCTTGCTAACTCCTAACTGCAGCATTTTATTCTGTAAAAATAAAAGTGCCTAGTTAAAGGGTAAATTCAAAACAGGCATGATAATGAGGGCTCTTCTGACTCATGCTTTTCTGCACCTAGATTGAAGAC
Source organism: Alligator mississippiensis (assembly GCF_030867095.1). Taxonomy (NCBI): domain Eukaryota; kingdom Metazoa; phylum Chordata; order Crocodylia; family Alligatoridae; genus Alligator; species Alligator mississippiensis. The sequence continues at coordinate 294,227,801 of NC_081826.1, forward strand.
AGATTGACCTAAGGTTTGCTACCTTAGACTGCCAGGAGACACCCCCCCCCCCCCCCACCAGTGAGATCGGCTGCCAAGCCCCCACCACCTCAGTCGCTGACTGGTATGGGGTGGGGGGGTACATGCCCCCCCTGACTCAAGAGGCACCAGTCACCCATGGTACCAAAAGGAGCTACACTTATAGAGTCCAATTTTAATGATCATGGAACCAGACATAGGCAGTTCCAGTATTTTGAAGAGTGGGTATATGAGCAGTGACCAATGATGCAGGGTGGATGCACCCCTGCTTCCAGCCTTCTTTCCCCTGCTTCCAAGTCAGGCAAACCAGTCGGACAGACCAGGCTGCAAAAGCAATAGCCAAGAACTTTTTTAAAAGTCCCTAAATCAAGAATCCTGCCTTCCCTGTGCAGCCTGGCTGGAGCAAGGCAAGAGCAGCTCTGGAGCCCACCCACTACTACCGGGGCAGCCACAGGGGTGGGCAGAGAGGGTGAGGGATAAGAAAAAGGGATGTGCTGCTGAGCACACACAAGAAGGGAGTTCTGAGAGGGTGGATATTTTACCTGCTTTGGGGAGTTAAAAATAAGAAGTCACTGGCTGTTGCTCTCACAGGCTGGTCTGAAAGGGGGCGAAGCCGCACCACTAAACCCCCTCTGGATCCCCCCTGGAACCAGCATTTCATTCAGAATATAGAAATATTCTGGTAAATCATTGGGAATCAGTCCTGCACAAGCGAGTAGTCCTGTTTGTGGTTGCTGAACTTCTGGGGGAAAGGAGCTCTAGATGCCATCCTTGCTGTCAGAGCTGTTCTTGTTCATTTTTCTTGTAACCTGGGACTGTCTAATGTAAAATGCAAAGAGTCATGGGAGCAAGAGCTGGAATACTTCCAGATACCGTTTCCCCCCCACCCGTCAGGGAAGTGCTGTAACTCTAGACAAAAGTTACTCTCATTTGCTCTCTTTCTGTCCCTGTGACTTGCATTTTTGACTTCCCAGCAGCACAGTCTCCCTCAATAGGAGGGATGGAGTGTCTCTAACTAGCATACACTATATCTCCTCCTGGGAAGTGGGAAATATGAGTTGAAATCCCTGGAGGGAGGGAGGGGCAAGCCTAGAGCCCACATGTATCTTTGCCTGGGAGGGTGCTCTAACTGCTAGGTTACTGGGCAAAAGGCAAGCACTGCTGCCCAATGTTCACCTTGAGTGTGAGGTCTAAGCTATAGAGTGGGAGTTTGGACATATCCCTGTGCTTTGGGTTTGCTATCAGCTGTCTTCAGGAATCTCTTGGCTTTCTAATTCACCCTTTTTTTGGCAAGGGGTAGTACCCAGGCGGAGGTAAGGTATAGTTAACCTCTCACTTTCTCTTCCAGTGGGAAAATCTTAGCTTTATGCCCACTTTATTCTCCCCTTGTACTTGGCCTTGGTGAGGCCGCAGCTGGAGTACTGCATCCAGTTTTGGGCTCCACAATTCAAAAAGGATGTGGAGAAGCTTGAGAGAGTCCAGAGAAGAGCCATGTGCATGATCAGAGGTCAGGAAAACAGACCTTACAATGACAGGCTGAGAGCTATGGGGCTCTTTAGCCTGGAAAAGCGCAGGCTCAGGGGTGATCTGGTGGCCACCTATGAGTTTATCAGGGGTGACCACCAGTATCTGGGGGAACATTTGTTCACCAGAGCGCCCCAAGGGATGACAAGGTCGAACGGTTATAAACTACTGCAAGACCGTTTCAGGCTGGACATAAGGAAGAATTTCTTTACTGTCTGAGCCCCCAAGGTCTGGAACAGCCTGCCACCGGAGGTGGTTCAAGCACCTACACTGAACACCTTCAAGAGTAAATTGGATGCTTATCTTGCTGGGATCCTATGACCCCAGCTGACTTCCTGCCCCTGGGGCGGGGGGCTGGACTCGATGATCTTCCGAGGTCCCTTCCAGCCCTAATGTCTATGAAATCTATGAAATTTATGGATATGGGAGACTAGCTTGCTCCTGTGGCCATATGGCTAAGGGCAAGCAAAACTCAGGGGCATCTGAACCCCAAATCTCCAGGCTTGGGCCTGCATATAGGATGCTCGCCAAAGGATTTGGAAGCATCTGAAGCCCCAGGCAGGGGTGGAGGATGTTTGCCAGTAGCAGGACTACATATGGTTCTTGAATGACTCATGCATTTAGAATTGATTTGGCTGATTTGGCTTGGAACACAAAAAATGTACTTAAAAAAACCCAAAAAAACCCATCTGATTCACCCCTTAGAGCAGAGGCTGGTGACCTTTACAAGCTGCAGGCCAGAACAACCTGACTCCAGTCTGGTGTTGGCTGGGTGGCTTCAGCAGTGTATCAGCACTTGAGGGTGAGGGGCTTGGCCGGCACTGTGCCAGGGCCAGGCAGCTGGGAGCTGTATCCATGCCAGCACCACTTCTCCAAGCCTCCCCATCCTTCCTTTTGGGCTGGCAGACAGCTTCCAGCCTTGAGAAGAGCTGCATTGGGGCTGGGTAGCTGGGAGCTGCGCCTGTGCTACTGTCATTTCTCCCCACCCTTCACTCCCCAGCTGTGCATGGGTTTGATTTCCAGCTGGTGGGCCCTGGGCTGGGACCAGGCTTCTGCCACTCCTCCCCACCTGCCCTGCCTAGAAGCTGGCCAGTCCCAGCTCAATTCCCTGCTGGCTAGAAGCTGTGCCCATGCTGCAGACAGGGAGCAGAGAGCAGACAGAAGTGGCGGTGATGCAGGCACAGCTTCCACCTCAAATCAGTGACTGGATTGCTGTCCTGGACGGAGGGTCCTAGATTTCAGGACTGGGATGTAGGTTCCTCTGTGTTAGAACTGGATGTGGTCGAAACAGCTCAGATTTGGGCTTCATATTCTATTTTAATTCAATAAGGTTCCTCATGTCCTTAAAAGTCAAGTATTTGCATAAATGTGGACCTCAGCTTAGGCTCAGGCCGGGAGTACTTATGTCCATGAAGTGCATCAGCAAGCAAGCAAACGTATTACTTCATACAGTGTCACAAACGTTAACTGGTTGTATTAGTCCAAACCTCTAGCAAATCAGAAGCGCCTTTATTTTTTTATTTCCAGAACGAGCCAAAAAAAAATTGCTACACTTCTGGTACTAAAATGAGAGCTGAGCCAAATTTAGACAATCTGCCATGGCATTGCTTTGGAAACATCTGTACCACTGGCTGCAACAGTGGGTGTTTTGGTGCGGATTCAACTTACCAGTGAAAGGTGTGCTGAAGTTTTCCAGCGATTTGAACATGGAGTGGTGAATCAGGGTGTCTAGGCTGTGTTTCTGAAGCAAAACGCTGGATCAGGACCACCTCACACCTGGCGGATGCTCAGATCTAGATTGAAATGTCGCGGCTGGTCCATTCCTGACCTACACTCCCTGAACTACAGGAAAGCTTGACTCCATGTCCAGACTCTAACCTCAGCCATCTCCATTTGTCAGAAGATGAGACATTGACCTGCCATCTGGTTTCCCTGAGAAGCTTTTAATGAATCCTATAATATCCAGCTTTATGATTTCTTTCCCTTTGTCATCGAACCCCATGGGACAATGAAAGGTGGGAAATAGTGCTGTTAATTACCCATAATCTTAAAGAAATATACTTTTTTAATTACATTGTAGATGGTCCAAATGGAGAGCTTTACAGCTCTTAAGTCATGACCCTTTTATAGGCAAAAGTCATTTATCACTGATTTTTTTTTTCTTTTTTAATTTGCTCTTGGTGGGCGGATAAAACAATGAAGTGAGCTTGGGTGTTAAAAGGCCAGCAAAGCAATTCCAACTTCTTGCATCACTTTTTATGGCCATTGGAAACTATAAACAAGGAAAGCTCTGTCAATGGAATAAAATTATTGTTCAGGTGGCTTTCAGTCTTGGGATTATTATTATTATTATTATTATTATTATTATTAGCCTTACCTTGTTTCTTTACTATATGGGCATTAACTGAAGTAGCAAGGGATGAAAAAAGATATTGCTTGCTTCACAATCACATTGGTGTGTTGCTTTGCTAATTAGTTTGCAGAAGCTGTCATGCTGATCGATACTCTCTTCTCTGCTGAAGACAGCATTATTGTCTGATTTATGTTTTGACTCATCCTCTTGTCCCGTTACGTTAATCGTCTGCTGTTGATAGCCATTTAACTAAATGTGTCTAGGGAAATAGGGTGAATAACAGTAATGTGGAAGACAAGGATTATAGCCATTTCCCATAAAGAACAAAGGGTTTTACATGCTTAAAAGAGATGAGCCAACCGTTCCTTTCAAAGAAAAAAATCTGACCTTTGTTGCTTCTAGTATCCGGGAGTAAATTACATGGGAATAATAAAATTGCCTATTCTTCCAATTGCCATGCTATTACTATTATATTATTTGAGCATATGACAGAGAGCACGACAAAACAGAAGACTCAATCCCAAAGCCTTTTCAAGAATTTCTTATAGAGTGGAAAAACCTGAAGATGCCAGTGCCGTCCCCTTTTCTGTGTGGCCAAGAAGTTTTGCAGCAAATCTCTCTTTCTTTCCCTGTGAGCAGGCATAATGTACGATTGGGGGATTTCACCCAAATCTACTGACGTAGCTATGGCTGGCGCTGCTTGCAATTTTTAAAGGAAAATTAGGGTTTTAATAATCGGTTTTAATTAACCATTTCCCGTGGAGCTTTTCTTTTCATTTTTTCTTTTCTCATGTGCGTGTGTCTGTGTATGTGTATGCAGAAAAAACAAGTATTTTGAGGGAGAGAATCCACCACACGACCTCACTGAAGGGTTAGATAACTTCCTCATGATCCCATTCTGCTTTGCATGGTGGTCTCCCCAGCTAGATCATAGATCTTATGAAACACAATAGTTGGTGACATCTCAGAATCTCCCTAGCTAGATCATAGATCTTATGAAACACAATAGTTGGTGACATCTCAGAGACATTGTTTCCCTTATTCATTAGGAGAAACCATGGTGCAAAGAAGCTCCTAATTTTAGAGAGGAAACAGGAGCCCAAACAACAGCTCCAGAAGGCATGCAGCATCATTTCCATGCTGAAATATATTAAGTTTTGGCTGATATATCTTGATTTACCTCCCCCCCCCCCCCCGCCCCCTCACCGCCACCACCAGTCAATCTTTTTTCATGAAGTGGAGCATTTTATGACAAGCTCTAGTTGCTACTCTCTAAAGGTGTACAGGTTTCCGCATTCACTGCTAACCTCATAGTAAATAGAGGTTAAGGAAGTTGGAAAAAACAGATATTCTCTCCCTTTTTGTATATTCAGATAAAGCTGGCCAGATTCAGAGAAATGACAAAATCCTTTGGTGCCGGTGGGGAATGCTGCACAAGCTGCCCAAGCTTTTGTGTGATGTTTTTCTTCGAGCCTCCCTTATACCAAAAGCACACATTTCTCTATAAGCAGAAAACATCAAAAATGATGATGATGTTGGTTAAAAACACTGCAGATAATTTTTCTAAGACTGGAAAATGGATTCATTTAGAATTCCGAAATGGGGGAAAAAAACTGAATTGTTTATGAAGCCATGATCCTTAGGTGGGGAGGGAGGGATTTTTTTTTAAACTACCTCTAATTAGCACATTGTTTCTTCTGTGCCCATGTACAGCATTGACAGCTACGCTCTGGTACTTCCATGTGTTACTTCAAATACGTTTTAAATAGACTGTCACAACAAACAGAAGCTACTGCACATCAAAAAGAGCAAAAGCAATGATTTTCTATACCATTTCACGGGATAATAGGTTTGATTCAAAAAGCCCGCATGAAATTGTTTTCACTCCTACCTACCCGGAACCAGTTATTTGAATAAAAAGAGTGGCTTTATCGGTTAAGTATCCCTTCAGTATGTTGGAATAGAAATGTGAGCCATCACTCTAGAGCTATAACAAAGCTACATGAGGAATGAAACAAAACAGCACTGGCTCGAACACTTTCATGGAGATCCTCCCAGCTCTATCACACGTACCGCCTTTCTTCCCTGGTTTAAGAAATCTTTAAACAATGATCATCTATTCAATTTTATAAGATCTTCAAGTAAGTATTAGGTCATATACTACTGTTCAATTCAATTCAGCCAGGGCATGATTGGCTGCTTCGCCCATAATGATTGTACGTACGAAGCATGTGTATCTAGTGCTGGGCAAAATTTACCACCAGAAGCAGTTTGGGGTTGTGAATTTAGGTTGGGTCTAGCGAATAGTTTCACAGTCCCTGCTTAACTCAAGGCATGAGTTGTGTACCCAGCCTCCAGGTTTACAACACAGGAGCTCCTGTATGTGCATCTGTGTCTATGCTTCTGTATGTGAGTACGTAGTGGGGAAGGGGTCTGATTCATAACCATTCTTCATGTGTATGACCAGGGCCGTCCCTGGGGTGGGCACAAATCAGGGCAGCCGCCCCAGACCCTGTGCTTTAGGGGGGCCTATGAAGCTGGGGGGAGCAGCACAGTGACTCTGCGCTGCTGCTGGTTTCAAATCTGGCTGCTCGGCATCCTCCCCCTCTAATCCAGCGCATCCGGCCACTTGCCACCCCCACCGATCCACCGCCGAGTCTGCCACTCACATCCAGGGGTGGGAGGACCCGCACATGCTGATTTGCCCCAGGCCCCACACCCTGTTCGGATCATCTCTGTGTATGACTTTTTGTCAGTGAGATGCGTGCAGTGAATAGCCCAGGGATTTTGATTTTACTAAACTGCCAAAAAGAAAGGACACCAAGGTGGACTCTATGCATCAGCTGGACACCTAGGTGCATAGTTTCAGAGCATACCTTGACTTTAATTACAGAAGCCAAAAGACCAGGCCTTGCTTTTTGCACTTCTTGCCCCATTGCTATGTCTAAGTGGCATGAGTCTCCATGTCGTGAAATTTCTGGCTAAGGTTAAGCTGAAAATCTCTGAGCGCTTTTTCCAGGCATGGGGAGGGAGGCCGTCTTCTTCCAAAAACATGAGCCATCTCTTAACCGAGAAGCAACATCAGAAGAGTCCTTTGTTATCTCCATTTGTTATCTCTGAAATGATTCGAGTGCGGCAGTTTAGAAAAGCTTGCTTAACTGTACTATTATTGTTATTATTATTATTTTGAAAGTCATTTTCTTTCGCAGAGACATCAAGGTCTATCTCACCATAAAGAAGAATATATAGGAGAGCTGTAATTCATTTCATATTTGCTACATATTTTATGGATCCCTTTGAATTTATAGTAAAGTTCAGGGGATTTTGTTTTCTTATCTATTTGAAGGATTTGGTGTGAATAAGAATGAAGCTCCTCTTTCTAGTTAAATAAGAAAGCCTGACCCATAAGGACTTTTTTATCTCTTCCCTTTCATTTTATTTACAAACTTTGGGCACCCTCTCTGTCTGCTGTGAGACAGGGATTTGCATAAGTCAGAGGGCAAATCATAATATCTTCCTTTTTCCTATTCCTACGAACTAAGCCTCTATGAATAAGTTTCTGACCCTTGCTATGATCCATAGAAGTGATCAGAGAGTAGAGAGATAAGTGGCTCAAATATAAGTCATTCTTGGCTTTATATAGCCTTTCACATTTTTGTTGACAAGAATAAACAGCTTTAGTTGCTGGGTTTTAAGAAGGAAATGAATTTCAAAGTATAAATGCAATTGAAGTAAGGAGCATACATTTCATCCCAATTATGCATGTATTTTCCTTTCACATAAACCTTTATATATTCTAATATATTCTATACACCATTCTGGAGAAGTGCTATAGAATTTAATAGGGGAAGAAAACATGATAGGTTTCCATAGAAATGTAATAGAATTCCATTAAAATACTCTGATAATCTATAGAATTGAATAGCAAATGAATCCTTTCTGATCGAATTCTAAGTCATCTTATCATATTTAAAAGAACATTTTATCCCTTCTATAGAATCCTATAGGTGGGTTTGAAAGTAACAGAAAGAGTTCATCCACTAACACATTCTGTAGAACATTTTGTTTTATCATTATTAGCAGTAGCAAAATACCTCTCTTATCGGTGCATCCATCAGCAAAGTCTTTTTCTGTTTTTTTTCACTGGGTAAATACAACAGCCTTTGTAACAAAACTCTGCAGAAACAGTGAAAAATAAAGAAATGCATGCATAAATAAACAAGTGTACATCCATCCTACACTTACTGAAGTATGTTTAAATACACCTGAAAGATTTTATAACACGGATATACCCCTCTGCTAAATATGAAGATGCGTCATACAAAAATCCCATGATTCTGTATGCAAATTCAAGAGGCCAGATTTTTATTTATATAAAAGACTCTCTACAGCTCTCTAGCAAGTCAATGTAAAGATACCACATAGGCCATTTACATTAACAGAGCTATGTAAAATAGCTTAGTGCAATCAGACTTATAAAACATCTAGATATTTAATATAACATAAAATTAAATATAGTGGACTGTCCCAGCAAGGAAGCAAATTATATCCCCTTAGTAACACTTCCCATTAAGCCATGATGCTATATAAATGGGTATAGTGTTTGTTGGACACAGTAACAGAGCAATGATATCTCCTTGCTATAGTCCAAGGTTGCTTTCAATTCATGCCAAAAGCCATCCTCACCTGTATGGCTAGGGGCAGAAATTACACATCAACCAGTACAAGTAAACAGAAAGTGGTTCAAATCTGTAACACAACAGAAGTTCGGTGCACATAAACTGTTTTCAGAATAGCTGAAACCAGTTTAAGATAAACCTGGATGGATGTAGTATCAAACTTCACTAATTTAGGTTCAATTGGTTGAACTTCTGTCCCACATACCCTTCAAATGCAAGTTAACTCTCAGTTCCCCAGCATCCCAGGATGCACCTCCTCCACAAACCCACCTTGGAGAGTGGGCTGGCCTTCACCCAAGCTGCATGCTGCAGCTGAGCAGGGGGGCTTGCTGCAGAGCCCCCCAGCTTCAGGCTTTGGCCACTGCAAGCATATGGCTGCATTTCCAGACTCAAAAGTGAATGTCTGATCACTTGTTTATCTGTTCAATCTATGCAGCTTAGACTAACCTGAGAAGATTGAATTGATTCAGCATCAGACTTTTTGACTGCCTGTCCTTTGCCTAAGTGGGTACATGGCCATTTGAGAGGGGGAGTCAAAAGCAGCCGCATCACTTGCTTTATGCTATTGACCACAGAAAGTGGTGTCCTTTAACCTTTAATCACATGAGTCTCATGGGCTGCCAGGCTCAGGATGACACTGATGCTGCCTGCCTGCCACAGCATGTTAGAAAACTGGCATAACTGCTATGAGACTAGGGTGCATCTACGCTCACAGTGAGCCTGACTAAGGCAGCCCCAGACACACCCCATCCTACCTGCTGCCACTTGCATACTTCAGGTACGGAAACATCTCAGTTGGACTGCTCCAGGGCATACCTCCACAGCCGTTCTCAAGATCCCAGACCCTCACATGCCTAGGGAATGAACCTAAAACTTCTTCATTGAAATATTTCCAGGTTTGAAGCCTATGAATGGGACTGGATGGATGAAGTTTGTTCAGGGTGATCCCAGCAGGGCACAGTTCTCCCATGGTATAGACCTGTCCTCACTGACTTTGGTGTTGAGAAAGTGGGAATTAATAAGGGACCATCAAACTGTATTAGCGTGGCAACTGCCAGCTACTACTAATGATATGGAAAGTGGGGAACCATACTTAGGGGTAATCAAGGCAAAGCTGCTTGCCAGAGGTAGGCCACAGGCACCCCTAAAAGTTCAAGACCTGAAGAACATTTATGGGGCATGCTGCAAAGGAAGGTTCATAGGATATGTGGGAAGACTGGGCTCAAGCATATTACATTGAATATGCTGAAAAAAACCATTCATGACATATATTATAAAATCCTTTGGGTTCATTTCAAAATACTTCAATATGATTAGTATTTTTGTTTGACTGTACTAGAGAAGTGCAGTGCACATTGTACTGAAATACTGAATACAGCCATGTTATGCACAGGGCACTTCTGTGGAAGTGTGTGCTCTATATACTTTATTTCCCCACTGATTTTGCCTTGGGGTGGAGGGGAGAGGGAAGGACTAAGGTGGTCAAATTTTATTTGATTATTTATTTTCTCATCTGGAGTAGTGTGTCTAGTTTTAGGCATTGAGAACAATATGGTCAAATTTAGAAAGATTCCAGAAAGCAACAGAAATGATTAGAGATTTAGAAAACATGACATACAGGGAAAGTGGTGGAAGAACTGGGGTTGTTCTGTCTGGAGAAGAAAAATCTGAGGGGAATTTAACAACAGTCTGCAAATATAAAAATGCTGCTATAAAGCAGATAAAGGGGTAGGACAAGAAGTGATGGGCTTAAATTGCAACAGCGGAAATGTTGATAAGTATTAGGGAACATTTTCTAACTGAGGTTACTTCAATACGGGATCATATTACCTAAAGAATCAGTGTGTCTACATGTGTGGTTATTGTGGAGCAATAAACTCCAGTGTGTAAATAAAAAGTTGGAGTTTATTGCTCCTGGGGAAGCAACTTGCATGTGCACCAGGACTGCAGTGCATTGAGCCAGGTTGGAGCAGCCCCAGCTGGCAGAGGCCTGGGGGTCAGCCTCCCAGCCCGGGGCTGCTCTGACCCAGCTCAGTGTGCTGCGGAGGGGCTGGCTGGGGCCCGAGGGTGCGGGGCTAGCTGGCAGGCAGCCCCCACTCTGAAGCACCCTCTTGTCGTAGCCATCTACGTGTCTACATGTCCACTGCTGCAGAGATTATTAGTTTCCGGTGGCCTAACGGGGCTGTACATGTAGGTGCTGAGACATCTACTCTGGGGCTAATTAGGCAACTCCGCAGTAAATGCCTCAGTTTGCAGGTTTTAAGTCTAGGATAGGCACACATTTTTCTAGGTTGCTTTAGCAAGGGATGTTTCTGTGCTGACCAGAGGGTTGGACTAGATGACCCCCTGAGGTCCCTGGATGCCCTATTTTTCCATGATTGGGCAGACCCCAAGAAAGGGTTATGATTGAACCAGAGCAAAAATAGAAATTCTGTCATAGGAACAGGGTGGGCATCTCAACCTACTTCCATAGGGACGTCTAGATAAGTACTCCTTCAAGCTTAGGGCTCTCTGACTCTTTCTTTCCCCTAGAGAGATCTTTAGCACTTTGAAGTTTCTTGGGCTGTTCCTGGGTTTTGGGCAAATTGCTTCACTTCAAGAGAGCGGCAGTGTTTTTTCCTGGTAATGCAACTGAATTCCTAACCAAGTTCAGGAGAAAATACAGCCCCTTCTGTCCCAGGGCAGTTAATTTTTCTCTCGACTGCAGTGCAGATCAGCTGAACCAGCAGTGATGGGACACTTTATTTAAAAGTGCCTATTAACTCTTGATAATTAACCCCTAATTCAGCAGCTGGACAGATACAGATAATCAAAGTGTAAAACACCTGGCATAATTGGTACTTAAAAATGTCTTATCCCATCTGTATATTTTGTGGTAGACACACTTCCTTTTATCCCCACATCACATATCTTTGCTCAAAGGAGTTGTTATTCAGTATGAAAAGCTGCGGTTAAATATCCCTTTTTTCTTCTTAAGGATTTTATTTATACCCTGGCTCTTCATGAACCAACAGTTTGTACTCGTGCTTTGACAGTATACTGTAAATTCAGACCTTGAAATATTAGTTTTGCTGTAATTGTACTGAAATATATTTCAATGGAGAGAGCATTTAAAGAAATTAGCTCTCTGCTCCTTTTCGAGGGCTTCTAAAAGGTTCAAACCGAGCCCAATGAAGCCAGTCAGAGTGGGGTGAATGGCTGTCTACTTTTCTGGATCAAACACAAGGTTCTCAGACAAATACTGCATGATCACTGCAGTCTGGCATGTAGCCTGCCGCATGTGATTTATCAATATTATAAAGTATCGGCTAGGTAAAGTACATGAGCATGCAGGAGCTATCAGCTGGTAGAGGCTAGGCTCACAAAAAGAAAGAGGTACCGGCAAAGGAGATCTCCTTTAATTCATAGAATAGAAGATTTGTGATTTGGGGGGGTTAATGACCAAGACACTGAGCCCAGCTTCCTTCTCTCGATCTATAATGAGTCTACTTGTGCCTGTTACATAAAAGGAACTTAAGACTTGGAAAGGCTTCCTGGGCTACTGGGTCTGGTCCCCGGTGTTCTCAGGTAATTATTAACCCAGGACACTGCAAAAGTGCTGCTTCCAACCCTTGCCCGCAGCTACAAGGAGCAATGCCTGAAACTCCAAGAGAAGCCTATAACGTGCCATAAGTAATAACAGGAGAGAGGCTTCAGATGTGTAAGTGCTACTTCACTTCTCCTTTCTTCCATCAGCTGCTCGCATTCCTTGTCTTCAGCAGTATTTCTGTCCTTTTAATCTTCTCTTCCATAAGCACCATCAGGCAACGCTTCATGCACGTGAAGCTGCCATTAGGGAGCGGTGCAAGAATGATATCTCCCGCTGCTTACACATCTTGTCATCTTCATTTCCCTTGTCTTGCTTGGGAACTCTTGCTTGGATTCCACAGTTGCCATCCTCAGCCCTTTAGGCTTTGGAGAAAAATCTTGAGGAATAAAAAGACCCTTGCGAAAAGGGAATACAATTCCTGTAGAATTGAAAAGAAAATGCATCCAGATCACAGGGTTGCAGACATGGGTGGAAGAATGCCCCCTACTATAAGCACCAGAGGTATTCAGTGCACTTTCTACTGTTTTCATACTTTCTAAAATCTATAGGACTCATCCATGCTCTGGGCCTATATAATGCTATCTGAAATAGTTGGCAGTGCATGCATTGGCCTCACGTACATTGCTGGCTGATTTATCAGTTTGAAAATGTGTTGTAATCTGCATAAAAATGGAGCCTGCAAACTGATTTGGATTAATCAGGTCTGACTGTAATTCCTTTTGGTATCCTCATTTGAATAGCCTATCAATCATGATGACCTCTTTTGATAATAATGTTACTGTAAGATCTAATTTCATATTAATTCCATTGTAATTTAATGCCCATTCATTCTAACAGTAATTCCTATGGAATTACATCTGACATCCCTATGAATACCAAAATAATTCAACATGATAAATGTTATTACATCAAATACCAAGGGAGGTAATAATGATTTGCCATTTATAATAAAGTGTTGCCCATGAACCATTAGTGGACATTACCGCACAGTGTTGAGAGAGTGTTGGATGTGAGCAGATTTATACAGGAACTTCATCCTGGATGTCTCTTCTGCATGCCAAGATGAGCATGAAAGCAGTTGCTTAGATGTGCCTTTCAGGACCTGGACATGCATGATTTATCACCAGGCACTGGACCTTTGCAGTCAGTTATCTCATACGAGTTTCACAAGCAAAACCCAGTTAGTCTATGAACAAGCAGATCTCAAAGGAAAACCCTGGTGGCTGCAATGAGAGACATTGCTACCCCAGCATCTGACATTTTCCTCTCCAGTCACTTCTAAATTGGTCCCTTAGCATAATGCTAGGAGGCAAAGGGCTCCATGAGGGCCCTGCCTTTCAGATGAGATGTGACTCTGAGAGCTTGATTGCATCCACGTCGCCGTGAATACAGCTTGGAGAAATGAGACTCCTCTGATGCACTGTGTCCTAAACATGTCCCCTCTGAGGTGCAAAAGAAGGAACTGTCAAGACAATCACTACAGAGGTTATAAGGAGGGAAAGAAAACATCCTGGATGAAGACAGATGGTCATAATTCAGAAGAAAGGGGGAGGAGGAATCCAACCTGGCCAAGGAGGCTATTGATGCCCCTTCATGACACCAATACAGAATACAACTCCTGTTTCAGTAGCTTCAGCTAGTAGTCAGCACCACCTTCAAAAAGGGGTAGGAACAGTACAGGACACACGATTATGATATGAGAGGAGCCATAGGAAACCCCATATGGAGGTGCATATAGACCTTGCTGGAGTATGGATGAATTCAACAATTAATCAGTGCATGTACAAATTTCACAGAGGCCCTGATAACAGCATGAACCAAAATAGGTCCCAATGAATACGCAACTAGGCGTATACTGCACATGATTTGCTCAGAAGTGATGGAAAGGCAGCTTGTTCATTTTAGAGCTGACTCCAAGGCAAACAGAAAGAGAAGATATTGGTAGGATTGGTACACGGCACCAAAACAAAGATCAGAATGGGCTGGCAAGCAGGTGTCCCTATTTTGTGAAAAGGAGGGTGTGAATGATGTAAAAGAAAGGATGGAGAAACCATTCCATCTGTGTGCATCAAGTGCTCTAGTGCCCTAAACCAGTCCTTCCTGAACTGGCTTCATATCACCCTCCATCCTTCTCTCTCATGACAGCAACTCCCCATTGAGGGTCATCATCAGGGTATAAACTCCCAGCCTGTGGCACCACAGCGCAAAACTCTTCCATTTAAGAGTAACTGCCATAGCTGGCAGCGGAGGCAGGCCTTCTGCCAGCCCAGCCCTTCTGGAGGCGATGAAGTCATGAACAAATTGGGCAGTGTACTGCGTACTTCCTTCACCCCCATCCTGAGTATCAGGGGTATGCATTAGTTCAGATCCTTGCATCACAGTTGCAGTGATCCCCAAGAGCAACCTATGTGCTTGGACTGCTGCAGATCTAAGATGCTTGTGGTTAGGAAATATGCAACACTGTTAAATTGGTGTTCTGCACCCTGGCACTGGCTGAGTTTTCTAAGCACAGGGCTATTACAGCTGTACCTCAAATAAATTACCGGTTTTGCTCAGGTTTCAAAGACTGCCATTCGAGTGGGGGGCTGGAAGTATTACATTCAGTCTCTACTCAGGACCAATGGTGGAAGAGCTGTTATATGTGCATCCTGACGTTCCTTGAATATGCAACATCATATGTGTGTTGGGGGGGAGACAGATTTTTTTTTAATATCTGGAGGCTGAAAATCAGTGGGTATAAACAAGTGATTCTTAACCAGGGTGCCACAGCTGTGGGTGTCAGGTGTGCAAACACCTATGCTTCTTTCACAAGATAAACCCAGAGATTTCAAGCACAAATCCATAGTGTTAAAAACACTCTGACCTGTTGTGGTCTTTCTGAGTTCTTTGCAACAGAAGAATTGCTTTCTTATTTTTCTGTAGGCAAGAAACGAGTAAAAACTCAGACCTGGCATTTTCTGAGGGGTGCTTTGAGTCTGAAAAGATTGAGAACCACTGATCTAATGCAATATTCAATCTGCACTGAAAGATGCTTCAGTAGAAGAGTCAGAAAATCCCAAAGGTTCACATTATTCTTTCCTGGTCATGTAAGTGCCCTGAATGGGTCTTTTTTAGGACATTTTTGGCACTTAAGGCTGCCTGTATACATGCTTAAGGGTGGGAAGGGAAGGGCATTTTGATTAGAGCTGCTCTGATTAAATTGGCTCACTGTCCTATGTATTGAGCCCCTGTACATTTCAAAATGTCCATGGGATGGTTTCTCCAAAGCTCATTCAAAGAGGATTACATAAAGCACCCCTGGGGCCATTTTCAAATGTGCAGGGGTTTGATATGCATGGCAGTGAGGTGACGCTGGAGCATTCTAATTAGAACGTGGAGCAGACTTGATTAATCACATGTTCTAATTAGTGTGTGAATGAACATATCTATAGGCACCCTAAGGGCCCAGAGAAATTCATTCCTGGATGCATAATCACTCTGTGCACATGGACATATAAGCATGACTATATAGAAATGCAGAATGCACATGCATAGTAGCATCCAGTCTCCATATGCATCCCTTGTGAATAAGTAGCATTCGTAGCTGAAAATGGAGTCAGCCAAAACCCAGACAACAGGATTTAGCCTCAGGAGCAGAAAGGGGGTGTGTACCTTTTGCTGCCAAGTCTCAGTTGCTGGGCTGCGCACCTAAGAGGCCAGAGGTTCTGAGTCCTAGGCTCCACTCACCCATGAAGGATTTGTAACAGGTCCTCTCTCCCTTCTCAGCACAGGCCTTTCTGCTGTGAGTTTTGAAGCTGATAGACCCCAGACCCATGGACCCTAGGCATGTGGTATGCTAGCTATTGTCTGTGTGTGTGTCTCCAATTTCACTGGGGCAGGCAGACAGAACAGTGACTGCTTAGGGCTGTTTGGAGTTAATCAACAGGTCACACTGACAGGCTGTTTAAGAAGTTTGGAGTAATGGAGAGAGGCTATTATTTTGCTAATTAAGTGATAAAGACCGTTATTGTGATCAGCCTCCAGCTGGCTTGCTTGCCTGTCAGTTTGCTGCAGACAGTATGATGAAGCAGGGAGGGAGACTGAAAAGCTCTGTATCATCAACAGATGCATGCACTGTACCCCCTGCCCTGACCTTGCCTCAGAGTGCTAGTCCAGGGCTGGGGGCTGGCACGACTCCTGCCCCTTGAGTAGCCAGCAGGGAAAATCCTGGGACAGTGTAGGCAGGCCTCCCTAATGAGAGAGTCCTCGTGTTGGCTACAAAGGACCAACTCACAGGATCATAATAAATTCTAATTTATTGTACAGGATATGAAGTTACCAATAAAATCATAAATGTAAACTTTGAGTTATGAGGGGTACTGGTCACCTTAACACACACTGACATACGCTCACTCGTTCAAACCCATGTCATTCAAACCCATGTAGTATGGTGTACAGTTGCTGCTGCAGTGATTGTGAGAGCACTGGTGTTAGCATATCTACCTATCCAAGGCCCTGCAGATCTGCTGTTGATGGTCAGCTTCCACCACGGTGATTTCTTCTCCAGAAGGGGGGTCTCCTGCTTGTCCTTCTGTCTCAGTAGGTCAGAAACCATTCCATGGCCAGGCTTGTGTGATCTCCCAGCATCATCTTGGCTGCCCAATCTGGAGGTCGCTGTCCCACATGGATCTTGAGTAGTGCATGAAAGCTGTCGGTCACAGGGGTCTCTGCCTGCCAGTATGTGCAGTTTTGGAAGTCCACCCTTGACTTGATTGACTCAATGGCTGTATTGTCATGGGTTACAGGAATAGTCAATAGGGTGGGTGCTCAGTTCCAGGAATCAGTTCCTTGGCTTGATTAGCCTAAAATGGCTTGTAGAATAGAGTTTTGTAATGGTAAGTTCCTATGGCTAGGTTATTGTCATAGATTTCATAGATTTCATAGACATTAGGCCTGGAAGGGACCTCAGAAGATCATTGAGTCCAGCCACCTGCCCCAGGGGCAGGAAGTCAGCTGTGGTCAAAGGATCCCAGCAATATAAACATCCTAATGTCTCTTAAAGGGGTCCAGAGTAGGTGCTTGTGCCACCTCTGGAGGCAGTCTGTTCCAGGCCTTTGGAGCTTGGACAGTAAAGAAGTTCTTCCTTATGTCCAGCCTGAAACTGTCTTGGAGGAGCTTGTGACCATTTGACCTTGTCTTCCCTTGGGGCGCTCTGGTGAACAGATGTTCCCCCAGGTCCTCATGTACACATACTTATAAGCAGCCACCAGGTGCCCCTGAGCCTGCACTTTTCTAGGCTGAAGAATCCCATGGCCCTCAGCCTCTCATCATAAGGCCTGTTTTCCTGCCCTCTGATCATGCGAATGGCTCTCCTCTGCACTCTGTTAAGCTTCTCTACATCCTTTTTAAATTGTGGAGCCTAGAATTGGATGTAGTACTGCAGCTGCAGCCTCACCAGGGCCGAGTACAGCGAGAGGATGACATCCTGGGATCTGCTTGAGAAGCATCTCTGGATGCAAGCCAGAGTTTTGCTCATTTTACCTGCTGCAACATCACATTGGTGGCTCATATTCATCTTGTTGTCAGTCATGACCCCCAAGACCCTTTCAGCTGTGGTGCTAGCAAGCATAGCACTGCCAAGCCTATAAGCATGCTGCAGGGTTTTTTCCCCCAAGGTGGAGTACCTTGCATTTTTTGGTGTTGAACGCCATCAGGTTTTCATCCGCCCATTTTCTGAGCCTGTCTAGGTCAGCCTGGATCACCATCCTATGCTCAGGTGTGCATGCTCTACCCCAAAGTTTGGTGTCATTGGCAAACTTGGCCAGTCCACTTCTGATACCAATGTCCACATCATAAATAAAGATTTAAAGAGTATAGGTCCAAGGATGGAGCCTTGGGGGACCCCACTGGTCATGGCGCACCACGATGATTTACTTCTGTCTATTACCACTCTCTGGGTCCGACCTCAGAGCCAATTCCCCAGCCATCGGACTGTGATGCTGTCGAGGCCACAGTTGGCTAATTTTTCCATGAGGAGCTCATGGGACACCAGGTCAAAGGCTTTTCTAAAATCAAGATATATGACGCGACTCTCTTCTCCCTTGTCCAGATCATATGTCACTTGGTCATAGAAGGAGATGAGATTGGTCAGGCAAGACCTACCTACAACAAACCCATGCTGGCTATCCCTCAGGATGTTGCCTTCAGCCAGCTTGTCAAGAATCGTCTCTTTGATAATTTTTTTCAAGTTCTTCCCCAGGATAGAGGTCAGGCTGATAGGCCTGTAGTTCCCCGAATCTACTTTCCTCCCTTTCTTGATGATAGGCACCATGTTGGCTCTTGCTTTGTCATTTAATTACGTACTGATCTTCATACATACTCGCATTCACTCAAGGGACCAGCCCAATATAGCAGATTTTATCACTTTACAATTACAATTTCAATGCTGTTTTTAACAATGGCCCAGGGTATAACTTCATTCTACAGGGAGTACATTCCTTAAGGGTTTAAAAGCATAAAATATAAAATACAAAATGCCATGGTAAAGATGAGACAGATGAAATATAAAAAGGCACTGTGAGAAGTATATTAAAATGCAATGCGAGGTAGTAAGGATCAAAGGCTACTGGGGACAGTAAGGAAGTTAGGTTAGCACCAGGATATATTTACAGTCTTTGAAGTGGATATTTTAGTTCTTTTGTTTTCTGTAGTGACACTTCCTTCAATCAGTATGTAAATGTAGTTTGGAGGTTTCTCCTACAGAAAGCCACTTTAGCTTTCTGGCTTGCTCTGAGCCTTGCCACACCCATGCAATGAATGTGTTAGGTCTCTGCCAGTACTCAGAAGGAAAAATAAATGCACAAAATGGCGGGTGCAGGCAAGGAGGGAGGTGTTACACTGCTGGGGCCTGGCCATATCCCCCCTCAGCTTAGCTCCCAGTAAAAGGGAAGGGAGGGCTACTGTAGTGCCCCCCACCCCCCTCCAGCCTGAGCCACTGCAGGCATGTGCCTGAATTTCCTCTGTCCGGAGAGACTGTCTGTCCAGTTTCAAACCAGTTCAGCCTGGTCAGGTTAGACTAACCTGCAAAGATTGAAACAATTCAGGCTTTTTGAATGTCTGTCTCTCGCCAGTCTAAACAGGCACAGAGTGTGTGACCCTTAGAAAAGCTTAGAGACAAAGCTTTGGGGATGAAAAGGGCTTTGAGTACTGAGCAAAGAAACTATTTGATTCCTCCTAACTTCAAGCAAACAAAACTTTGCCTGGTCTTTGTAAGTCAACAGGTCTGCCGCAAAGATATCACACCCCATCAGCAATTTCACTTCTGAACAGAAAGAAAGCAGAGGGCACAAATCTTGGCTTAGCTGTTCTGATCAAAGTGAGTAACAATATTAACAGTAGCAGAGCAAAAGGATTTGCGTACCGAAGAACACTGGAGATCTGCCGTAAGGTGCATTGGAAGAGCTCCAGGACATCCCAAACTAACATAAAAGGGTGGTCGCAAGTCAGAGACAGAAGCAAAATGCGTGAGGTCTAAAGACCATTCAACAGGAAAGGAAGACCAGAACACGAGGCATTATGGACTCTGGTAGGCAGTGTGAGAGGGTGCAATACTGTGACAGCAATGAGGTTATAGCTATAAAATGAAATGCAGTGACAGAGCTGGGTGAGAACAACGTACACAGAGCAGGGGCCGATTGTGTCTCACTTTCATAAGATCTAACGTGCATCCTGACTATCTAAAAGGATTAGTTAGCATTAAAAACAAATAGCAAAGCAACTCCTAGAACTTAAGGCTTTCTACCAGAGAGTCAAAAGAGTCATTTCAGCATCAGGGGGAAATGTGGTCTTTTCAGGGGCTTGACTAGTTACAATGGACTGGGCCTATGGAAGGAGAGACTTGGATTAAGTGTCTTCCCCCATCTCCCCACAGAGGCTGCACAAAATGCATCTTCCAGGTGAGTGACTGTAAGGGCCATTCCCAAATGAGTCACAGTCCTCAAATCCTTATGTCACCTGTTTGTGGACCAGTAGTGCTAAATCCACCTCCAGAAAAAAATGTGTTTGTTTATTCTCAGATCCAAAGCTTTAAGGATAGAAGGGACCGTTATGCTCACCTTGCCCAATCTCATGTATATTGCTGGCCATAAAATTCCTTGAATTAATTATTGCTGTGTGTCCAATAGATACTTTTGAACTAAAGCACATCTCATAGGGAAGAAACCCAATCTTCACTTAACATTTTCTAGGGATAGTAAACATGCTACCACCCATGGCAAATCATTCCACTGTTTGATTAATCTCCCTTTAAAAAGTATACATCTCATTTTTAGTCTGAACATATCTAGCTTCCACTTCCAGCCACTGGGCCTTGTAATGTCATCTATGTCTCCGCTACTGTTATTTGGTTTCTGTTCCCCATGTAGATTTTTATGGACTGAGATTGAATCACTCCTTAAGTCTCTCTTAAGGCACATCAGTCTTTTAACATGTCTCGTGTCTTGTCTCTGAACCTTCTCTGATTTCTCAAATCTTCTTTGAAATGGAGACAACAGGTCTGGTCACATTATTCACTAATGTTCATACTAGCTCCAAATGATAATATAAACCTTCCTACTCCTCCTTGAGAGTCCCCTGTTTATACTTTCAAAGATCACAGGGAAATTTTTGGCCAAAAAGGCTAAACTAGGAATTTGCTTAGTTCTTTATCCAAGACCTCAAAGTCCCTTTCAGTGATTGTTTCCCAGAGCAGAATAATTCCTTAGGTAAGTATAGCCTACATCCTTTGATCCTAGGTACATGACCTTGCATATAGTTGTATTAAAACATACATCCTTTGTCTGTGCCCAGCTTGCCAAATGAACCAGATTGTTCTGAAACAGTAATCTGTCCTCTTCATCATTTACTGTTCCCTTTATAGTTGTGTCATCAGCAAACCTTATCAATAATTAGTTTATATATTTTTTGCAGGCCATTGCTACATATATTAAATAGCTCAGGGCTGGGAGTCAGTTCTTGAGGATAGGACTGGCTAATGAATGAAAGGCAGCTGCTGGAGCCTGGAATCAATGCAGTCCCCTCAACTTGATCAAAAACCTGAAAACTCAGGATATCGTTGACTACTAGGTCAACAACAAAGCGAGAGAGGCAAGGTTATTCTTCGGAGAAGCTCAACTGAAAACAACTCAAAGCTTGGCACTTCGTCTGGATCCATACATGCTAATCACTTTCTTCTGCCACTACAATTTATATCTGTATAGCACACAAATTGTGGTTGGCTTTTGTGTCTAGGTGCACCATTTTGTCTAGGTAAGAGCCAGCTTTTAGAAGTCTTTACATTCAGCCCAGGTTCTCTTTGCCACTCTTAGGATTGGGATTAATTTTGAGATATCCAAGTTGGCTTTAAACAGCTAGCTCAGGGCCTAGGGACAGGCAGTGTGGAGCTCAGTGTAGGTTACCAGCCATGTTTATCCAGCTTCTCAAGACGGGTTTTCACCTCCATGCTGAGCTCAGTGCTGTTGCAACTACTACTGGTACCTAGCTGCATAGTTTAAAGCTGCCTTGGGTATCCCCATACTTGACTGCAGAGGCAGCAAGATACACCCGGAGCGTCTTGTCTCCTGCCAGAAGTTTTTCCTAGGATCAAATCGTTTGATAAAATCTAGCAAATGTGATTAATGCAACAGATGAATATAAGAAATTACTAACAATCAATGCAGTACTGGGAATAAGGTCTTAGCAGCAACCAAACTCTACACCACATATATTCATAAAACCAAAGGCAGCTGTAGCTCATAAGATCCATTCGCTTGCTGTTAACAAAACATGCTAAAGAAAACCCTAGGAAAGGGTTGGAAAAGAGACTGGAATAACAATTTATTTTAGTTTTATACCACCGGGGCCAAATTCTCAAAAAAATATTTGCTGGAAATTCCAGCAAAAGCTAAACTCTCCTCTACGCTGGTGCTTCACAGAAAGCCAATGGTACATTGATTTATGCCAGCTAATTTGACCCTTTATTCATGGATATATAAATAATAAAGGTCTGATATGTGTGTCATAATATGTGCAAAAGTATGGAATCAATTAATTGTATACATGAGTAATTGCAGGAGTAATTGATATTAGTTGTCTAATGATTGCATTTGATAGTATGGAGATGCTAATGATCCATGACAAACTCTGAGCACTGGAGTCAGAAAATACGTTGAGGTTGCTCTCAACACTGGGACCATAGGGACAGAATCGGATCTTGAGCATATTGATATAAATCCAAAGTAGTGCTACATGCTTAGTCTGATTTTACAATATAATTTCAAAACTAAATGGTACCTTTCCCCATTATTATATATTTTTCTAGCCTCTTCAGCACTAACTTTTGGTATCACGGGTTTTTATTTTTTTTCCTTTTTGTGTTGCTTGGGGGTATGATGTCTTTATCACAAATGAACTGCTCCTCTCCACAGGATAAGGATTTCTTCAGTTGCTAAGGAGGCCTTTGGCTAGAGAGCTCCTATTGAGATTCAGGGAAGACAGACATTTGGGGAGCTGCTGGCATATGAAAAATAAACAGTATGAAAAATACGTGATGTAAGGCCAACTAACTCTGCCCCTGTATAACTCATTTATTTTAGGTGTTCTTGCTCCCAGTGTTTTGGGTATTATTTTTGCTCCCTTCCATCCCCCCTTCAGCTAATGCTTGCTATATTTGAATATTGTAGCTGTAGCACGGCAGCAGAACATGCTGCGCAATCCAGGGGAGACTAATATAGTATAAGTTGTCTCTCATAAATTGAGCTCTCTTGCTTAGTTAATCTGTTATAACAGGGTTAGGTTGGGAAAAAAAAACACATCAGCTTGAAATGTCTTCAGTTTATAGGCAAACAACACATCCTTCCCTGTCCCCCCTGCTGCCTGAAAATTGTTAACAGCCTTCAAAAACATCAGAGAAAGCCAAAAAGTGAGCAACCACTCCTCTCTCCAGTGTTATAAATATTTTCACGATTAAGCATGTTGGGTTTAATCCAGTAGAGGTTTGAGGGGCCATGAATAATGGCTGCGCTCAGATATTTCAGCGACCTGCAGATATTCATGACCATGTCTGAAAATTCCCAAACTGTCCTGAAAAGTAGCATGATTGATTCATTCCTCCGAAACCTTACATTGGAAGCAAGGTATTAGCTATTCATTTCCCTCTCCCCCCAGAAATCAGTTCTGTTCATTTGGACTGTAAGCTTTCCTGGGAAGAGATTACTCTTACTATGTGTACAGCACATGGTTCAATGGAGCTCTAATCTTTGAGGCTGGCAGGCAGTTCTGTAATCTAATGTAATTTTAATATAAAATAACACCGCACTTTTCTCTGTTTAAAATGTGTCAATCAGTCAGGAAGCAGGAAAGATATAACGTGGTCTTTGTTTGACCACTTTTTTTACTCCACGGTTAGCAGCTAGTGAAGCACAGAGATCTCTCCCCTCTGAGTTTACATGAATTAGGCAGAAGGCAGGGTCGATTTGCACCTTACAGACTAACTAAATTAGAGATGCATGGCATAAGCTTTTGTAAGCAGCGGGCTCACTTCCTCAGATGCTGGGAAGGGGTTGTTGGAAGCAGAGCAGCTAAATAGAAAGCAGTGATTAGAGTACAACGCAGTGGGAAGGAGGGAGGGGAAAAAAAGAGGGGGCACTTAAAAAATGAACTTGAACCAGAAATTAAATGGTGGAACAAGAAATCACCTGTGTTGTGTTAAATATGGATTGTGGATTTGTATTAAATCTGGATTGTATTAAATATGGTCTAAACCGCAGCTACAGATTCTTATCCCGTTACCTGGATTAGTTTTTATAAGCCCTATGTCCTTCAGTGCATTAATGGCTTTGTTTCTCTCTCTCCTGTCCACCTGGCTTGCCTCACCAGTGCTCCCCCCCTTGTCTCTCCCTCCACTTTGTAGTCAAATCCCTGCTTTCTATTTAGCAGCTCTGCTTCCTACAATCCCTTCACCACATCTGAAGAAGTAAGCCCGCTGCTTACAAGAGCTTACGTTGTACAGCTCTGATGTAGTTAGTCTACAACGTGCAAATCTACCTGACTTCAGACTAACATAATTAAGTATCCCTCTTTGTATGAATGAGCCAGACCAATTGGACAATAAGTCTTAGCATTTAGCAGACCTGATCCAAACCCTGTATAGAAAGGATGGGTCAGATTCTGCCCTTCTCTCTCCTATATTGACTAGTATTGTCCTCCACCCAAGACTTGGTGACTTCTTTTTTGAGTTTGAAACTCCTTAATGAAGGCAAATATAGCAGCACCCCTATGCAATAGGGTTTGGTTTGTACCTTTCACTGTACAGAGTAAAGGAAAGAACTCCTCAAACTAATAGCTCTTCAACAGCTGGAAACCAATCCTACCAAACCTTAACTGTAGCCACTAGAAATGCTATTAGCTTTGTTTCACAGCTGAGTGAACTGAAGTTTAGGGTTGATCCAAATCCCATTGTGCCAATGGAAGTTTTTCCATCACCTTCAATAGCCGCTTCAGATATGAACCACAACCTGCTGCGGACCAAATGTAGGAAGTCAGGGGCAAAAAACAGAGGAAAAGCTTCATGAAAGTAGTAGCTCAGAGTAATAACCCCAGTGAGAATGTAGATGCTGGGAATAGTTTTCAAGGAAGAAGCCTGATGCTTTAAGCTAATCTTCTGAGCGGAGGAGATTAATTCGTCTCCTGACCCACTTCAGACCAAATGTAAAAGCATGATTTTTCATGGACGTAGAATTGAAATCTGTCCTTTCTAAAGAGCCCTGTTCTAACTGTGAGTCGTGTCCCTCTGATCACTGTCTCAATCCCTGCACCTTTGCAGAGCTCCCCACCTTGTATAGGCAATTTCTTGGTGTCCTTAAAATATCCTTTAGCCCGGAAAATAAATTCTGCTGGTGTCCGCTGCATTTCCAGCACTACAGCCGAAAGCTCTTTTGCAAACCAAACATGCTTGCTGCCATTCCTTCACATCTGTAACATTTAACTTTAATGCCTCTGCCCCTGAGGAGCTGCAGAATAGCATTTCAATTCACCATACCAGGATTTGTCCTAAAGAACTAGAGACATGTCAACTTATCAGTCTGTGACCTTTTCTATTAACATTGTCTTCAGGTTGGCTTGGTAGCACACAAGGAAAATAAATCTTGTTTCCCGGAGCTGGTCTGGCTGGCCAGCATACTGCAGCTGTGGCACAAATCTGTTAAAATTTTAAATTGCGAACATTGCTATGACTACATAAAATTTATTAGGTAGAACAATCCAGGGGGGAAAAAAAAGCCAACAGCATGGAAACCATTAAAATGGATCTAAAGGCTGGGGCTTATGCACAGGCTGGAAAGTTGTGCTGTTTAGCTTATTTACAGCCCAGCCTGCCACCCTGGAGATAATGCAAATGGAGTCGCCACATAAATTATGTGACCTTTTCATGTTGCAATCTTTGGGGGATCTAAATGGAGGTACTTTTTGAAACCAGAAGCATGGACCTTTAGTGTCTGGCTGTCCTTGTTCATCACCTTCTCTCACACTTTCATAACATCCATCTCTCCCTTGCGATGATCCAGTGGCCAGGGACATAGACACTATGCCACAAGGTCTTTAATAGAATGGACAAATCATTAGAGACAGATCTGTCATGGCAATAGGGACCCCGCTTTTCCTGCTCTGCTGATATTTTGTGGCATCAGAGCACAGAGTACTGTGGGACCTGCCTTTCTCATGCTATGAAACTAGGCATGGCTATGCCATGATGCATCTAAGAAGCATCCCTTTAGTCCCCTGAAGTTTCCATTTATCCACTCTGTGCCTTTGAAGCACAGCATCATCATCAAAGCTGAGCAGAGGATCCCATGCTGTGTCTTTCCTACTGTGCAAAATCTGTTCTGACCCACTTTTTTTTTTGGTCTCATGATATCCCTCATTCCAGGAAGAGAAAGAGAAATTTCTCTCATCTCAGCTTTTTGCTGTTTTCTTGTTCATTTTTCTAAATGTGTTGATACCTAAGACTCAAATCTGCACAGTGCAGTGGTGACTCTTAAGGTAATTTCTGGGATATACAATTCAATACTTCTGAGGCACACGGCGGTTTTGGTTTTAAAGGGCTCATGCCACTGTTTTCTTCTAGTGCTACTTCCTGAGTTGTACTGAATTGATGATTTGAACAAACCCTACGCACGATGTGAAATCCTCATTAAATTCCTGTCTTTGCAAAATAAACCGAAAATAGCAGTGAACCAGCTAGTTCAGCCCCAACTGACAGAGAAGAAAACTGTGCATTGCATAAGCAATGCCTCTTCCTGGCTTTTCCTAGGTGATTTCCCATTCATGTACCAATCAGCCCTAAAAATGTGGAAGAGGGGTCTGAGTCATGAAGAAAAAATGATGAAGGCCCCTAAGTGATGTTAGAGCTTCTGTCACCTAAAGGACATTTGGACCATTATTCTTAGAGGTTTAGATGCCTAATCTTCATTGATTTCAGAGAGAATTAGATACCTACCTAGTTTTTGAGAGTCTGGCATTAGGTATATCATCCTTATTTTCATTGATGTCAGTGGAAGCAAGGATCTTTGGTTACTTCCAGGTTTTTGAAAATGTTACCCACACAATTCAGATCTGCTTCTGGATTTTGAGAGTTTGAGGGTGCTCAATCTGACAGCGTGATCCAAAACCCAGATCTGCTTATAGTATCAAGACCACGATTTTCAGACTTTCAGGGTCTAATGGTTAGGGATCCTACCCATCGGCCACAGAACGGGGTGGGCCACCCGAGCGATGGCCTAACCAACTTTTAGCATGTTAATTTAGCTAGCTATGCAGTTAAAAAAATAGCTATGCAGTTTTAACCAGAATGACAACTGAGCATTTGTGGGTTAAAATTAAATTAAATTATAAATTAAATTAACATAAATTAACATTAATTGCAAAATAAATTAATATGCTAAAAGTTGGTCGGGCCATGGCCCGAGTGCCCCACCCCATTCATGGCCTATGATCCTACCTGAGACACTGATTTTCACAATGCTCAGAGCATTCACATGGAAAAATCAGATGGATCCTTCTTATTCAGAGTCTTCAGCATGACCCGCTCTAACACATTTCTTATTATTTTATTAAGGTACTCGGTGTTAAATTCCACTTTGCTGCTAAGACATCTAAAAGTCACTTGCTTTCAGGGCATCTGAGTCTTGAAACAAAATTCTGCTTCACCCTATGTAACGTTCTGAAGTCTACTACGGCCTCTAAATTTCTTATGTGCCTTTTTGCCCTAAGCAACTGATAAATGTTTGACGACATAGTCATAAAGCAAAAAAACAATGGGCAGCAAAGAAGACCCCTTTCATTACAGTAAACATCTCATGCTTTTTTAAAGTTAAGCTCGTGTCTTTTGGGGCCAGACCTGTGATTTTTGAACAACATGGGAAAGGGCAGATCCTAGCATCCAAAACAGAGTGGCCCAAAAACACTAGCTGTGTTTGAAAATCTTGGCCACGGCACAACAAATTCCAAGATACCGTCATGCCAGAGTGTGCCAACAGGTTATTTAATCCTAGAAGTCAAACAGACAACATTTCATCGGAAAACCAGACGTTTAAACAGCATGCCAAATTGTTGATTAGGTGACTGGCGGCCCATTGGGTTTTCACTAAATAATTCACTGATTTATAACCTTTCTGGCAGTTCAAGTGATAACTCCATTCTTCAGCAAGTAGGCAGCTGTGTTTTATCATTAGGTTTGACAAAGGGCACCTCAGGTTCAATATTTTGAATAAAATGAACAAACACAGAGGCTGTTGGCTTGAGTTTATCTTTACTACTTTTCACCTTCTCACCCACTGTGTGGGCTGGGAGCAGTCGTTAATGCATACAGAATAGGATGCTCACATAGTGAACAATTTCTGTTGTATACAGTTTGCAGTCTTTGAGATCACCTGCCTCTGGAAGAGAGGTGTGAATCGTTTGCCATTAATATCTTATCTGACACATTCTGTGCCTTTTCCTGCTTGCAGAAACTCTCCAAATGGACTGTGATTTCTGTGAATATATCCGTGATGGTTTAAAGACAACCCCCATGGAAAGGATCAGAAAAAGGCTCTTGCCCCACATACATTTCTAGTTTGTAGGTGGGAATTATAGGCTCTTTCCTCAAAGAAAATCCAACAAATGCTTTTGTATGGTGCTTAACTCTATGGTCTTGTTCTCTCAGTGAGAGTTTGCTTTCTCATTTTTGTTAGCTGGCCATAACTGATACTGTAAGTCACGTGATCTAGTGTCTGTCCTCTGATTGGAAGAGTGTGTTGGCACTCACAGCAGAAACACTTAAAATAGGATGTCTCTGAAATACGTTTTCTGGAATATTGGAGTAAATATGATTCAATACCATAAGCCGGTGCAGAAAGTTAACACCCATCAATGGATTTCATAGATTTTATCTATGATGTTAAGGCTGGAAGGGACCTCGCGAGATCATCAGGTCCAGCCCCCTGCCCAAAGGGCAGGAAAGTCAGCTGGGCTCAGATGACCCCAGCAAAGTGAGTGTCCAGGCATTTCTTGATCACATCCAGAGTAGGTGCTTGCACTAATTCTGGGGGAGTCTATTCCAGACTCTGGAGACTTGGACAGTAAAGAAGTTTTTCCTTATGTCCAGTCTAAAGTGGTCTTCCAGCAGTTTGTGACCATTAGACCTTGTCTTCCCTCAGGGTGCCCTGGTGAACAGACATTATCCCGGTTCCTGATTCACACTTCTTATATACTTATAGGTTGTGAATATCCTACAATACTTATAGGATTGTGATCAAGTCAATTCAAGTAGGGCTGTTGGTTGTAGCCGTGTTGGTCTAAGGACATAGCAGGCAAGGTTTTTTGGGTAGATGTGATATCTTTTATTAGACCAACTAAAATAGTTGTAAAAAAAGTTCTTTGCAAGCTTTTGGGCACAAACACCCTTCATCAGGCATAGGGGGACTCTGCAGCTGTTATGAGTTCTCCAAGGTAGAAAAGCAGCTGAAGTGTAATTTTCATGTAAGTAAACATTTACAGAGAAGATTTGCAATCCTTTTTTCTGCTTTGGGCCCAGTGGAGCACAAAAATCACAAGGGTGATCTTCCACTAATCAAGCTATCCTTTCTTCTGTGATGTACTTGTCTGCTACCCTTGGGAATTTCTCTTTTCTCCAATTTCATGGAATGCAAGCTGTTTTGAATCATTTGCCGTGCCTGTTTTTTCCACAGACCCGAAGAAAAATATATTGCATTCAAAAGCTTGATTGACTATCCCAATCATGCAGTTGGCCCACTAAAAGATATTGATATCACCCACAGAAATCCTTGCCTCTCACACATTTCCTGAACTATTACAGCTACAACATCACTCCAGCACCACCAAAATATAGTTGATCTTGTAAATCTGTCTTCTCTGTAATCCCTGTCATCTGATATAAGCTTCATGGCTTTGCCACATCAACTTTCCTATCTATTTTCCAGTCTCCTTTCAACTTGGCCTTTCTTCTTTGTTTAGCTCTTTTAATTTCTCTGTTCATCTGGGATATATATATATATATATTTTTTTTCATTTGGTAAATACATTACATACTTCTGCAAACTGTTTTGGGAGAGTATGTGTATGACATCCTGTAGACAAAAGTTAACACGGTTACTAGTAAAGCAGCCACTTCTTGGGCTGAACTTTTAATTAAATTGTTTGTGGCTCCTGTAGGGGGGTTAGTAGCCATATGTTTCTAGGGAATCTCAGGGTTAATGGTCTGCATAGACAATGGGAGCTCTCTTTCTTTAACTAGTTGAAATTGCTAAAGCAGAAATGAGTAGAGCTTCTGAAGCAGAATCATAGTTTAAGTGTTTAAAAAAACCGCCGAAAAACAGAGCATCTTCTCAGATCCTACAGAGATCCAAGGAGGGGCAAGCATGGGAGCTTTTGCAATGGAGAGACTAAAGACTGCAGAACAACAGGCCCGGAAGAATGGCCAAAAAATGTACCAGGCACAGCAAGAAAGAGCAAGAGACACAGATGTAACACAGAAAGCTGAGAGTGAAGAAAGTAGCTTACTGCATTTCTGAGAGCACACAGCAAGGATAGTTGAATGGGGATGGTTGGACCGTAATCTAAGGTGGTTGCTTAGGCAGAAGCAGATATGGTACAATAATCGCCAAAGGAAGGTATGGATGGGAACAACCAGTTAACATTTAAATGATAAAGAAATTTTAAAGCGAGTGAGTACATTATCTAGTCTGGGATTTGATGAGAACTGCCAGATTCAGATCCCAAATCTGGCAAACAGGAGGATAGCACCCACCCCCTGCCCCCACCCCCAAGGTTTTTTTTATTTTCTCATAACACACACGTTGTATAGCCCCATAATATTATGCCTGAACAGCCAGTGCAAGTTTTACATACATTTTAAATCCAACTTCATTGGGGTTTTTTGCACCATTCATGACGCCCACATTTGAGAGCGATCCACATTTAATAAGGGATATGTATTTGAGTGCCGTCATGGGTAACACCTGATTTCTCAGGCTTTAAATCACCGCTGTGATCTTCTCTTGTAAAGGTTAACTGCAGAATTCTTCTGATTGACGAGAAGATCTAGAAAGGGTTATAAAGAAAATAATAAGGGATAATAAGTGCTGAACCCCAGTGTGTTGAAATCCTCTGATATCTATATAAATGCATGAAATCATATTCATAATATATTCAGATTAGCGTTTACATTATGGTCATGTCTGCATTGCTGGATCTTCAAACATAGGTATTTATTTGAACTTGACACTTGAAGGGGAAATTCTAAGATATATAAGCAGCCAGACTGGAACTGTAGAAAAGGTTTGCTGCTTAATCCTAGCTGCTCTAGCCTATCACAGTCCTGCATCT
The DNA here is from genome assembly GCF_030867095.1 of Alligator mississippiensis. NCBI lineage: Eukaryota > Metazoa > Chordata > Crocodylia > Alligatoridae > Alligator > Alligator mississippiensis. Next base: position 294,258,861 of record NC_081826.1, read on the forward strand.
GCTCTGCTGTTGAAAATTTCTACAAACTTTTCCTCTGGGGCTCTTGCTTGATCTTGGCTCGGTTCTTTGGGGAATTATGAACCATTTCTATTCCATTCACTCTGTTTCAAGTTTTTCTAATCATTGACACAAAGAACAGTCAATCGTTTTCCTCTTAAAAACAGCCCAAATAGAGCCAAACCCCTGTTCCCTCTAATTTGTTGCTATTCAGACACTTCAGACATGGTTTTACTTTTTAAAATTCATATTTAACATGTCAATGTCAATACAAAATCCAATTTTACTCCTTTTGAAGTCAGTGGCAAAATGCCCACCAACTTCAGTGGGAGTCTGAGCACTGTCAAAGCCTGGAAGGCAGAATGTCTTTTTACCACGTTCAAACATCTCGCCCATAAACAACTCCAAATGTTTGCTTTCCTTATGACTTCAGCATATGCTCAGAGTTTAGGTGATATAAATATGCTGCTGCAATGAATGCAATACTGCAGTCTTACCTTAGGCTAAAAGGCCATCAGACCCTTTCCCGGACGACTGCAGCCAGCTGAGCAAATGTTTCTGTTTCTCCAATATATTGACCCATAGGAGAACATTAGAATAAAATCATACAAGGTCACGTGTCCTTGTAAGTTGTGCGTGACAATCCAAAGGTGTTTAATGATGCAGTAAAACTTGTCTTGAACAACTCATTCAAGGTTCCAAGAAAATGTAGTCATCTAAAACTAGCAAGTTGACCTTGAACAAAAGGTAAAAGAAAGCATTTAATGGTAGTTGCATACCAAAATCTGGCCATAGCTAGACCCTGTAGAAGACCTCACAAAGCACAGAATATATTAGATCTGACTCATTATTCAAATAGTTCAGGTATGGCGAACAGCCTGAGTGCTGGGCCAAATGCAGACCACTGGGCTCCTCCTAGGCCAGGTCCATGGGGCCAGCAGTAGCTGTGGTGGTCCAGCCACAGTGGTGTAGGTCTGAGGGTAGCAGTGGGCATCCAGCAGTGGCAATGGTGGGTCTGGCAGCAGTGGTGGGGCCAAGTGGCATCAGGGAGAGCAATGGATACATGTGCACAGCCCGAGCTCATTCTACACCTGCCTCTGGCATCCAGGCCCAAGGGCACTGAATTATGTGGCAGGCATTTTTTCCCCCCTTTCCCCCTCCCAGGCTCACCTCCCACCTTTTGGTAGTCTATGGGTCATATCTGGAAACATGGATCTAATCCATCCTACCTCTGACACTAGTTGCCTGAGTGGGAAAGTAGGGGGGGAAATTCCTTGAAAGGGCAGTTGTAGAATAATCTGTGCAATCGGGAAGTTTCTTCCTATTTTTTTTTTTCATGTAGTTGTTTAATGCCATGGGGTATGAAGGCTTATAATCCTTATTCCATCATACTGGCTGTATCTGCACAAGACACTGACTGTGCAGTTGTTACTGCACAATCATTTAGTTCTGGCATACCCAAGTACTAAATGACTGCACAATCACCAGCGTTACTGTGCAGTAGTGTCTCTGCATGGCTTCCTGGTGATGCTGACTGCACAGTAGCTCATTACTACTGTGCAGTAACTTGTTACTACTGCACAGTAGCATTGCATCACGGTACGTGTCATGCGATGCTACTGCACAGTTGTAACGAGCTACTGCGCACTAAGCATCTCATGTAGATGTGGCCACTGACCTTTAATTCTATGTGGACTCGCATGAAAAGCTTTGAGGTAGTTTATTTAAGACATCACAGTTACTTGTTGGAACCAATCCTTACCACAAGCTACCCTGTATCGTTCTTTCTTTTTTTCTTTGTTTTCTCTTCTTTTTTCTTTAATAGGTGGTATTGAAGAGAACACTGAAAAATCACACATCTTCATGCCAGGATTTAGGTCTGATTTAGAGACTTGAGATGAACTTTTGAGAAATACACTCATTTCCTGCATGCAACCTGAGGCAAGGCAATTCTGGCCAGGTCCCCAAAAATTACTTAAGGTCTTAAAGGGTAATTCAGACAAGATAAGAATTTGCATGCCTAAGACTAAGCATGCAGTTCATGGAAAGCCCTGTTTGGGTCATTTATTTTTAACCTTTACAGGTACTGAGGTGCCTCAGCCCATCCTCAAGGGCACTATCATCTCAGCTGAGCTGGAAATGCCATGGTAGCTAGGGCACTTCCCTGGAAAGTGGGAGGTATGGATTTGAACATCACTGGGCAGAGGAGAGCCTAGGACAGTGGTTCTCAACCCATGAGTCACAACCCAAAAGTGGGTTGCAGGAATATATGATACGGTCATGCACAAACTTTAAACATGGATTCTCCTTTAAAGGAGATAAATGTGGGAAGCCATGGGCTCCCCCTTGCAGGCTGGCAGAGTTCCAGCCTGCAAGGGATTGTTGCTTGGGGCTGGGGGAAGCAGGAGGAGGGCAATCAGGCAGGGGTTGCCATGTGCATGTGCACACATGCTCTTGGCAACTAAGCAGCGTGGAGAGCAGCTCCCACAGCTCCCCATAGGTAAGTCTACAGGGCAGGGGGGATAGATGATGCATCGGAGGGACGCGGGGGGGAGGGGGGGGGATCTTGCTGGGATCATTTGACCCTGGCTGACTTCCTGCCCCTTGGGCAGGGGGCTGGACCCAATGATCTTGTGAGGTCCCTTCCAGCCCTGATGTCTATGAAATCTATGAATCCAGGCAGGCATGGTGGGGGCACATGCCTCCCCAGTGGGCATGAGGCTGCACCCTGGTCCAACCCACACAGGCAGCTGCTACCTGCTACCTCTGGAGCCCAGCAGGGAGGACAGAGTGGGGCAGCGAGACTCATTGCTACCACCACTGCTGGGACCCCTGTGCCATCTGCACTGCCAGCAACATGAGATGGGAGGGGCATGATGCCCTCACTTCCTCCTGCCACCAGGAGCCCACCCTATACCCTGCTGCCATGACCCAGCTACCGCCACCCCGCCGCTGCCCTCAGGCTGCAGCTCTATCCCAGAGCGGATGTGGGGTGGCAGGCAGCACAGGCATCCTAAGGGTAGCAGCAGTGGTAGCTGGGCCATGGCAGTGGGGTACAACCACAGTCCAGTGTGCAATTTGCTAGTGGCAGAAGGAGGTGAGGGCAGTGTGACCCCTGCCCCATCCATTTTCCTTTGTGCTGCTGGCAGCACAGCTGGTACAGGGGTCCCAGAGGTGGTGGCATCAATGAGTCTTGCTGCCCTGTCCTGCGTTGGGTCCTGCCTGCTGGTCTGCAGAGGTGGTTCCTGCCCATGCCGGTCCAGTCAGGCTGCAGCCCTATGCCTGCTGTGGGTGCACAAATATGGAGAGGTATATGCCCCCTCATACCTCCCACGCACACCTCCCTACCCCATACACTCACCCCTTGCCCCACACACACTGGGTCGGGAGTAAGGTGCACCACTGGGTCTGGGGGGATGGAGGGTTGTGGGTTGGGAATAAGGGGCACCAGCAGGGCCAGAGGGGTTGTTTTTTCTTTAAACTATTTACTGAGGAGGGAGGGACTAGCCATTGACATTTATAAATGGGTCCTTGTACAAAAAATGTTGAGAACCACTGGCCTGCAATACAGGTCTCCCATTGCTAATTGTTATTAGGCTGCTCTCTAAGAGACAGGTATTTGCAGCTGATCTTCCTCCAACTGTGCTTTTAAGAGAAGAGTGAGCCAGTCAGCTGTACCTAAGGGATCACTTAGTGCAGGAAGGGGGTTTCAAGCCATTAAATCCTACTTTCATAAGTACACCTAACTCAAGGCTGCAATAGGGGTCTAAGTCTGAAGACAGGCAGGGTCTCAAATGCATCTCCCTTTTTAGGCAGACAAGGTTCTTTGGGTGAATCTGATATTGTTTATTAGACCAACTTAAATAGTTGGAAAGCAACAATTAAGCAAGCTTTTGGTTTTAAAAACCCTTCGTCAGGCTAAGGACGTTTCAGCAGTTGGTGTGTGCTCTTCCTGGATGGAATGGAAAGTAAAGAAGCCAGCGGCTGGGCTGGTATGCAGACAAGACAGGTGGTCAGTGAAAATGTAGATTGAGGAGTCAATGTGGGAGAGAAGGGGGATGAATAGTGGAGAGATACCTGTGTCAGATGTCAGGCAGGATATAATGTGTCATAAATCCAATGTCTATATTTAGTCCATGATTTTTAGTGTCCAGGAGGCTGATGAAGTGGAGTTCATAGGGTCATCTCTGGGAAGTGTTTTGTAAGTTCCCTTTGAGGATCAGGACTGAGAGATTGGAGAGAGAGTGGCCCTCCTGTGAGAAATGTGCCCCCACAGGTCATTGGGTATTCCTGTCTTTGATAGATGTCCGGTGTGCATTCATTCTGGTGCGCAGTTGTTTGGTCTCTCCTACGTATTTTCCATCAGGGCATTTGGTGCATTGGATGAGATATATCACATTTCTAGAGGTGCAGCTGTAAGATCCAGGAAAGCTGATGGCTCTGTTGTCGGGTATAGAAATAGTGTGGGTGGTGGAGTTGTGTTAGCAAGTTTTGCATTTCTTGGCCTGGGATGGTCTGGATCCTTTTGGTGTGTTCTGGGCTTGAGGAAGTTTGCTTCTGGTGATGAGGTTGGTGAGGTTCGGTGCTTGTTTGAAGGCTAGGATGGGTGGCTCTGGGAAGATCTTTTTAAGAATAGGGTCTCTTTCTAGTATGGGTTACAATTGTTTGAGGATTTTCCATGTGGGTTCAAGGGAGGGGTGATATGACATAACCAGCGGTGTGCGATTTGTGGGGGGTTTTCTTCTGTACTGCAGCAGTTCTTCACGTGGTATCCAGATCGCTCTCCATTTTAAGTGTTTCCTATCAGCTGGCTACAACTCCCCTGCATTCAGTGTGCTCGCTGTTGTGGTTCTTAATTCTAGTTGCCTCTCCCTCCATTCACTGTACAGGGAGCTTAGGTATTTCATAGACTCATAAAAAATGAGGGTTCAAAAGGACCTCAGGAGGTCACATCTGTTTCAACCCCATGCTCAAAACAAGACCATCCCCAACTAGATCATCCCAGCCACACCTCTGGAAGTGGGGAACCTTGACTTCCCCTGCTTACAGAGCCATGCCCAGGAGATCCTGGGTACATATCTCTGGAAGCAAGAAAAGCCAGGACACTAATGCAGTTCCAGGCAGCTGATTGGCAGTCTCAGCCCTTGGACTGGACCACAGTGAGTTTAACACTCCAGTGTGGTCCCAGGTCTCAGGCCACCACTCAGCTAATTGGTGGTGTCATCCCTGGGACCACAACAGAGCACGTTCAGCCCATGATGATATGACAAAAGGTATGGATGTCTATTTGCTGTAACTTTCTGCACAAAGTCTATGAAAGATGACATATGTTTCAACCCTAAGAGTAAGGTTGTAGTGCTGATGGTCCAGAAATGATGTGCAAGGCCAAGATTTCTTAGGGTGATGTATAAATATACAGTTTGTCCAATAAGAGAATATATTACCCTAAGACAACCTTGCCTCCACCTAAAACGCATTCAGCTCTTTCCTTCCAAGGTACAGGCTTTGAGGAATGAGCACCTTTGCCCCATTTCCCTTCCAAAAGAAGATGATGTTCCCATACGAGCATCAATAGGTATTCATGTAGATTAATGGCTCACTCCACACTACAAATGCCAAAGCCAATTCAGTGTATTTCAACCAAGAAGTCTATTAGTAAGATACTGATCCCAAAGTTAAATTGAGATTTGCCTCCTTTGCTTAACTCAGGAAGGGGCAAAATATGGTCCATGGGCCAGATCCGGCCCATCAACTGTCTGGATCTGGCTTGCAGCTGCCCCCACAGTGCTCCGCATGAGCAGGAGCCCCACCTGCTCCTGTTGGGACAGCCCATGTAGCACCCCTGCTGCCCTGGGCCCCAGCTAGCACATGCAGCTTCTAGTGGGGCTGTTCCTGGTGCTGCTCTGCTCCCCTCACCTGCAGCAGAAGGCACAGCTTCCCAGCAACCCATGCTTCTGGAGCAGTGCAGCAGGGACAGGAGCAGGAGGAGACGCTACCACTGGAGGCAAAGGGAGCAAAACAGCCCTGTCAGTCCAGGCGCTGGCCAATGCACACAGCTTCTGGCAGGACTGTTTTCTGTGACTGCAGCTGGCCAGATGCTGCTCCAGATGCTGCTGGGAATGCTCCAGCCAGGTGGTTCCCATAGGAGGTGGGGGGGGAGGGCAAAACAGCACCCAGCCAGCTGCAGCCACACTGGGAATAGCCCCACCAGAAGCTGTGCACTGGCTGGGGCCACAGCTAAAGCTGGGCCAGCAGGTGTGGGAGTGCAGCATGGGCAGCCCTAGGTGGGACTCATCCCCGTGCAGAGCACCATGAGGGCAGTCATGAACCACACTGCCTGGGTGAGCTCTGTTTCATGCGACCCCTGCCTCCCCTTCCCTCCCTTCACCCATGGCCTAGCACCCAAGAAACCCCAAACACCTCTCCCTGCCCACCCAAAGGCCCACAGGGAGGTTTGATGAGTTGTTACAGGGGAGGGGGAGGGAAGGGGGTGCTGACCCAGGCCATGACAGCTCATCAAAACTCCCTATGTGGCCCTTGGGCCCAAATAATTACCCACCCCATCTAACCCATCAGCAAGCTGTTAGCACATGGCTGGAGGCAGAGCATTATTACTGGTACTGCAATTAGATTGTGCTAATTGGCTTCAAGCGGCTCCTGTGAATCATTTCAAATCACAGCTTTGAGTCAAGTCTCCACTCCTTAGTGAACTGAAGGCATGCACTGCAAGGAGCCATGGCAAGCTTGTCTCACCCTCTTCCTCAGTATTAGACAGCAGCCACAGAAAAGTTTAGCTTGAAGTCTTGGAAACTCGATAGTGTTTCACACGTGCTCGGCATGGTGCCAGATAAGATTGTATGTGACAGCAGTCAGAGCTCATGCTTTGACATGTGCATAATATCACTGTTATGACATCAGCCAAAGAAGGCCCAGTCTGCCCTCCCTTTCTGGGCTAGCTGGACACCAGCTGTGTAGCATTGGTGGCAATGTAGGTTGGGTGTCAGACTCTGTTAAAACTGAGGGGCTGCCACTGTGTTGACTTCACTCCCTGCGGGACTGTGCTTTACTTCCTTAAAAAAAAAGAAAATCTGGAGACAGGAAGCCTGCAGAAGGCAATTCTCTTAACATGTTCAAAATATAGCAGGAAGAAAAGATCTGGTTAAAGTAATAATTTGGATCATTGTGACTTTTTTCATTCCCTGGTCAATAAAATCTTCCCTCCATGTTTTGTTTTGTTTTGTTTTGTTTTTTGTTTTGTTTGGGGTTTTTTTTGCATATCTGTTTTTGACTGTAATAAAGAATGAACAATCTGGTTTTGCTATATTGCTTTGCTCACATTTGAGGGGTATTACTGATTTCAGTGAAAAGACCCACAGAATATGGTTGGATTCAGCATGGGGGTGGGGGGTCTGGGGCTGGTTTTGTTCAATGTCTTCATCAATGGCCTGGAAGAAAAGATGGAGTTGCATCCTCAGTGAGTTTGCAGATGACACCAAGATGGGGGGAGTAGTAGATACACTGGAAGGTAGGGCTAGGATTCAGAGATACCTTGACAAATTAGAGGATTGGACCAAAAGAAATCTCATGTGATTCAATAAGGACAAAACCTAAGTCCTGCACTTAGGATGGAACAATGCCATGCACCAGTACAGGCTGGGGGTGACAGTGGACAACAAGCTGAATATGAGCCAGCAGTGTGCCCCTGTTGCTAAGAAGGCTAATGGTATCCTGGGCTGCATTGGTAGGTGTGTTGCCAGCAGATTGAGGGAAGTGATTCTTCCCCTCTATTCAGCACTGGTGAGGCCACATCTGGAGTCCTGTGTCCAGTTCTGGGCCCCCACTACAGAAAGGATGTGGACAATTTGGAAAGCATCCAGAGGAGGGTAACAAAATGTTGAGGGGGCTGGGGGACATGACTTATGAGGGGAGGCTGAGGGAACTGGGCTTATTTAGTCTAGAGAAGAGAAGATTGAGGCGGGTTTTAATATCAGCCTTCATCAAAAGAGGGTGGAGCTGGACTGTTCTCAGTGGTGGCAGATGACAGAATAAGGAGCAATGGTCTCAAGTTGCAGGAAGGAGGTTTAGGTTAGATATGAGGAAAAACTTTCTCACTAGGAGCATAATAAAGCACTGGAACAGGTTACCCAGAGAGGTTGTGGAGTCCCTATCCTTGGAGGTTTCTAAGACCCGGCTACACAAAGTGTTGACTGGGATGCTGTAGTTGGGGATGGTCTAGATGACCTCCTAAGGCCCTTTTCAGTCCTCATTTTCTATGATTCTGTGAATTAGATCCAAAAAAGGGAGGACTTGGTGCCTTTTTGCTACTTTTCCCCAGCTCCTATGAAATCATGTACATCCATTGGCTCTTTCTCTTATGAGTTAGAGCACTGAAAAGAGCCAAGTTGGAAAGGGGCACAAGTGCTTTATTAAAGCACAGATGTTTAAGAGAAATAAGCAAGATTTGTGAGGTCAGAAACATCTTTATAGTTGGGAGAGATGTTAGGCAACAGTTGCAAATCATTGGCATGTAGTGACCTATTAAAGTTACTGTGTATTAGGAGATAAAACTTGTCTGAGGGGGAACAACACTGCAACGTCATTAAGGCATTTAACACATGCTAAATGGCTTGAATGTGCATCTGCTCACATTTTAACTGCACTTAGGAAGTGTTAAGATGGACATGTGATGCCACCTCAGGCACGTTGTTTTGGAATGAATTGCCCTTCATTGGGTCTAGGAAAGAAACAGATACAGCCTATGCTGTAAAACAGTTAGAATATTTTCTTTCACCCTCAATGTGTTGACAAATGTAATTACTTAATGTGATCCATATTAAGTTAATGGTTTTTGATGGCCACTAGACTTATGAACTGTACCCAGGCATATCTTCTGATGGTACTATGTGGGTACATCTACACATGCCCCGCACGGTGCAGTTGTTACTGCGCTGTCATTTAGTACTTGCTTTAGGAAGTACTAAATGCAGGTGAAGTAACAGCTGCTACTGAGCTGTCCCAGTGGCACAGTTACTTTTAACAGCTATGTCACCATCGAAATATGCTATACTGAGGTAGCTCATCGCTACTTAGGGTCGGCATCACTGTTTGTGCCCGCTGACATTACGGCAACATAGCATCACGTGTAGACATGCCCTGTGGGTATTATATATGTAAGTCCCAAACTGTGAGGTTAAGGAAGAAATGGTTATTCAGTGGGAAGTGTACTCCCATTCGTCATTTTGTGTTTCTATCCTGTATCACTTTTCTGTAGACGTTTATACGGGAGAACTGTCACTGTTTAGTTTCACCCATATGGCTTCCATGAAGACATATGGTGCATGGAATGAAGCACCCCACATTTTGTGATAGGCATGTGGACTCTTGATAACTGGAAAATTTAAAGACTGCCCAAATATCTCCATGATCAATATATCTCCCAACAAGACCTGGGAACAAAAATTCATAACTTTACTGGGCACCATAAACCATGGGCTTGAACACAGACAAAGATTTTAAAGCTCATTATAACTTATCTGCTCCCTCAGCAAACTTCCCTTTGCTCTACCGTAAATAAAAGCCTTTTCCCCTTTTGAATGGTTTTATTCATTAACACAATTAGGTTTAACTATAGCAACCATTCTTTACTTAGTCTGTAACTACTTCTGATAACTTCTCTTTGTTCCACACATTTACTGCCCACTTTCCATTTTAAGTGATCACATTAATTAACATAATGAGGTTAAATGACAATAATTGTTCTAGCTGGTTTTTAGTTTAGACTGTATCTGCTTCTTTCCAAGACTCCTTTCTCTTTCATTGTCCCAAGCATCTAGCTGTAGCTCAGGGCTTGGGAAGGACATTTAACTACCCACCTACTCTATTTGAAGTGAATAGCTGTCAAACTATCTAGGCCTTAATGGTTGGCCCAGCTGGGTTCCAAGACTGTCTTTGCTCCATAACCCAATTGACTTCTTTCCTAGGCCTGAGCAAAAGCTTTTTATGTGTAAAAGCTTGGCTAACCTCTCTCCCATCTATAAAGTTAACCCAATAAAGATATCACCTTGCTACACAAATCTTGCTTCCCAGGTATTCCTTAGATCAGCACAGGTGCAAGAACAACACTATCACACTATGACAGATTTGGAGGTATTTAAGCGATACATTATTCAACTCTGCAAGCTTTAAGGGTCAGAGGTTTAGAAGTGTGAAGTACATAAGATGTAGCTAGGCACTTCATGAGATTTTTCAAGAGTGCCTAGGGTCCAAATTCAAACTTATTCCATTGATACCTACACCAAGGCATTGGGAAATCTCAGGACGAGTGTAGCTGAATCTGGGCCTGAATTCAGTGGTTTCATATTTCAGACTATAGAGCATGGGTGTCAGGAAGAATAAAACATTGCTTATTGGCTAACAGCTTTTCCTATAACTGACATGCAACCACCTCTTGATTGAAACATGGTAGATGTTCATCAGCACAGATGACAACTAACAGTTTAGGAAAATAACTTAAAAATACCCCAAGTAGTCGAAAACCGCCAGGAGAATTTCAGTTAGTTGAATGAAAGCTTCCCAATACAATTTTGCCAAGTCACTGGCACATTACAACGTTTCTCAACTATCCATCATGAAGATGTCCTTGCTATCTTCAGTCAAACTAATTCTGTATCTTTCCTCCACTGCTTGATCCTTAGCTAAATATATTTTCCCAAATACTTAGGTTAAATATTCCCTGATGCAATTTAGGACTATTATTTTCTCTGTTTGTTTTTTTTTAATCTGATTAAAGATAGTAATTGATTCCTATATAGTGCCTCTTACACATCTATGAGGCAACGACCTACATAGTGACTAGACTCCCATTGTATCCATGGGGGTTTGGATCGGATCCTACAGGGTCCTTTTTCTTTGATTTGACTATATTTGAACTCCTGTGACATAATGTTTATATCAGGCTGGCTTTGTCTGATTTCAAAGTCTTTTTCTGGACACAACCTTTGTGGATTTAGAAAAAAAAAAAGTTTGGACTCCTTATCCTTTTAAAATCCATAATAAATGCCTGTCAGATATTGCTGCAACAAGATAACATATTACCCCTACATTGGGATCAATCAAATCCCAGAGCCTGAGATTCAATACATCTTGTCTAACGGATGTGAAATTTACTGAATAAATTAAGGCAGAAGTTTGCAGACCTTGCGGACATAAATTAGGAAATCTAGTTGATATACTTTGAAGATGCAAAATCCTTGTGCATGATGTAGGTAATGAACTATGCTACTGCTTCAAAAAACATGTATAACTCCAGAAATGGAGTCGGGACTATGAAGCCTACACATAATTTTCCTAATTATAGCAATACCCTTTTCTATTGCTGTAATTATGACTCTTCTAGCATTTCCAGCTTCTGAGGTAGCAGTCGACTCTGTACTCATGAGACTGAAGTCTCTATTGTCTAACATAGAGTGTGTAGTTATTTATACCAGTGAAAGGATGTGCAAAATACAACTAACTCAGGTGAGATTTTTCTAGCTTAGCACTAGAGCACGTGTGCCTTATTTTCCCAGAACCCAGAGCACATACATGCTTCCAATCCTTACTCTGCTGTTGACATCTTGTGACTTTAGTCATGTGACTCCTCTATGCCTTAGTCTCCCCAACTGTAAAATAGGAACAGTATTTACTTAGCTCATAAAGGTGTTGTGCGACTTAATTTTAACAGGATGAGCTTCTGCTGCTCTTGCTGTTACTTTACTCTGGAAACAGTCCCATAGAAATAAAAAGGTATGAACGGTCCCATAGAAATCAGCTTGATTAAGGAACATATCCCCAGTTTGCATAAGGGTAGGAGATCAGGAACTCACATTCATTAATGTATTTAGTGATTCTAGAATTAAAAAGGGTTGTATAGGGTTAAAATATTACAACTGTACTTGCTCTTCATTTTAATAGAGCAGTAAGACTCACTCTTGACATTCACAGTTAATTTAAAGCACTTGGCATTCAAAGATTGTGCCTAGGGGCAAGTCACTTCTCTAAATCCAAAATAAAAATGGCCTGAGTGGTTAATTTTGTATTTTGTAATATTAAAAAAAGCCATTAAAATGCATGGATAATCCAATGTTATGGGCAAATTCATCTTTAGCACAAGTTAATCTCTGGATCATGACCTGGTATATGGATCATGACCTGATAGATACATCTATATCTATCATTTGAAGTTAGGCTGTATAACCCAAGGAGCCACACATCTATTTGAACAAGATTTAAGGGTCAATCTATCTTAAGGCCAAAAGGACTATATAATAGCCCAATCTGACTTCTTACATACATGGGACAAAGTGATGTGCTGGATCAAACCCAAACTTCTGTTTCATCTGTAGCATTTATTTTAGACAGATAACTAGTTTCAAGTAAAAGACTGCAAAGGATGGAGAATGCATTAAGGCTCTTCATAAGGTATTCCTTTCACATTTCAAAATGTTTGCCTTTGTGGTTTGGTCATTTTCTTGCTAAAAAGAACACAACAGTGTTCATGCACAAACAGTAGATATCCTTGTCACAAGTATCATAAGTCTCATTTTTTATGATGCCTACTCTGGACAAGAATGGTCTTCAGAGCTTGTCATAATACCTCTTCCTTGCTCCATCTGTGTTTGAAAGAAGAACAAATCAGATATTCAACTTTTAAATATGAGAGCCATGCAGAAGTTCCAAATTCATATTGAAATCAATATTTATTCATTAGATATTAAAATTTGCTTGCCTGCATGCCAACAAGACCTACCTAAACTATGGCTTTGAAGACCCTAGTGTGGCACTCATGTGTGAAAATGAATTCTTTGTTGTCAACCATTTCCTTTTAAAAAAAAATGAATGACAAAAAGAGAGAAAATGTATTTCATAATGGTTTCTCCAGAATACACTATTCCAGATACCAGGCAACTTTAATGCTTACAGCTCAGAATCCATTTAAACCAGAAGAAGTAGTGGCTTATAGAAAGAGACATCCTATCTAGGTAGCTATCTAAAGATCTTTAGGTTTTCCAAGCTTCAATTTTACTGAAAGATCCTTTTTAAAGACTGTACATTAATTTAAAAGTGTTCCAAAGTAGTGCAGAAATGACCCAGTGACATAATGGATAAAGCATCCGCCTCTGGAGCCGAGGTATAGGAGCTTAATTTCCCATCTGGGTTGCATGGGAATGTGTCTTATACAAACACTTGGCTGGGATAATTTAGTTAGCTACAATCCTGTTTTGAGCAGGGAGTTGAACTAGCTGACATCCTGAGGTCCCATCCAACCCTAATTTTCTATGAAAAGTCAATGACCGCATTCAAACTTAAATGCCTTGCCCAACATCACACAGAGAATAGACTGTAGGGGGAAAAAAGCAGAAAGGACTTTCTGATCATAACCCTATTTTCTTGAATCTCACACAACTATAAAACTGCCTTTCTTTGTTCCCAAGAAAGAAAGCTAAAATCTAGGACTGGGTCCCCAAGCTGTTCAAATGGCAATCCCACTTCTGGGCTGGCAACTCCAATTATGTCTGGAAGCCCGCATCAGTAATTGGGTTGCCTTGGGAGTCATGATCCCACTTACACATGCATGACCCCACATGGGATCAAAAACCAGAGTTTGGGAAACACTGACCTAGAATACTGCAATATATCTGAATTACAATTTACTCACCTTAGTAAGGTGTCCTGTGCAATAAGATACAAAATGTTAGTATGATTTGAGAGAAATTGGTCAAATATACTAACTGCACAAGATCTGTCTATCAGGGACATTTTTATGACTCTCAGCACTATACAACTTGAACTTCTGATAGATGGGTACAAACTATTCAGGAAGGACAGGCCAGGGAGAAGAGGAGGAGAAGTGGCACTTTATGTAAAAGAGCCATATGATTTGTCCGAGCTTCAGTATGAAGCTGGAGGCAGGCCTGTTGAGAGTCTCTAGGTTAGGGTCAGATGGGAGAGCAATAAGGGTGATGTTGTGGTGGGGGTCTTCTATAGACCACCAGTCTAAGAGAAAGTGGTGGATGAGGCTTTCTTCAAACAGCTAGCAGAAGTTTCCCGATCACAGGCCCTGGTTCTCATGGGAGACTTCAATCACCCAGACATGTGCTGGGAGGGAAATACAGCAGTGTGCAGGTAATCCAAGGAAGTTTTGGAGAGTGTTGGGGACAACTTCCTGGTGCAAGTGGTGGAGCGGCCAGCTAGAGGCTGTGCTCTTCCTGACCTGCTGCTCACAAACAGGGAACAATTGGTGGGGAATGTAGTAATGGATGGCAAGTTGGGCAGCAGTGACCACAAGATGATTGAGTTCAGGATCCTGAAGAAAGGAGGGATGGAGAGCAACAGAGTAAGGACCCTGGACTTCAGAAAAGCAGACTTCAACTCAGGGAGGTCATGGGCAGGATCCCCTGGGAGGCCAGTCTGAGGAGGAGAGGAGTCCAGGAGAGCTGGCTATACTTTAAAGAAACTTTAGTGAGAGTTCAGGAACAAACCATACCAATGTGTAGGAAGACTAGCAAGTATGGAAGAAGGCCAGTTTGCCTTATCAGGGAACTCTTCAGGAAATTAAAACATAAGAACGAAGATTATAAGAAGTGGAAACTTGGACAAATAACTAGGGAAGACTATAAGAGAATTGCTTGGGCAGGCAGGGATGAAGTCAGGAAGGCAAAAGTACAATTGGAGTTGCAGCTAGCAAGGGATGTGAAGGGTAACAAGAAGGGTTTTGCAAGTATGTCAGAAGCAAGATGAGGATTAGGGAAAGTGTGGATCCCTTACTGAATGGGGAAGGCAACCTTGTGACAGAGGATGCAAAAAAGGCTGAAGTGCTCAATGCCTTTTTCAACTCAGCCTTCACAGGCAAGGTCAGCTCCCAGACTATTGCACCAGGCAACACGGTTTGGGGAGGAGGTGAACAGCAGCCCCCAGTGATGAAAGAACAGGTTAGGGACTACTTAGAAAAGCTGACCATGTACAAGTCCATGGGGCCAGATGGGATGCACCCAAGGGTGTTGAGGGGTTGGCTGATGTGATTGCAGAGGCACTGGCTGTCATCTTTGAAGCCCATGGCAATCAGGAGAGGTTCGAGATGATTGGAAAAGTGCAAACATAGTGCCCATATTTAAGAAAGGGAAGAAGGAGGATCCAGGAAAGACAGACCAGTCAGCATCAGCTCAGTCCCTGGAAAAATCATTTAGCAGATCCTCAAGAGATCCATTTCTATGCACTTGGAGGAGAAAAAGGTGATTCGGAACAGTCAGCATGGATTCACCAAGGGCTTGTCATACCTAATCAACCTGATTGCATTTTACAATAATATGACTGGCTCTGTGGAGATGGGGAGACCAGTGGATGTGGTGTACCTTGACATCAGCAAGACTTTGATAGTCTCCTACAACATTCTCACAGGCAAGCTAAGGAAATATGGACTGTATGAATGGACTGTAAGGTGGATAGAAAACTGGCAGGAGCATCAGGCTCAGAGAGTAGTAATCAATGGCTTGATGTCTAGTTGGCAGCCGATATCAAGTCGAGTGCCCCAGGGGTTGGTCCTGGTGCCAGTTTTGTTCAATGTCTTCATGCATGACCCTCAGAAAGTTTGCAGATGACACCAGGCTGGTGGGGGAGATATGCTGGAGGGCAGGGCTATAATTCATAGTGACTTAGATAAATTGGAGGATTGGGCCAAAAGAAATCTCATGAGGTTCAACAAGGACAAGTGCAAAGTCCTGCACTTAGGATGAAACAATCCTCTGCACCAACGGTACAGGCTGGGCGCTGACTGGCTGGGCAGCAGCTCTGCAGAAAAGGTCCTGGGGGTTACAAGTGGATAATAAGCTGGATATGAGCCAGCAGTGTGCCCTTGTTGCGTAGAAGGCTAATGGCATATTGGGTTGCATTGATAGGAATGTTGCCAGTAGGTCAAAGGAAGTGATTCTTTCCCCTATTCAGCACTGGTGAGGCCACATCTGGAGTCCTGTGTTCAGGTTTGGGCCCCCCACTACAGAAAGGATGGGGATAAATTGGAGAGAGTCCAGAGGAGGGCAACAAAATTGTTCGAGGGCTAGGGGACATGACTTATGAGGGAAGACTGAGGGAACTGGGCTTATTGAGTATGCAGAAGAGAAGACTGAGGGGGATTTAATAGGAGCCTTCAGCTCCCTGCAGGGGGGTTGCAAAGAGGATGGAGCTGGGCTGTTCTCAGTGGGGGCAGATGACAGAGCAAGGAGCAATGGGCTCAAGTTGCAGCAAGGGAAGTTGAGGTTAGATATTAGGAAAAAAACTTTCTCACCAGGAAGGTAGTAAAGCACTGGACCAGGTTACCCAGAGAGGTGCTGCAAGTTCCTTGCTTGGAGGTTTTCAAAACCCAGCTAGACAAAGCTTTGGCTGGGATAATCTAGTTGGGGCTGGTCCTGCTTTGAGCAGGGGGTCAAACGATCTGACCTCCTGAGGTCCCTTCCAACCCTAACTTTGTATGATTCTATGATTCTATCATATCAGAAACATCAGTGTGTTTGCTCTCACAATGCTCTTGTGAGGCTTGGTTTCCCATCTACAAAATGGCAATAATAGTAATTCCAAGGCATTGTGACTTGTCTAAAGTCTCATGAATTTCTAGATACCCAGAATTCTGGACCATGCTTTGTCTCTGACTAGTGAATCTAATTTCCAGTTTAGATAATAGCTTGGATTTGTATACAAGTCACCTAGCGAGCAATCAATTCATAGTCAGCATTCATAGTTGAATGCAGGAATGAACTCGGTAATCCTATGCATGTTATCACATGTCCTATTTGGTAGTAACCTAAGTATTAGGAATTTTTGTTCACAAGTTATAGAAACAGTCTGGCATTGCATATTATCAAAACTAGTTTTGCAGCTAATTTTTTTCTTCAATAGAAAAGTTTTTTAAAACTTGGATTGTGATAGTCTTTGTTGATGCAAAGAGATTGACCCGTGGAAGGTGAGAGAGCTCTTGTGTCCCACTTTTAAAAGATTGGGATGTTGACACAGCAGAAATTGCTTTGTAAGAGCATCTTATTCATAAGATTAATGACAAACTTGAAAAATGTCATGTCACATGGGGAGCATTTATCTCTCTTCTAAAGGAAGACATAGACAGGCCAGTGAGAGGTGCAAGGGATTGCTAGGAAGACGATAGAGGTGGGGGGAAGGAAAATAGCAGAAAATATTTTTTTTCTAGTATGCATAAGAATGTGTGTACAGGGAGAGAGGGGGTTTTTTATTACTCCTTGGGCATGTCTACATAAGACACTAGTGTGCAATAGCAACAAGCTTCTGTGCTGTAGCTTGTTGCTACTGTGCAGTAACGTTGGAAAAAAAACACAGTGATGATACTGCACAGTAACATTGGTTGCCTATGCAAGTATTAAATGACTGAGCAGTAGCAACTGTGCAGTCCACAGCTCACGTACATCTGACCCTTGTGAATAGTTTCTTCTTATATAAAATTATATGCCATTGTTTTATTGTTGTGATGGGAATTTTCATAATACATAATACAAAACTAAATATAAAACTACACCTTCACAAAACTCACCTTTTTAGGTCTAATATAAATTGGTCTAATATAAAATATGTCTAGTTTTATATTAGACCAATAATACAAGCTATAGGATTTGGCCCACTTATTTCAGTGGATGTTTGAACTGAATCAGAACTAAAACAGCTTGAGAGGTTGACTCTCGTCTAAAGTCTAAGATACCACTAACCTGTGGTATTACTAATATGTAACTTCATTTTAATTCATGACATTTGATTTCATTGTGACTGTTTATGCATATGTGCAAATATATGGGTCGTAAGACCAATCTTGGTTGAGATACTATCTAATGCTGATCATACCATTGAAAATTATTATAATAATTTACATGTAGAGTGATTCCAAATATAATCATCAGTGTATCTCACAATCATATTTAAGCAGTTATTTCCATGGCATACACAGGGTCCAATTTCTTCACTGAAGCTGTCACAGTGACCCACCAGTAGAAGACTTCAAGCTTTTGCAGTTACCACTTCTTTCATCTGTTACTTTTACAGCTGTGCTGATGCCCTCTTAGCCCAGTTTTGCAGGGAAATGAGTCCAAGCACTGTATCAACATGGATTTCTTTCTAGTTCTAGCTACCCCAGTAATTTAATTTGTGAATTACATTTCCAAAAAAAGCTTATTCATCTACTGAAGTGTGAACATGAAATGCTAGCTGGGATCATTTCCATATATTAACAGGCGCACACACCTCCTCGTTCTTTTGAGGAGATATTTTGTGAAGATATTTTGAGAAATATGAATATAAATCCCCCCTCCTTAATTTTTGTGGCATTACAGCTACCTGGTAAACACTTGAAATGCAGTGGTTATGCCTCCATGTTATGTAAAAATAATTTTGATTATTGTTCAAGAAGTGGATTGTCTGTCTGTTGTATACTGTATTAGTAATCTTGGCAAATATATATGAATTTCTATTGTGTGTGAAGCTGGCAAAGTGGAAGGACAGGATTGTAAGGTACTAAAAGTGCCTTACTACGAGAACTGAAAGTACTGTAAAATGGAAACAAAACTGGTTGGATTATCGTACTCAACAAGTAGTCATCAATGTCTAGCTGGGAGGAGGTATCAGGTGGGGTTTCCCCGGAATCTGTCCTGGTCTAGTATTATTTAACAATGACTTGAATGATGGGATTGCATGCACACTTAGCATATATGTGGATAACACCAAATTGGGTGGAGTTGCAGACACTTCAGAAAGTAGAGCTAGGATCCAGCATGACCTGGATAGTGGAGAAATGGTCTGTGATCAACGAGATGAAAATCAGCAAGGACAAGTTCAAGGTCATGTATTTAGGATGGAAAAACTGCATGAACAAATATAGACCAGGGAACGACTGGCTAGACTGGAGTACTGCAGAGACGGGTCTGAGAGTTACACTAGCTCATAGGATGAATATGAGCCACCAGGCCAATGGTGAGCTCTTGTTGCAAAAGAAACCAACACCATACTGGGTAGTATGAACAAGAGTGTCCCTTGCAATTCAAGTGAAATGATTCTTCCACTCCATTCAGCACTGATGAAACCTCACATAGAGTATTATGTCCTGTTTGGGGTCTCGCACTTCAAAAAGGATGTGGAAGATTGGAAGGAGTCTAGCACAAAAAGACAAACATTATTAGGAGTGTGGGAGGCAGGACTTATAAGGAAAGGCTGAAAGACCTGGAGAAGAACCTTTTATGTAGCCTGGAGAAGAAGGGCATTTTTACACATGCTCCAGATGCAGGGCTGGGGGCTTTTGATTAGCGAGCCACACTAATTGAAAACTCCCTCTGTAATATGTATCCATGGTGTATTGAATCCCCGTGCTGACAAAATGGTGGCAGTGTGCTTTGAACTAAAACACATGAAATGTGTTTTAGTTTAAAGTGCAACACCACCACTTTCTCAGTACAGAAGTGCACTGATACACATGATGCACGAGACTGCCAGAGCGTGTCGATTTACATGCTCCAGCAGACCCGGTTAATCAAGTCTGCTCTGAAGTGCTGGATTTCCAGCATGTCGGAGAAGGCTCCCCATATGTGTGTAAGTGCCCGAGAAGTCTGAGCAGGGGTTTGATATCAGTCTTCAAATACCTGAAGAGCAACTTCAGGGAAGAAGATGGCTTTTCTCTGTGGATGTAGGGGATAAGACTAAGAGCAATGGTCTCAAAGTTCAGCGGGGAAAATGTAGGTTGGAAGTTAGGAGGAACTTTCTGACTGTGGGAGTGGTCAAGTATTGGAGCAGGCTACCTAGAGAAGTTGTAGATTCTCCATCCTTGGAAATTTCCAAGAGCAGGTTATACCAACACTTGGCTAGGACAGTCAGAGATGGTCTGCCTTGAGCAGGGGGCTGGACTAATTGAACTTATGAGATTCATTCCAGGCTTGTTTTCCTAAGACCTTTGAAGTCCTTTTGGATACTCTAAACTAAAGTTGTAATGCACACCCAGTACCAAATAAATACAGTTTGCAAATACATCTGAGAGAGTGGCAATTTGGAATATACCTCATGCATGGTCCTGAGAACCTATATAAATGGGTCTTTTTTTTTCCTCCTCAGAAACTGTCAGAAGTAAGATCTTGTTAGGCATCTTGGGACTCCAAGTTTTGGCTGTTCTTGGTGGAGAGGGAGTCATTTGCTGCTGGCACTTAGCAGATATAAACTTTAGAACTGCTATGTAATCACGGCTGCAACCGTTCTACAGCTGCAATAAAATACAACATGTTATTGTAGCTGGCTTACTTTGACTGAGTTATTGCCCTCTAGACGTTAGGAATTAGAATATGTATCAGTCTGTCTCTGCATCTTGACAACCAGAAGTGACTTGAGTTTAGTTTTCTTCCTTGAACTATTTACAGGCTCCCTCTGTATTAGAAGAGAGACTAAAGCAAGCTGTGCTCCATTAGCAGTAAGCAAGGCGACAGTCAGGCAGTGTTACAGGCAACGGGTCTTTCATGAGGAAGCTCACAGGCTTGAGATACCCACAAGAGGTCTGTTTGCCTGGTATCAACCTGGCCCTGGTTTGGGTTCCTGACCCCTGGTCTCATACCAAACTAAGGCCCTCCTTAAGTCTGTAATGATCACTGGGTTCAAAAAGTACAGGCATACAATGAATGAGAAGAACTAGAAGCAGGGTGGGATCCCTGGTGCCATGCAGGCAGGCTTTGTCCACCCAGAAGTCCTTCAGATAGTCCAAACAATAGTCCGTAAGTGGACTCGTGTGCTTCCAGCCTTACAGTCTCTCTTTGCTCCCTTGGGAGTCCTCCAGCCAGTCCTTGTAGCACAAAACCATAATCTTTGAGCCAAACTAATACATAAAGCAAGCCATCAGCCTTTCTCCAGGCAGCAGGAGAGGACCCTTTAGCTCTGGCTGTTTCTAGAGGTGAGCTCCTCTGAGTGCATATTTGCTTCCTGCCTGAAAAACTGCTCCCTCCCCCAACCAGGGTTCCTACTGCTTGGGCTTTTAACTGCCAGCTAATAACTCACAGCTGGGCTTCTACCCCAGGTCTGGATACCCCACCTATAGGGCTAAACTGCCCTGCTACAGGAACTAACAGCAAACTTTAATTGTGGAGCAGTAAAAAAACTTCTACAGCAACTTTCTCTCTCTGTCTAGCTAACTAACTAGGTAGCTGCTCCCTAACTCAAGAAGCATCTCCCAATTCCCAACATCCTCAGTTTCCTATTAGGAAGCATCTCTAAATTAGAAGTCCTGTCACTCCAATGGCTGCCCCTCATCATCCTCCCTAGGACACTTCCATTACTTGAGGAGCCAGCTTGGGTATCTCTACCTGTCCTTGCATTATGTAGAGTAGTCACATCCAGTTCTCATGGATAAGGACTGCTTAGGCAAGGTTTAAGGGTACTAACCTCTCAAAGGGAAAAAGAAATGGATGCTAAGGTATATTCCTTGTTCTGTCGTAGACAGAAAGGCATTTACCTTCCAATCCTTTTGATGCAAATGGGTATAACAATACTTAAATACTTCTCAGGCTTTTCCTGCAGCTTAATTCATTAATAATGTTAGTGTCTTCAGTATTTGGGATGGTGCCATAGAAATCCACTTTCTCCTGCCCTGCTTCCCATGAAGCGTTGGTTGGCTTTTGGGGTTTTAAATATGTTGAATAATGTAATAATGATTTAAAAATGAAAGACACTGACTAGAGAAATTTTCTTTCAGTGACATTTGCAAAGATACTGTAACTCATGCTGTTTGAGAAAATTCTTGTCTTTCGTGATCAGAGATAAAAAGCCATTCTGCCTCAAGGCCTGGGCTTTCTATGATAACAGGAAATTTCACATCTGCTATTGTCCCTCAAACAATGATTTACTTTTGACAGAAATTCTCTCTCGCCTGCACACCTATGTACATACTAAAGCAAAAGAGCTTTTGGGTTGTCTTTCTCCAGTGTTCAGGACAGTAAGTAAGTCCTGATGCTTTATATGTAGCATCTCTAGGGGAAGTACTTGGGGTGGGTGGCAATATCTATTAAAAATACCCAAGAGAAGTGAATGCCAAGGGCTAGATTTAAATTGTCACAACTGAGTGTGAGTAGCAGTAGTAGAATAAAGCTGAGAGGTGGAAAATGTAGGTGAAATACCTGGTGAAATTTGGCAAGTGTAAGCCCTATTAGACTGTGAAACAGCCCCTGAAGGGACTTGGTAGAAGTCCCACTGAAAACTATATCTTCCATTCCTCCAAAAGAAGAAGGGCAAAGTGATATGTTACTTCCTCCAAACAAGAATAGAAAGGGAGTCTATACATTTCACTTCAAGGGGAAGAAACCATGATGCAGTACCGTTCACCTAATAGTATTATCTTTCTCTTTGCTTTTACTGAGGATATGGAAAAATCGGGAATTGTGGGTTATGGGTTGAGAGGCATCAGTGCTAAACACAGTGCAAACTTGTGCTTCTAACAATGCTTGTTTGTTTTTTTAAATCAGACATGTACCTTTGAAAGGACCCAGCTTTTGAGAAGTCTGTGCCTCCACATTCAGTATTTCCAGCTTTTAAATGTAAGGGAAAAACGTTTGCCTCCCTTTCACTTTGGAAAAAAAATCACCCTGGGCATGTCTACACATGCATTAATACATCGTTGCTACTGCACGTTAAGCTTAGTACCTCGAAGATGAGTTACTAACTCAGTGCACAGTAGCTGGCACTACTTCACAGTAGCAAAGGTGCATGGGTCTTTTGTGATGCTTAATGCATAGTAGATTAATTCTACTGCACATTAGTGCATTAGGACGACTTTAGCTGTGATGTGCTAATGTGCAGTAGAATTAGTCTACTGCTCATTAAGTGTCTCGTGTAGATGTACCCCTTGAAAACATACCTTGCTTGCAAGGTTTCAAAGCCTTTAATTCATCATTCCTAAGATTGGGAGACATCTGTGATCCATATCCTTCCTTCTACATATACCCCAGATAAACATTTACAACCCCCCACCCATCCATTATTTGGCTCCTATGAAAACTATTGCCACTTATCCCTCACTTTTGGATCGACTGCCAGATCTGTTTCTGCTTGTTGCGGCCAATACCACATTGGGGTTGTTTCAGATAGCTGTAAAGGTGCTGTGAATTGCTCCTAACAGTCTGTTTTCAACTGATCTTGATCCTACATTATAGAAGTGGCTTGACATCAGATTAGGGTGTGCCAGCCAAAAGCCAGAGGGGTGTGCTAGTGGCTGACATGACCATGTGCTGGTGAATTATATTCCTCTCCTTTCCTCTTCACTGATTTTGTCTATTTAGACCAGGGGTAGGTAAAATGTGGCCTGTGGGCTACATCCAGCCTGCCAGGAGATTGCAACTGGCCTGTGGGTGGGCACTCACCAATTAATTGTACCTGGCCTGGCTCGCAGTTGTCCCTGCTATGCTCCACATGGGGTCACTAGTGCACTGCGCTCCCATCCTCACCTGCAGTAGGGCCCCAGCCCCAGCCAGCACCCATAGCTCCCAGGTGGGACTGTTCCTGCAGCTGCTACAGCAACCCAGGGGCCTTCTCGGCTTCCCTGGTCTCCATTGGCTTCTCCTCCTGCACTCTGGACAGCAGGCAGGGAAGTGGCACAGGGCCTGCACCTGGGCCAGGACTGGTGGCAGCGCGGGGTGGGTGGGGCAGGGCAGCAGGATTGTGGAGCCCAGGTTGGTGGAAGCTTGGGGCCTGAACCCATGTGACTTCCTGTGGTTTATGTACAGCTCCTAGGATTTGGCTGGTAGCTGCACACAATGGAGGCAGTGACAGTGGAAGCAGACTGGCCCCCATCCCTGCTGCCATGTGCACATCCCAGGACTCAGCCAGGAGTGGTGGGGAGCCCCATGCAGTGTAGCCAGGCTGGCTGGGCCCCATTCCCTGCTGTCCCAATGGAATCCTGGGATCTACACATGACATCAGGGAGTGGAGCCAGGCCACCAGCTCCGTCCTGTGGGGCTCCCCCCGAGTGACACGTGACTCTGATGGAGTCCTGGGAGCCCTGCTGGGTGGAGCTGGTGGCCATCTCATGCAGCACCCAGGACTCTTCCAGAGCCATGCATTGCCAGGGTGGGGGGTCCACCTGCCATGGGCCATGATTGCCCTGAGGAGCTGCTGCTGCTGTTGCCAATGGCAGGGGCTGTGCACCAGGGTGGGGGGAGGAAGGTTTGTGTGGGGAGTCCCTACACACACATTCCACCATACTCACCCCCATACCTTCCCACAAACCTCACACACACATACACACACACACACACCCTTCTCCCACACCTCCCCACACCCTCCCTCCCCACACACACATACCCCACCACACACACACACAACCCCTCCCTCCTATATATAATATACAGGAGCAAGACTTTAGTTTGAGTTGTTAGGCAATTACCTCTATGTACACTATGAAAACACACAAAATCAGGAAAAAATATATTTTGAAATAACATTAAAATATGTTATAGTAGATATTAGCTTTTTAGTATATAATTTTTTTACCAGTTCCAAGATGGCACACTCCCCTTTCAAAAGGTGTGCTTCTGGGGGGCAAGGGGGGGGGGGATTTCTGGTGGCAAAGGTCAGGGGTTAGGGGCAGGACTTTCAGTCCCAAGATGGTGACCAAAAGAAGGAGCACCTGTCAAGGGGTGGGGCTACCTTTGTGGCCCTTGACAGCTCACCAAAACTCATTCACTGGCTCTCTGACTGAAATAATTGCCCACCCCTGATTTGTTTTCTAAGTTATTTGGGGGTAGAGTCTGTTCCTTATAAATTGCACAATCAGGATTCAACTGTGATGCTTAGGCACCACTGGAGTATTCACACAGAATAAGTATGCAACATGTACAGCGAATGTATATGTTGTTACTTATTACTGTATACATAAAAAAAATACATAAACAGGAAGTTATCTAGTCCATGTTCTGTAGCAGGCTTAGGGGCAGCATCCCCTCTAAGCTGCATGGTGAGCACGGCCGCACAGATGAGCCTGGCAGCACAGCATGAGTGCAACCGCGTATGCTGCACAGCTTAGCAGGAACACTACTCAGGGGGCATTTATACACATACTTTTTTGTCCCCTGATGCACTGGAGATCTGTCGCTTTGGAGCAGACTCAATTAATTTGACTATTCAAGTCTGCTCTGCAGGCAAGCTGATCTGAATTGCACTGCACCACGTGCAGTTGTATAAGCGGTGAAATGCGCATCAGCACGCAAAAAATGGCAACAGTGCACTTTTGAACTAAAGCACCTTGTATGTGTTTTAGTTCAAAAGTGTGCCAACGCCATTTCCTCACCACTGACATGCATTTTGCTGCTCATACAACTACAAGCAACACAGCACTGGGTGCTTTATGCCAAGGCCACCCTGTGTCCCAACCCCAGCTCTGACACTGATTCTCTCAAACTTTCTGCCTTTGTTTCCATTCCTGAAAAATAACAAATGGAAGGAAGGTTGGGCCACATGTCTCAAGGGGTTTGGTAATTTGGGATATACTAAGGCAGCTTATGGGAGCTTCTGAAATACCTAGGTACTGTCTTGCCATTACAATCAGCAGTCAATTGCATATACAATTGCATTCTGAAAATCTGGGACCTACTGGTATCCATAAATGCCTTCATTATTAAAAAAAAGCCAGAATTCCCTGTTGCCTTCCATCCTGCATGGCACTTACTGCTTTACAAAATAAATGCAAAATACTACCTTCTGATTTACTATTAGGATACTTTGTTTTCCAAAGGCATAAATGACAACTCCAGGTCCAAGTCAGCACAGAACCAGGCACAGTGAAATGAAAGGTATGAACAAACATAAATTTAAAGCTGTTTCCAAAGGGCAGCAGCTGTTACATTCCAATTGTTATTTCTGGAAAAGCTGGGAATGATACAAATGTCACAAAACCGCTCCGGCTTTGTTGCTACCTCATCCAGGGCTGAAGTTGGAGTGGTTTGGCTACTTTTGCACGATTCATGAAGTACCAATGGGAATGAACCAGCTGCTGCCTTTCTGGACCATTCCCCAGAGGTGTAACAATATGGCCAGGCCCCCTGGTGAATTGTGACTCACAGGAGCAATGGCAGCTTCCATCTGATGCCATATTGCCCATGCAATTCTGTAGATGCAGCAGTAGTAGTTTTTGTCTGTGCCCATCACCCTCAAAATTGGCACCCAGAGCAGCTGCCACAATCATCCCACCCTAGCTATTCTACTGTATTCCCCTACTGAAATGGCTCCACATATGCATGTGTCTATACCTGTAGGGTATGTCCATGGTTCCAGACATGCTGTGTCTGCCCTGTGCACTGCCTCTTCAACCAAGATGAGTATAGCTGCATTAGTGTGGCACTGTATTTACTTACCCCAGCAAGCTTGGTCTCTCTGAATCAACCTGTCTCAGTACAGGGTATATCTGTTACACCTAGGTAGGGCCCCAAGGTCCTACCTACATATAACAGGCAAACCCTTGGAGTATCTGATGGAGAATGGCTATGAAGTAGTATCATAGGAAAGTAGGGCTGGAAGGGTCCTAAGAAGGCCACCTAGGTCAGCCCCCTGCTCAAGGAAGGATCATCTCTGACTGAAACAGAGCCTATAAGATCTATAATATCTATAATATTATAGATATTATCTATATCTATTATAGATACTATAGAAGGTTAATATCTATAATGTCATCAGCTGTCCAAGTTTGCTGATGACACTAAGATGTGGGGCGAGGTGGACACACTTGAAGGGAGAGAGAGGCTGCAAATAGATTTAGACAGACTACAAAAGTGGCCAGACAAGAATAGGATGGGGTTCAACATAGATAAATGCAGGGTGCTGCACCTTGGGAGAAGGAATCCACAGAATACATACAGGCTGGGGAGTTCCCTTCTTGAAAGCACAGAGGCAGAAAGGGATCTTGGAGTCATTATTGACTCCAAGATGAACATGGGCCACCAAGGCCAGCCATACCTTGTCATGCATCCAAATGTGCATCTCAAGCCGGTCCAGAGAGGTGATCCTCCCCCTCTATGTGACTTTGGTCAGGCCGTAGTTGGAGTACTGCGTCCAGTACTGGGCGCCACACTTCACAAGGTATGTGGCCAGCCTGGAGAGGGTTCAGAGGAGGGCCACCCTCTTGGTGAGAGGGCAGCAGGACAGGCCCTACAAGGAGAGACTGAGGGACCTGAACCTGTTCAGCCTCAGCAAGAGGAGGTTGAGAAGAGACCTAGTGGCTGCCTACAAGCTCATCAGGGGAGATCAACAGCAAATAGGCAGAGCCCTTTTCTCCCCAGCACCATATGGGGTGACGAGGAACAATGGTCATAAGCTGATGGAGAATAGGTTTAGATTTAGGCAATATTTTACAGTTAGGGTGGCCAAAATCTGGAACCAACTTCCCAGGGAAGTGGTCCTTGCCCCTACCTTGGGCAAATTCAAGAGGAGGTTGGATGATCACCTGTCTGTGGTCTTCTGAACCCAGCTTTCATTTCTGCCTGTGGCAGGGGGTCAGGCTAGATGACCTGTTCAGGTCCCTCCTGACCCTAGCTACTAGGAAACTATGAAACAGATGAGCTTGAGGCCATTGCTCCTAACCTGTCCCCTACCGCCAGAGAGAAAAGCCCAATCTTCACCTTCTCTATAATTGCTCTTCAGGTATTCAAAGACTGTTATCAAGTAGTACTGTACATGAACACCTTTAGCCGGATGAAAGAGATACGACATGCTCAGTCTGATAGCACAGTCTGTTGCTTTAAATGGTATATATTCCAGAAGGATAAAAGAGGTAGCACTAGGACCTGTATATTTCAGCAGTTTTGATCAGGTGTTGCCGACCGATCTCCCTGGGATCCTTCCCTCCCTCCACGGCACAGAACCATTCCCTTTACATCAGGACGATAAAAAAGTTTCGCAATAAAAATAATATGAGTCACCACTGGCATATACATTTACCCAGAAATATGTTTAATCAGATTGGGCCTCCCAGGCCATATGGGCTCCCAAGGCAGAGGATGGTTCGCTTTCTTTGCTGCTGCCAAAACTGTGCTGTAAATGGGAAGAGAGAAAGTGAGAAGCAGGAACAAGCCTAAATTGCCACCTCACTAGCTGAGAAGCTTGCAAAGAAACTATGTGGAGAAAATGACATGAGCATTTGCAGCTAATTTAGCTCAGGATGGAAGAAGACACGTAGCTAAATTTAGAAGCTGCACTAGCACTGTGGACTCTAAATTTAGGAGAGAGCTGGAAGACTTTGAGAGCTGATTTTCATTTGGCTCTGGCAAAATGCCACTTAGCCGCTGCTGCTTAAAACAGTTCCACGGAGCTGGGAATGAAACAGTGCTCTGAGCCCTGGTGTGGAACAGGAGAAGAGAGGAGAGAAGATGGTGATCTTGCCCTTAATGTCTTATGATACCTCATCTTATTCCCATAAAATATAACCCCCTCCCCAGTATTATATTTAGGCAGGACTTTTGCAAAGTAGGCAGTAAGGCAGTCACCTATGCAAATAATTTTTGGAGCCTTTTTTCTTTTTTTCCTTCTGAAAAAATCTTGAGCAATTCAATTCATCGCTGTAAGCAAGCCAATAGATACCCAAGCAAGCATTTAGGCTTGAGCGGGGAGAAGTGGCATATGAGACACAGTAAGGGCAAATTTTGTTACTCTCAATCCCATTCCTAAAATCATATCATCATAAAATCCCTAGGGTTAGGAGAAACCTCAGAGGTCATCTCATCGCATCTTCTGCACAGATGCAAAATGTGCTATTCCTGCACCATCTCAGGCATAAGCCTCTCCAGTCTATTGTTGAAAAATCTCCCCTGAAGATGATACCAGGACTTCCCTAGGCAGCTCGTTCCAGTGGCGTATTGTTCTGACACTTTTTCAAAAGAGATTTAAATCTCACATCTGCTCTGCTGCCGTTGAATCCCCTAGCTTTGTAACCTACTTTCTGTAGCAAGGAAGAACGATTGCTCTCCCTCTTCCTGCCAGCTTTTCAAATACCAGCGTTGAAAAACTGCTATCGTGGCCCCCTCAATTTGCTCTTCTTCAGACTCAACAAGCCTACATCTCTCAACCTGTCCTCATATGGCTGCACTCCAACCCATTGATCATCTTTGTTGCTCACCTTGGGATACTCTTCCCTGCTCTTCATGCTTCCTCCAGTGCAGAGCCCAGAACTCATTGCAATATCCCAGCTGAGCCTTAATCAGTACCAAGGAGAGTGGTTCCTATCCCAGAATAAGAACAAGAGCAATACCTTGCTCTCATATATTAAATCTTAGCCAAGGATCTCAAAGGACTTTATAAAGAAAGTATGTATCACAATCCCAATTTTCAGATGGGAAAAGTGAGTAAAGGTGGGACGCGTTGTACCTGAGGTCACACTAAGTCAGTGACTGAACTAGAAATTGAATTAAGGTCTCCTAAATTGCTACCCATCATCCTAAACACTAAATTGCACAACCTATAATTGCCATCCAGGAGCATCTATCTTGACAACTTTCTCCTGCGAGGTTCTGCAGCTGTCAGGACCCTCAAATGCCCACCCATCCAGCTACACAATAGCTCCTGTTTCTCCCACGAATAGGGAGTCTTCACTCAATCCACCAAAATGTGGGACAATGCATCTGTCTGGTGCCTAAGGAACAGATACTAGTCTTGTTCTTCCCAATACTTAGGCAACTGTGTAATTGGATGGCACCGTGTAAAATGGTGTCATTTCTTTCCTCTGAGGATCTCAAAATATGGTGCAAATATGAGCTAGAAAGTGTAACACCTTGTAAAATAAGTAAATATCCTGATCTCCACTTGGGATGAGTCAGGAGCTGGGACACAGATCACTTCATTTGACCAAAGCCTCACAATGCTTCATACCTAGAAACACAAATCTGTAGCACTGTAATCCAGCTTGCTGCTTGAAAGGCAGAAGTCCTGAAAAAAAAAAAAATTGTCGTGCCAGAAAAGTATTGAAAGTGAAAATCTTTCCCTAAAAAGGCTAGTGGCATCATGGGAGGAAAAACCCTCAAGTGGAGAATATCCTCTCTTTTTTTCCCTTCCTTTTTCCCCAATTGATTTCTTCATGGCTAATTAGAAGGGTTTGCATTAAATACTAAGTATTGATTTCCTTAGTATCTTATTTCTGTTTCCGATTTGAAAACACTTGTATGTACATTTCCCCCTACAAGGAATGTTCTTGTTAATGACTCTCACCTGCCTTGGATAGCCTCATGCCAATTAAGAAATGTTGCCTGGAAACTTATAGATTGATTGAGCGTTGTGTGGAGCATTTGAGAGTCTGTATGAAGGCCTGGAATTCAAGTATAGCACCAGTCCCAGGGAGCAGCATTTCAGGGCAATTCTGCAGAGCTGACCTTGATGACAATATGCACTATTGGGTTTGTACTCTCGCCATAGGACTTCTTTATGTTCTGGATGTCCTGAAAGGCTGCAACTCAAACCAGGCCTCTTCCTCCCCCAAACCTGCACATGCTAACTCTGGACCATGGCTTGGATGTCCACAAGCAGGATTAAAAGCTTAACTTACTAATGCTAAACAGGAATTAATCCTCCATCTGATCCAGCCTAAGCTACCATCTCATAGCCAGTTCAGTCCAGGGCAGTCCTGAGGCCACTGAGACCATTGGGGCACCTTAAATGCTGCAACAACCCTCCTCCACTCTTGCCTGTGTTTGGCTAGCTTTGTGCACTCGGTCAGTTGAAGTCCCATCCAGTCCTTAATATTGGTTCCCCACCTCTTCTTGGATCTACCTCTTTTTCCCTTTCCTTCCACTGCCCCCTGCTTTATGGTGTTGGCAGCTCAGTCCAGCAACAAGAAATATTGTAAAGGGGCTGCTTGAGAGAGTCCAGAGGAGAACCACACACGTGATTAGTAGTCAAGAGAACAGGCCTTATGAGAAGAGGCTGAGAGCTATGGGACTCTTCAGCCTGGAGAAGTGAAGGCTCAGGGGTGACTCGGTGGCGGCCTATAAGTATATAAGGGAGATGCACCAGGAACTGGGAGAACAGCTGTTCACCAGGGCACCCCAAGGGAAGACAAGGTCTAATGGTCACAAACTGCTGAAAGACCATTTTAGACTGGACATAAGGAAAAACTTCTTTACTGTCCGAGTCTCCAGAGTCTGGAATAGACTCCCCACAGAAGCAGTGCAAGCACCTACTCTGGATACCTTTCAGAAATGCTTGGATGCTTATCTTGCTGGGGTGATTTGACCCCAGCTGAATTCCTGCCCCTTGGGCAGGGGGCTGGACCCAATGATCTCACAAGGTCCCTTCTAGCCCTAATGTCTATGAAATCTATGAAATCTATGCTGGAACTCGTTGAGACTCAGTCTAGATGAACAAATCTATGCAAAAATGAGGAATGACAGAAAACTGTGACAATAAGAAAGACTGATGAGAAAAACTACAAAGAAATGTATAAATCTACCAAGAGGAATATCCCAATGCTCTTTGTCAGAGGTGATGGCATCATGCTTGTAGATCATCTATTGGGGCTTAGCTGAAACCACAAATGATTTGAATATAGTCAGGCCATCATTTTAATGTAGGGTCCCTTGCTGTCACACCCTTCTTCATGGATGCACCTCCAGGTTTACATCTCCATCTCATCCATCTGAGAATTTACTCAAGCATCTTCCACAGGTTTCAGATCAGACCGCAGCATGAACTGGCAAAAACACTGCCTGCACGAGACCAGTTGGGTCAAAAGAACAGTTTTAGAGATTATACCATTGGCTTTCCAACCTCAGGGTGACCAGTTAGAGTTTGTGTTTGGGGACCAGTATGCTGAACCCTTGTTCAGAGGTATGGTCACATGAACAATATGAAAATGTATGGGACTTCATTCTGTGTCTGCTACTCTGCAGTAACTGTAGTATCTGCCCAAGTGCATGGCCTTTCCCAGGAATGAGTCAAAGGCAAACTTTGCTAGCTTTCTTTATGTGAATATGCAATGTCTTTCTTTATGTGAATATGCAATAAATCCCCATCCTCTTTTCCGAGCAGCAAATTGCTTGCATAACTTAACCTTTATCCCCAACTGCTGGGAATCACAGTAGTAACCAGGAGGGCTTTTCTCCATCTTTATCTGGCCCCAAACTTTGAATTTTCTCCTTGTCGAATTGAACGCTGGTGCCATAATCTGTGCCCTCATCACTTCATTTGCACATTGTGACCTACATGGGACTACATCTGACATCATATTGAAAGCTGAAGCAAATGCAGCAAGAATATGGAAGATCATTTTAGGATTAGAAAATCCTTCCATAAGAACATGCTAGGGCTTTATGATCTTCACTGGCTTCCTACTAGCTTTCAGATGTAATCTAAAATGCTGGCTTTGACTGATGATGCTCTAAATGGCCCCATGACATCCGACCTGAGAAATCACCACTGTCCTCATATAATGCTACTGCATCGGACATCAGCAAGAGTGCTTGAACCAGATATCTCTTCATCTAGAAGAAGGGAAGCTGCTGGCAAGACATTTGTTCTCCCTTCGATTTTGAACTGAATTAGCCCGAACACGCTAACTTTCTGAGCATTCTACAAATTGAATGGATGTTCACAAGGGTTTGGTGCTTGAGAGTGGGGTTTGTTCAGGGAATTCAAAATGAGAGAGATTTTAAATAGGTTTGCAATATGTTTCAATGGTTTGTGGCGGTAGGCAATGTGTTGCTGGCTTTGTTTTGTGATGATTTCTGTAAAGCTTTTTTTTAACTCCTGGTAAAGTTGCCTGCTGCATTCATTTATGTGTATCTGTTTAAATGCAGATGGGTTATTTTATTTATCTCTGGAAGGCATAGGTTATATACATAGTGCTGTCACAGTATGACAGTGACTGCAGTGTACTGTGGAAATACCTTAGGTGGCTTTCTACTAGCTAGCACAAGTCCTAGTAGCAGGCTAGCTGTGCAGTGTGCGGCACAGCACAGACTAAATACCACTGCCAGCTGCAAGGTAGGCATACACATTTAACATCGTAGATGCAGTCTTTCCTTTCTGTTATTGATTTCAGGTGCTATTGAATCATATCCCACAGTAGCAGCGAGTGTGAATTGATCTGTTATCAATAACCTGCATAACTCATCAACACCAATTTTATATGGCATGTCATATTTATGTTTAGCAGTATATGCATATGCATTTATATATTTATACAAAGATATAAATGCAATTACAGTACTAGAAATCAAGCAATAATGTTAATCCAAAGTGAATTTTTAACCCTAAAATCAGCCTGGATACTACATTGCAAAAGAATTTAGTTTCCAGTTAGAAAAGACATGTGTATATAGATGACTAAAGACTTGTTTGTAAGATACTAAATATAAATATCTTCCTATTTTGTTGCCTGTCTAAACCCAAGGGCAAAAGCAGAGATCAGTGGCTTAAAGCACCAAGTTGGGAGTCAAGAGACCTGGCTCCTTTTGGCTTACTATATTGCACAGGGCAAGCTATTTAGAGCTAGATCCAAAGCAAGACTTAAACACGGCAGTACTAAATTCATTATAGGGCTGTCTTTTGATGTTGGGAGTCTTTGCTCCAGGGACTGATTATGTATTTAAATGGAACAGCCCCTGGACAAAATGTATCAACAGTAAATGAAGCAAGGGCTATAACCCAGGCATCTAAAGCTCATCTCTCTTCAAGCATGTAAGTCCTTTTTAGGACCTAGCCTTAGCTGTAGGTACCCAGTTTGGAATGTATTGGCTTCTGTTTTTACCCTCTTAGTAGGACAGTTTCCTTCAAGGCAGTGTTGCTCACTCTTCCTATCTTATCACATATCTGTCTTAATGTTTTGCCTCCTAAAGCCATGTGCTTGGGTTAGAATTCCAATTTCCATTTACCAAAAATTTTGTCACCCCCCCACCCCCCCATGTGTTCAACCTCAAAATGTATCCTGTGTTCAACCTAAGAGCTCTGAACCAGCAGGCAGCTGGCTGCACAGGGGTGGAAGCAGCCAAAGCAGAGACAGGAAACTTTTTGCAATGTAATCAGCTGTTTGCTCCAACCATCTCCCTCCTTCACGGTCTCTTTTATTCAGCCTTACTTCAACATGTGCCTCTATAATTCCTTTCTCTCCACTCCAGTAGGGTCCCTCTATCCCTCTTTCTACCTCCTCTCCCTATTCTTCTCTTTTCCATTTAGCTCATCCACTCCTGACTACTTTCCAGGACAGCGATGGAATTAGCAGGATGTTTACTGCCCCCTCATTTTTCATCTGTGTGCTTTTTCACTTCCCCAGCCTGGGCCTGTTTTGTCTATGCCAGTGGTTTTCAACCTTTTTTCATTGGCAAACTCCTAAAAAAAAAATTGAATAGAGGTGCGGACCCCCTTGAATTGTAAATATGGGTATTCACATCCATTTGATTGATCATATGCATCTTTCATGGACCTCTGAGACATAGTCTGTGGACCCTGTAGTCCATGGACTACAGGATGAAAACCACTGGTCTATGCAGACAATAAACTCTTTTGGGCAGGGATTATCTGTTGCTGTCTGTACAGTGTCTTACATCCCATTCTTAGTTGGTCCTGGGCAGCCCCATGACGAAAAACAATTGGGCAGTTGAAAAGAACCTGGCAAATGATTATAAACATAATTATTATAATTATTGTGCATTGTATTAATTATTTATAAAATATATGGTTAATATACCACTGCAATTACCTAATACTACTAATAGATGTTGTAGGAGTTTTGGTTATGCTAGGTCCTAGTTATGCTAAGCTATAGTTAAACTAAGACAGTGCCAAGGACTTTGGGAGTAACAGGCTTCACTGACTGCCTGATAAAAGACATAGTGACCATGTCTATACGAGATGCTTACTGCAGAGTAGCTTGTTACTACTGTGCAGTTGCATCATGGGGCATGAACCATGATGTGATGCTACTGTGCAACAGTAACAAGCTACTGCACAGCCAGCATCGCCAGGAAGCCATGCAGGGATGCTACTGTGCAATAACACTCACTACTGCACTCTCATTTAGTACTTGCATACTTAAGTGCTAAAAGACTGCACAGTAACAATTGCACAGTCAGTGTCTTGTGTAGACACGGCCAGTGAGAAAAAAATGCCAGTTCAGAGTAAGAAACAGCAGCTGAACAAGCTGAGCAGTAAAAAAGAAGTTACAGGTAAACTAGAGATAACAAGAAGTGAGCTGTACTCAAGCAGAGGTAATCTGAAGATATTCAAATTCAGTAAAAGAGTGAACTAGAAAAGCCCAAACTCAGCAGACAGTGAGTTTAGATGCCCAAACTTGGAAGTGGCGAGTTGCAGTTGGCAAGCAATGAACTTCAAGTTTCTAGACTTGACCAAGAGACAAGTAAAGGGGGACATTTCAGCAGAGAGATAAGAACAGGCCTGGAGTTAGGGGCATCTAAGCCATAAATACAAGGGTTTTAAGCCTTGCTTTTTTGAAATGACCAAGCGGGTGTCTTTGCACGTAATTCATTGCTTACCGTTGTCTGGGCAGTTTTGCTGAGCTGGGCTAATTGCTTCGCAGACCCACTAGCTCCTGTCCTAAAAGACAATAAATCTATGTGAGCTTTCATCACTGAACACAAATTTGAGTTATTCTTTCTGCATCACACCTAAATTCCAGGAGGTCCTCCGAGAGCACCCCAACCCAGGCAGCCTGAACACCAAGAGCAACAGCAGGCAGGAGGCTGGTTGGCAACCCTCCCAAGCCCCCAAAACAATATATAATTATGTGCATCTATTTAAATAGCATGGCCATTAGGCCAATATCACAATTTGGAATTACCTGGGGGGGGGTTAAACCCTTGACTAGCAAACTACATTGGTAAACTGAGAGTAAAAAATGCCTGTTATAAAAATGCCTGTAGATAAGAGATTTTCACTTCCTCATCCCTTCTCTAGAAACTATTTTTGCTGAGTTTCACTGATACGAGTCTCAGGATGTGGGCATATAAAGAAGTTTATCACAAGGTAGGCTAGGGAGAATATCAGATATTCCACAGTGAGAGTAGGTGTTCATGGCTAGCTAAGCTGTTGTCTGGGAAAGTAATTGGACTAGATGACTGGACTAGATGATCCTTCCAAACCTGTGATTCAGTGATATTCCTCTACAAACACAAAATAGCTGACCATCAATAAAAGTGGGATAAGTTATGTTGCATGTACTACTGAGTGAGGGTGTGCACACAGGCACTTACTCCAGAGTAGATGACATGCTGTATGTTCACTCCCTAGCTTTGGTCACAGGAACTTGGCCATATGCCCATACCTTACAGTGTACAAGTCAAGAAGGAGAGTTCTTCAACAAATGTTGCGCTGTCAAGTTTTCTGAGTACAGGATTAGCTTTTAAACATTTAGAAAATACAGAATTGCCAGGATTACAGGATATCATTCATAAAATCATAGAAAATGAGGGTTGGGAGGGACCTCAGGAAGTCACATCTAGTCCAACTCCCTGCTCAAAGCAGGACCAGCCCCAAGTAGATCATCCCAACCAAGGCTTTGTCTAGCTGGGTCTTAAAAACCAACAAGGATGGAGAGTCCACACCAGTGAGGACACTGCCAGTGCCCTACCACTGTAACAACAGGGAAGTACATGGTTAATGTATGCTCAAAAGCTCATAAGAAAAGGTCGATACCCCTGTGCTATCTTGTTTCATAGTTAGAGTCTGGTTTCCCAACTGGATGCTTGATTTAGGATTTTTGTGCTGTTACATGATATAAAAATATTTAGGCAAGACTTTGTACCAGGTAACCAGTGTTAGGTAAGTCATGCTACTCCAGTCACAAGACACTTCAGAGAAACAGTGTGAGGCTGTGCTATTATCTTTAAATAAGCTGAGAACATCTGATAGAAAGGCTCCAGTAATATAAGGTAGTATTTTTTATTATTACTGTCTTCCCTCTCTAACCTGCTTTATGCTGTTAGTTAATGACTTCTCTAGTTTATCAATAATCGTTCCCCTATTTTACTGTTAAATGAGATTTACTTTTCATTCAAATCCTATTTAAGAAGTTAGTGCATCTAATTGACAGTTCCTGACTCATTTATGGCAGTTTTTAAAGCTTAATCTTTGATTTTTTGAAGGCCTGGCTGAACATGATTATATGAACCATGAGCTCTACAGCATGAATTTCTATATTTTCTGTATCATTAAACTCCATGATTCATTTGCTAGCAATGTGAAATTTATCTTTCTATCTCTATGTATATTGTGTGTGTGTGCAGGGATATCAATGCAATAGATGGGGAAAATGTGGTAAACTATATTTATCATGTACCACTACTGCATAGATCCCGCTGTCATCACCATATTCCAGCACAAATCCGTGAGTTAAAACATTGGGCCATATGAGTGCTTGCATATAAGACTTGGAAAGTTGCTGGTTCTACTAGTCTGGCAAATAAAAGCAGGCAGATATCAAACACAAAGGGATTGGAAATGGGATATGACCTTATTATTATTTTTTTTTAATTCAGGACTTCAGAGCATCGAGGGATTGATGCTCTAAACCAGTGATCCTCAACCAGGGTATTGCAGCACCCTAGGGAGAGATCCTTTCAAGAGTCCTAGGAGGTGTCACTAAATGTTAGCACTGCTAGGTGTGCAAACCATTGGCCTGATTTTAAAGATCAGCAGCTGATACTCAATTGTGGGCAAGGTGCAAACATTCCTAAAATGACCAATCACAACTCATCCCGTAGATAACTTGGAGACCTTTCTTGACACACGGTAGCAGGATATAAGAATTAGCAAGCAAGCAAAGGGTGTCACCATACACTGAGCCCCAGGGATGCGCGCAGGAAGATAGATGCCTGGTCAGCATATGATCATCTTATGCAGGTCTCTTGCTTCATTTTGTGGCGGTCTCACTTGGAGGAAGTTGCTGAGTGATGAACACACCCTCTCTTTGTTCCTTTCCAGCGTTATACCTTCAGTCCATTCACTGTGTAGCTAGCTGGTGCTCATTCACTGGTGGTCCAATCTGACATACCTTGTCCAGCCAATGGAGGTACTGTCCACGTGTGTTTCATGCACCAGACATATGGTAAGATGTGATCATATAGTTGGGACCTTTCCATCCCTAATTGGGACTTTTAGATACCAGGACAGGTTAATTCTTGCAGCTGAGCTCTTATCCTTTGAATGCATGGGAGATGGGACCATTTCTCTTCTCAAAGTTTGTTAGACACTCTTTACCCCCTCTCCCCCCCCCCCCCCCCCCGCAAAAAAATCTCTATTTCTGGAATGTATAAGAACTGCCTTGTTGCAAAGCTGCTCTCCCACTAGGCCATGAGAGCCTGATTTTGTTTCCTAGCACACTAGTTATCCACACTTACGCTGAATATATTAAATAATAAGCAATTAACACTAAATAAACACTAACATTCTAAAAATTGTAGCCATCGCAAACCTGATTCACAAGATCGATGAACCCAGATATTTCCCATAGGAATCTACAGTGTTTAAAAACAGTCTGTCCTGTTCTGGATGTGGGCACTGGGACTAATACAAGAAACATTTTCACTGAATATTGTCCATGCTGTCACAAGGCAGGGATCTCACGGAGGAAAACAGTATGTGGACATTAAATTAAAGATTGTATCATCACATATATTCACAACAGGGCTGGATGAGGGTTGTAGACATGATCTTAATTTATAGCATTTTCAACACTTAGAAATTTGACTTTAGCACCTTTATGTTATGTTTAATAATGCGTTTGCATGTATGAGAGGGAGAGAGTAATATATATGGGGCGTGCATGTGTACCTATGTCTAAGTATACAAATATACAGACACAGAAATCAAAATATGCCCTCGTCCCATCTGTGAACATAAAAGCAATCATGAGAGTCAGGACGCAGCAAAATTGGGGAAAGTAAGTATTAAATTTAAACAGCAAAACAGAACTGAATAAGTCACAATTTACTTGATTTTTCAGGCAGAGAGAGAAGTGATGTTACTCAATACATTAAACTTCAAACTTCATGTCCAGCTGTAGTGCTGGCCATCTCTAAATGTACTGGCAAGTGTATAAGAAATACATTTAGTTATGGCAGCCCTAAGCATGCCAATATAGAGATTGTAGTTGGGGGGGCTTGAGGACCAAGGAATACTTCAGTGCTCACCCATCTATCTCCGTGATAGGTAGCTGATGAAGAGAGCTCCCCCTCTGTATTTTCCTTCTAAATAGCTGCAATCATCGTCTATCCATCATGCCATGTTTCAAGGGAAAAGTTGGAAATCTCTCGACATTCAAGGCCTGAGTGACAGGGATGTGAATAAAAACACCTCAATTTTTTGCAAACCCAATGCAAGCCAGCAACAGCTCACAGGCAGTAGTATTTTCTGAAATTTTATTGAATGTCAATTCAGACAAGGAAATGAACTAAAACTTAGTAGAACAGTTTGGGGGCTGTCTTGAGACTCAATCTCAGTTCTAGATGGAGAGATTTTTGTTTTCATTCTCATTATTTGTACAGCACTGATAGTTTGCCAGAGGCCATATAGCCAGAACAAACAAGACCCTTGCCCTACACAGCAATTCAGTGAGAGAAGAGGATGGAAAGAAATTAAAAAAATGGATGGATAGGACTAACATTTGGAAACATCTCTGTTTTACAGGTCTATTTGAGAGATCCTAAAAGGGTCAGTTTTTCAGAAAGGCCTTAGCAGCAGCAATTGGAAAGTACATACCTTTAGGGCAGGTTAGGACCAAAAGCACTGATCATTTCTAAAAGCCTTGGCCTACGAGAGCATAGCTTGTAGCACAGCGCAGTGTGGATTCATGATCTGAACTTCATCTGTAGTGTAAATACAGTGGGATACTGAACAGCTGCACGCCCATCAGCCAGGTGTCGGATCAACTGTATGCTGTCATAGGATGGCCATTAACCAAAAAGTGAAAAAAGATCTTTGCATACTTGTCAACCCCCTTCCTCACCGAGTTCACTTCAATACATATCACTTCATGGTGCACTAACCTTGTTAACAAAGTATTTCAAAATGTTGGGCTTTTTCACCTTGTCAAGATGTGTTGCTGATTGTGTTTTGGAGGATTAGCAATCACCTGGGTGTTTCTTTAACTTCATAAGCAGCATTGTTCATTAAGGCGGTTGTTCGATGTTTGACTGTAATAACATTGGAAAGATAATCGCCGGCATTCAGGCCTGAGCAGAGGGTTGGAGTAAATGACTCCCTATGCCCTCCTCCCTCCCCCTGCAGCTCTATTTTTCTGTGATTTTATAATAACATTTGGCACAAACTTTGTTTTACAATTTTTGTTTGAATTTGAGGGTTATTTTTCTTTCGTTGAGAAGACCTTTGTGTCTAGCACTGCTGAAAAAAAAAAGGTTTCATTATATTTTAAAGGAAGGGTCATAAAGACAGGTATCATGAGCCAGATCCTCCACACTTATATGACTGCTTTGTGCTCTGGTAGTAGTATAGTTTGGCTGTAAAGCAGCAAAGATCCATGCAACGTAAGAGCAATATTCCACTGACATTAAGCTTTTACTGCTGTTCTTATGCCATTTACCTTCCTTTTGTGGGCAAAGATAGGACAAGGAAATCTGGCTCGAATACCCTTTCTATACTGATCAACTGATGCAATATGTGAGGATTTAAAAGTATGTAAAACACAGAGGCAAGGATTCCTTTGCAGGATATCTTTTATTAGACTAACTACAGAGTTGGGATAGTTAGACAAGCTTTTGAATGCAAAATTTCACCCAAAGAAATTCTTGCCTCTCATGTAATTCCTGGACAATCACAGCCACAACATCATAACACAGACAGTAAAAAATAGACAATTTCATACTTATTGTGGTTACTTGTCTGTAACCCTGTATATGGGACCTCATCTATACATAGAATTAGGGAAGCTAAGAGATGCAAAAGATCTCAAACCTTGTCTAGTTCTTCCTTTTCTGCAAGAAGTATATTGGAGCTGTGTCTTTCAGTGAATTCAAAAGATGAGGCTATGATCCATTCCCATCTTGGGCCCCCATTTGGGGATGCACAGGAAGGATAGCAACATCTTCAAAGTAGTGATTCTTCTGGTCTTTCCCCTTTCACACTTCATGTTTTGACATTCAAAAAGCTTGCACAGCTCTAATCCGCTAGACCAGATATTTCCATTAAGTAGTTCCTGTATCAAGTACATGTGTTTATATATATTTTAGATAGTTGTAGCATATATTTTAGAAAGCTGCACAGCTGTTATGTTGTGCATTTTTATACAACACCCATCCATAACCCTGCCATCTGCAAACCTATGATGCCAGGGCTTGTATGAAGCTCACTGGGAGAAGCACTTTGGATGTTTTCTGCAATGGGAGACTCTCCCTACTAGTTATAGGTTGTTAAGGACCTGTTTATGCTGCTTTACTCATTTTCATGTGATGTAAAAGTTCAGAATGTGATCTTAATGTTCATATAAAGACTTCAAAGGATGGAGGCTCCATGATTACCTGAGTCTGTGAGTCTATAAATGTGTGAGTTTACAGTCATTGGAATAGGTTGGTATGCCTTCTGAGAGCTAGATCAAACCGATCCTTTATCATCAGCACTCTTCTCCCAATACAGGTGCTTATAGGCCCTGCTCAAGTCAATTCTTAACTTTCTTTTTTTGTAAGTACCTTCTTTAAACTAGCCTGCAATAACCTCCATGCTGCCATGCTTGTCTGCTTCCAGTAACCATGCTAGCTTGAGTATCTCTATCCTTCAATGTGCAGTGTCGATAAGCAGCTAGGGTATGAGGACTACCGACATGTCAGTTCTCTGACCATACCCTCACCTATATTTGCCCCATACTTTACTGAACAGGGAGGCAGGTAGACCAGAAAGTTGAAGACTCCCTCTTGCTCTGGGCCCTAGGACCAACACTGAGCTTGACAGGTACACATATGTGCAGAAGGCCAAATGATATTTCATGGCTGAGATGCATAAGTGATACGGTTTTTAGTGCAGTGCAGCCCAGCAACAGTCTATTTCGCTGTGCGTAATGGTCTGAATCAACGGACATGGCTAAATGATTTACGTGGCTACAGTCCTGCCCCATGCAATTTTGTCCCTAATGGATGTGCTCAGAAGCAATTCAGCATTGTGCCAGAGGCATCTAAATCCATTTATGTTCCATTGTATGCATTTGCTGTGAATGCACAAAAGTTCTGTGCAAACACTTAACATAGTAGGCAACAAAACCAAGAGAAAGGGAATATCCATACCCATCGGAGCACTTGCCAAGGGGAGGGCAGATCTGAGAGTGCAGCGTCTAAACCTAGTCCCACCCATAGGATTTGAACTCTGACTTTTCACAGCAACCCTATCAGGACACGGAGCACTTTCTTGTTCTGACCAGGCCTCCGGGCTGCCAAGAGAGAAGGTATCCTGCAGACAAAAGGAGCATAAATAAGAGGGAAGCTATCCTTGTAGCTCCCAAAGGTGGTTACTACCCTACAGAGGCCTAAGTAGGACTGTGATGCCCTCTTGGGCAGGGGCCAAGCACCAGAGTGGAAGCTGCCAAGTGCTCACCTCTTCAGATGGGGCCACTGCAGCTGTGGTGGTGACGTGGCCTGCTGCAGCAGTGGCATGAGCGATCCAAACGGGGCATAGTCAGCAGTGGTGCGGGGCTGCCATTTTGGTGCCCTATAAATCAATGCCTAGGGCTAGTGTCCCAATCACACACCCATTACTGCTGCCTTATTAGAAATGGGAGGAGAAGAAGAAGGAATTGAGCCCTTTCTTCCTGTGTTGGTTGTGCATTTAGTATTAATCCCAGAACCATAGGGAACTGAAGGTATCAAAGGCTGCCATGAAATCCCACCCTGCTTCTCCAAACTAGACAAGCCCAGTTCCTAAATCATGTGTCCCAGGCCCCTAATCATTTGTGCTGCTTTCCACTGGACTCTCTCCAATTTGTCCACATCCATAGTACAGAGGTGTTGGTAAAACAGCACAGTGAGCACTGACGGCACAGAGTGGGTTTCTTCACTTGGTGCTCCATTTGCTTGAAACTGGCCCCCCCACCCCACCCCACCCCACCCCCAGGACTGACACTGGCACCCAGAATGCAATATTTGGAAAGTGGTAGTCCTCACCACAGCTGGAAGATGTTACCCAGAATGCCTGTGGGTATTTGTTTGGGAAAAGGAAAACAAATGTCTAGTAGACTCGTTGGTAGCACAGCTCCAGGTCTCTACCTTTCCCATCAGAAAGCCCGTGAATGTACGGTTCTCGGCATTCCTAGGCCTGTCCTCATCCCACCCACACTTGGTGGGACACCATCTCCTCCATCAAGGTCTTCTCCATCCCTTAAAATCACCTTTCTCCTGTAATACCTCTCTCCACATATCCAGTGCACACTGAAGGAAAGAGTGATCTTACTAAGGATTAGTAATCCATTTGATTTCAGATCACCCTTTCCACTTCCAACCAGAGTCCCCCTCTCACATGCATTTATCTAAATCCTTTGGGCCAGATCCTGCCCTTTGTTATGACACTTGAATCCAGAACAGTGATATGGCCTACAGTGATGTGACTCCAGACAGATTTCAGTGTCCATGATGCATCTGGCATTAAAAAACCACAGGGCAAAATGTACTAACAGCCTTGGGTATGGGGCCAGACCCTGCATTTCCTCCCTTTTAGAGAAGTACCCTCCTTTCTCAGCCCCACGAAGAGAGGTTTCTACTTGCTGGCTCTCCTCGGCCCCAAGAGGCTTTCTATCTTAGAAAGTGGGATACCTGCAAGAGGAGACAGGGTGGAAGGTGATCACTGCCATGTATGTCCCAGAGCTTGAAGGTCAGGGCACTCTACTGGAACAGAGGTGGTGTGGCTTAAAACCATGGGGCGTTTATACACAAGCAGCGAGGCTGCTCCAACGTGCTGTAATCACAGCGCATCAGAGCAGACTCAATGAATCGAGTCTGCTGGAGCATGGTGATTGCCGTGCTCCAGCAGACTCCAGCATCTAATGTATCAGCAGCCCTGCACATAAAAATAGTGGTGGGGACACTTTAAGTAAAGCTG
The DNA here is from genome assembly GCF_030867095.1 of Alligator mississippiensis. Classification (NCBI taxonomy): domain Eukaryota; kingdom Metazoa; phylum Chordata; order Crocodylia; family Alligatoridae; genus Alligator; species Alligator mississippiensis. The sequence goes on from NC_081826.1 coordinate 294,302,940, forward strand.
CTTTAGTTAAAGCACCCCCACCACCATTTTTAAGTACCGGGACAGTTATACACAAGACGCTCTGAGTGTTTTAATTAGAGCAGCTTTCAGAGCCGCCCTAATTAAAAGTTCCCCCTCTCCACCCCCCACTCTCAGAGCATGTGTATAAACACCCCTGGTGCTGAGAAAAGCCTAGAGCCTAATTGTCCCATGTCCTTGGCAAGTGCCTTAAACAGCTATTTTTGGAGGAGAAACCACTGCCCACATAGATGTGTATTTGCCCAGCTGAGAAGATGCCCACACATTATGTGGGCAGAGGAAAGTAGGATTTTAAGTACCTGGACACATGTTAACAGCAGGACACAACAGGACTTCACCAGCAGCTCCACATTAAATCATCTAGTAGATGAAACAGGATTTAGCCCATTGCCTCTATTTACTCTTGCTGGATGACCTTGCAAACCTTCCAAAGATTGATGTGATTTTTGTAAATGAACAACGACTTTATTAGTCAGTAAATTCAGGCTTTTACCGATCTGACTGGGAGTTGGGATAGAGGAGTTAATAAAACTGTTATGCAGACAAAACTGTTTGACTAATAAAGTCAGCGTTGTGTATCTTTTAAAGGAGTCTGACCTGCTTGATCGTTCTCCTTTGCTTGACAATCTGTCTCACGAGGGAAGGGAGACGTGTTCATTTAAATCAGTGTTAACAATAAGGAAGCCTATGATTTTGTCATGGCGGTCACAAAAGTCACAGAAACCATAAATCTGAAGGGACGCCATGACAGACCTGATGCACTTTGCAACTCAGTCCCATGAGAGAATGCAGTGGCTGGTGGGAGATGTACGTCAGCCAGGGATGAAAGAATGAATCAGAGTAAGAAAATGCATTCAGGAAGGTTATTGTCTAGGTCTTGTAACCCTGTGGCAAGTTTTCTGTGGATATTGCTTTTTCTCCACGCCCCTAGAATGGTATTTTGTTACAAGCTACTCTGCCAAAATCAAAATCTTTTAGAAATTAAAGGTGCCTTTTGCTACTCTTAATAACGAGTAGTACCCTGCACTATGATTAGCATCACTGAGCAAGAAACTGGGCCTTAAGGCAAAGGAGCCTGAGCAAGGAGCAGTATGTTAAATTGCAATGTTCCAGCCAAACATTAAGAGACCCAGTATTTCAGAGACACCTCTCTGACACACACGTCCCTCCACATGCTTCAGGTAGGTTGTAATATAAGAAGTAAAGGGCAGCAGTCCCCATGATGACCAAGGTGCCCAATGTTGTGTGGTCTTGGTGGCATCGATGTAATATCCATTCAGCACTAGCAAACCTGACCACCATTTGCTTTACAAGGTCTTAAAAACCCACATGTGGGGAGTCAAAGAAGGGTTTTTATTCCTCTAGCAAAACATGTCCACATTTTGAGCTAGCCATTAAGACTACTTGCCTAGTAGATTAATTGCTTTAAGACTGGAGGGTACAATCGAGTATCTGATTTTTATGTTGAATTGTATCCCATTTCCCCTACATTGTGTTTGATAGCTTGTGTTGACTAATGTCTAGAAAAGCATCCCACCTTCATCTGCAAGGAGCGGGAGATCCACCATCCCGCTCAATAACTTGTTCCAAAGGTTGACCATCTCACGACTTATTTTTCCTTTAAATGTATTTGGATTTAAGAGTTAAAGTTTATTATTATTATCATCATCATCATCACTATTAATATTACTATTACTATTATTACCCTTTTCTGCACTAAAGAGCCTTTTATCACTCTTTATTTTGTTTCTTTGATAGCACTTGTAAATGATACTCATGATCTTCCTGTTGATAGATTGAACAGGCTAGCTTGCTCACTCTATTGGATTTTATGGAGTACTTAACTGATCTTCCCTGCACTGGCTGACTACACGTGCAGTCTTTATCCTTGAGGTGACAGTATCAAAAACTGGAACCTATGATGTAAAAACTGTGTCATCTCTTAATAATAGGCCTTGTCTAGGCCTGCTTGAAGAGAGGCATTCAAAATGAGAACTTCTGTTTTCCTTCTTTTTGCTTTTTTTTTAAATGAAATGTTTCTAAAATATTTTTTCAAATCATTTATTTTTTTTAATTTTGTTTGTTGTTGTTTTTTTTTCCTCTTAGCAGATGAAATCCCCCTTTCTCTAATTTTTAAGTAGGAAGGAAAGTTAGAGAAGTGGGAGAGGAATGAGTTTGTGTTTTCCCACTCTTACTTGTTATTTTACAGGTGCCGGGGGGATTGGAAATTGGCTAACATGGTCCCAATTTTCAAGGAAGAGAGGAAGGAGGACCCAAGTAACTATAGTCCTCTAAGCCTCACCTTGGTGCTTGGGAAGATCTTGGAGAGAACCATCAAGGAGCACATCTGTGGGGGGCCAGCAGGGGAGATCATGCTCAGGGGCAATCAGCATGGGTTCATCAAAGGCAGCTCCTGCCAGACCAACCTGATTGCCTTTTATGACCAAGTAACTAAATACTTGAATGATGGTGTCGCTGTGGACATAGTCTTTCTAGACTTTAAGAAGGTCTTTGACACTGTCTCTCACCCCATCCTCATCAATAAATTAAGTGACTGTGGCATAGATGCCTACACAGTTGGATGGGTAAAAAATTGGCTGATGGGACCAGAGAGTAGTGGTGGATGGGTTGTATTCAACCTGGTGAGATGTGAGCAGTGGGGTACCCCTAGGCTCGGTCCTCAGGCCCACACTGTTTAACATCAGCGACTTGGACGAGGGGGTGGAAAGCACGCTGTCCGGGTTTGCTGATGACACTAAGATGTGGGGCGAGGTGGACACACTTGAAGGGAGAGGGAGGCTGCAAATAGATTTAGACAGACTACAAAAGTGGGCAGATGAGAATAGGATGGGGTTCAACATAGACAAATGCAGGGTGCTGCACCTTGGGAGAAGGAATCCACAGCACACATACAGGCTGGGGAGCTCCCCTCTTGAAAGCACAGAGGCAGAAAGGGATCTTGGAGTCATTATTGACTCCAAGATGAACATGAGCCACCAATGCCAGACCTCAACCAGCAAGGCCAGCCATACCTCATCATGCATCCAAAGGTGCATCTCAAGCCGGTCCAGAGAGGTGATCCTCCCCCTCTATGCGACTTTGGTCAGGCCGCAGTTGGAGTACTGTGTCCAGTTCTGGGCACCACACTTCAAAAGGGATGTGTCCAGCCTGGAGAGGGTTCAGAGGGCCACCCACTTGGTGAAAGGGCAGCAGGACAGGTCCTATGAGGAGAGACTGAGGGACCTGAACCTGTTCAGCCTCAGCAAGAGGAGGCTGAGGGGAGACCTAGTGGCTGCCTACAAACTCATCAGGGGAGATCAACAGCAAATAGGTAGAGCCCTTTTCTCCCCAGCACCACCTGGGGTGACGAGGAACAATGGTAATAAGCTGATGGAGAATAGGCTTAGGTTAGAGATCAGGAGGCAATATTTTACAGTTAGGGTGGCCAAAATCTGGAACCAACTTCCCAGGGAAGTGGTCCTCGCCTCTACCTTGGGCAAATTCAAGAGGAGGTTGGACGATCACCTGTCTGGGGTCTTGTGAACTCAGCATTCACTCCTGCCTGTGGCAGGGGGTCAGGCTAGATGATCTGTTCAGGTCCCTCCTGACCCTAGCTACTATGAAACTATGATACTATGATACTTTTATTGACAGTATATATCTATATCTATTTATACAGATATAAAAATATATCTTTCTGCACCCTCTGACTACACACACAGATAGAAACATAGGATTAGATGAGGAATCCTGAGCTACTGAACCTGAGCCCCTGAATTCACAGGAGGCACCCATTAAGTGATGGCATCTCCAAGATTGCCACTTCAAACCCTCACCTGTACATAAATTGAACCAAATAGCAACAAAAGCTCCCAATAAAAACATAGGTATGAGCAGTGGCAATGAGGGCATTGCATCCTGCCAGTGCAACAACAGGGAAATAGTTGGGTAGAGAGGAAGAGAGGGAGCTTTCAAAGCATCTGATCCAAAGCAAGCAAAGTCAAAGCAAAGAATCCCATTGAACTTTAACAACCTTTACATTAGGTGCTTAATCCTAACCTGGTTGTCTGTATTTATTTGCTATAAACCACTCATCAGCATTCTGATCTTCACTTTATGTCCTAAGGAACCTGAAGAATTATAGCCTGTCATGGTTATCATTGAGCAGCATGGCCAATTATCTAAATGCTGGGCTTGCTATTACAGATGTACAGCAACAATTAGGGTCACATATTTGTCTTGGGAAAGTACCTTGCTTTGCTGAGTGTTTAAAAATCCTGCAGTGTTTAGGGGTCAAAGATGTACTGGGATATCCTAAAGTTCTTCTTGAGGTTGCTTGGGACCAAGCACAATACAGTTTTGGCTGTATATTATACTGGCAGTGTTTCATTACATGGAAGCGATGCTATGTCCTTCATTTTGCCATTTCTAAGTGGTTCAGAACATGACAAAATAATATTAAGTCTGCAGCGAGCATGCTCTTGTTTAGTCTGGCATTGCTTAAACTAGGCATCAATTCTTGCATGTGTGATTTCTGCTCTCTGTAAAAAAACATTTATGTCATCCATTAATGTCATATAACTGAAAATCAGGACTCACTTTTGGAAAATAAGACTTACAAAAAAGCTTTATAGACAAGGATGTGAAAGGAGAAGCCATGATGTAACCCCAACTTGTTTCAAATTTTTGGATCTCTGGGTTCAGCCTCTAAGTTGTCCTACCAAAAGACCTACAACTAGTGTCACAAGGCAAATAATTGACTCCTCCTCCTCCTCCTCCTCCTCCTCCAATCCTTCCTTCTTAGATTCTAGCATCCTGTTCCCACTTAAGTGCCCCATGTGTTGTCTAGGTACTTTCTGGAATGCACTCCTTTGTCGGGCTTTTTATTGATTTGATTGCCCCTGTATCCTTGGATTTATGTTCCTTGCTACTACTTGCATGTAGTATGGTCATTGATTTCACATAGGACAGCATGCTCCTGTATTTGGCACAGTGAGGGGTCACATTTGTGGAAGTTATCTCTGTACAAAGAAGAAAGCAGGAAGAGGAGCAAGAGGAGCAAGGAGCTCTCCTTTTTCCTGGCATTGTTGGGTCCTGCTTCTCCAAAAATTGATCAAACTAAGACCAGAGTAAAAATGAAAAAAAAAAAGGAATGGGGCCTAAGCTACACCTTGGTAAAATGGGTACAAATGAAACATGCCTATAAATAAGCATGGCATTAAAAGGAGGAGAGTCATTTCTTCTCACTGGTTATTGAAAGCAGAGAAAAGGTAACAGGAGGGCAAACATGTTAAACTGTAGGAAAATATTTATATTAGGAAATGGAAAGGGCTGGGACACTGAGCAAGCACTGCCCGGCCACCTGAGCTGGAAAAGGAAAGGGCCTGGCCAGCCGGTGGGCTTTGTAAGGACTGCAGACTGCCCTAGGTTGGGCATCATGAAGAGTGCCCTTTGTTGTTGCCTTAGGCTGGGGCAGAGATGGGAAAGGCTTTATTGTGTTGTATTGCTTGTCCTAATGGTTGAAATGTCATAACAAGTGAAGTTGAGGATGGGGGAAGGAAAGGGTTTTGGGGAAAGCTATGAGTCCCCCACCCCCTTTCCATGAGAGAAGGAGGTTTGGGCTTTGGAAGGAGAGTAAGGGAGTTGGAGACTTCACTGGGGGAAGCAGGAGGATGGCAGAAAGTAGGGATGGGATGGAATATGGGGTCAAAATAAAGGTTGCTTTCTTTATGAAGATGCTGAATGTGGATTGAGGAGTGAGGCTGGGTTGGGATGTGAGGGACAGAGGCAGTGGAGTGGGAGTGGATGGCCTACTGGAAGGTTTTTGAAGTTGATTGTGGGGCCTTTAGAGAGAACTTGTTTGAGCCATGGGAAGCTGTTTGAGAATTTGTTTGAGCCATGGGAAGCTAGGTTTACCATTACTGAATGGCAATCAAGATGGCAATTGACCTATACGGGACATCATGACTCAATAGGTGAATTCTACAAGATGACACTAAGTTCCTGTTAAAATTGCTCGTGTATTTGTGACTAGGAGGCATATTGAGAGCCCAATCCTAGCCTCCACTCTGGTCCCTCTGAGAAGACTTGAGGATGCTCAAAATCACATCAAAAAGTAAACTGGTCTCTGGCCAGCTTCAAGATCAAAGAGCTGCTTTCGTCAGTGGCAAATACATCTAACCTGGGTGACCTGCATTTTGACTCCCAAATGAACAGTGTCAATCCTGATTCAGGAAATAAAAAGAAAAAACAAACAAACAATCAAACAGACCAACAAACTTCGACTCTAACTCCTTGAAGGAATACATGATGTGATCTTTTCTGGATGTGGCTTATTAGCATTGACATGTCTCCTTAATCATGCAGTTTGGTTTTTTTTTAGGCTGTATTTCAATGAGTGGGTTTTACTGGGAAAAAGAGAAATCCTATTGCTACTACCAACCATTTGCATGACTCAAGAGCAGAGATAACAAAGCAGACACCATACAAGCAGCTATAAATTGATAGTTGGTGGCTATGCTGAATCTCCATCCATTTTCCAGACTCCGCAGTTGCACTAGTATGTGATGTGTTCGACGCCTGGGCCAAACTCTTAAAGATAGATGCTTAAAATTGGGGGCCTAGCTTCATATTGAATGAGAAACTAAATAAATGGGCTGATATTCAAAGAAGTTGAGCAGTCTACAGCTTTGACCCAAGTGAGAGACGCTAGCCCTTTTGAAAAAGATGTCAAAGCAAATTTAGCACATATCGATTGAATTGTTGTATTCAGGTCTGAAAATGTTGACCCTTGTTTCTTTGAATATGTATTACACACCTGCACCAACTTACATGCTTGCAGTTTTTGCCTTTTTAAGGTGGGTGGCAATCAATAAAGCATGAATTGATGATTTCTACATCCTCCTGCTTTTATGTTGGGGGTAACTGCAGTTGATATATTGTTTCTTCATTCATTGGGCCATTAACAGGATGTTACTACCTTACTCACATTGTTAAGTGCCGGGCCACAATGTTGCTGAAATAAGCAATTTTTTTTTTCTTTGCCCTCTATGCAGAATTTACAGCTGTATGATAAGGGACCCAGATAGAAATCTAATCTCCAAAAGAATTACACCACACAAAAAGGTAATTCATTCCTATCAGGGCGAAGTTAGTTTAGAAATGGTAAATTCCTGCAAGGCAGAGGCTCAGAGTGCAGGACTGGTCTGATCTGTTAATTGGTATTTTTCAGAGTTGTTATTTTGAAATACGTTCCTACTCTTAAGTGCAAGATGCTATACGGCTACCGACTTGCAGGAAGCATGTGTCCACAGAGATTATTCTTGGCTTCCAAAATACAAGGCAGAATCAAAACAAGATGTTCAATGTGAACATAATATAATACTTACTTTTATAAACTGCTTATTTCTAACGCTTACCTCTGCCCTTTGGCATTTAGTGATCACTCTAATTTTGGAGGAAATTCAATGATTCAATTAAAATGATGCCGTTTTAATATTAAATACGTCCAAGAATCAAATACTGTGACATCCACAGGCATCTCCAAATATCATGAATTCCCACAAGATCTTTCATAGATTTCATAGACATTAGGGCTGGAAGGGACCTCAGAAGATCATCAAGTCCAGCCTCCTCCAGGGGTAGGAAGTCAGCTGGGGTCAAAGGATCCCAGCAAGATAGACATTCAAACATTTCTTAAAAGAGCTTGCACCACCTCTGGAGGGAGTCTATTCCAGGCCTTGGGGGCTCGGACATAAGAAGTTTTTCCTTATGTCCAGTCTAAAACGCTCTTGGAGGAGTTTGTGACCATTAGACCTTGTCTTCCCTTGGGGTGCCCTAGTGAACAGGTGTTCTCCCAGTTCCTGATGCATCTCCCTTGTGTACTTATAGGCAGGCACCAAGTCCACCCTGAGCCTTCACTTCTCCAGGCTAAAGAGTCCCATGAAGAGTCTTCCCAAACAACTTTTCAGTTTATTGACACAAGCCAACACACATTCACAATAATCCCACAGATAACCTCAATGTTTTTTCCAATATTTTACATGTTCGGGTCATTTGGTAAATGTCTACAGATCTCCTTAAAATGCCCATATTCTAAGAGGCATTCCCAAGTAGCCCTGTATCTCAGACATTTTCAAATACCTATGTGAGTATGGAAGTAGGAAAGCCTATAGAAGTCCTAATAAACATGGGCTTCCCATTGTTAAATGCAGGGATCCAGCCTTGCTGAAGTAGGCTAATCCTTTCTTTCCTTCCTATGCAGAATTTACTGCTGTATGATGAAGGCTCCAGATAGAGATCTAATCTCTACAAGAATTACACCACATGAAAGAGCACATCACTCCTGTCAGGACTGCCGCCTGCGTAAAAGGTAGGAATTGCTGTAAAGAAAAAAGCCAGGCTGGAGCAACATGAGTAACAATGTGGACATCCCATGTTCATGCCCACCACTACCCTCCACCTCAGGAAAAAAACCCCAACAAAAACCCCAGTAAACTGCCTAAAAGAGAAGGCTCATGAACACATCTCAGATACTTTCTACATCCTCAGGCCCATCTTGTATACTCCCACAAGGTGCCCAACCATTTCTACATCCCTTGGAAAGATTTATGGACTCGTATGGGTCAGGCCAAAATGTAGCACTGATTTTGCCCATGTGTTGTTCCCTGACAGCATGTGCTGCCCCAGAAGTAACATCAGTGCACTTAGCAGCCAAACCAGCTGTTCCACTCTATCCCTAGTTGTCCAAGACTCAGAAAATGCACTTCCATATCAGAAGCACAGAAATGCAGTTTAGAAATGACTATGGGAGGTGGAAAAGGCTTCACCTTAATTTCCTGTCTCAGTCTGGCCCAATTCAACTGAGTCCTGACTTCTACACACCTCTCCCTCCTCCCTGAAAAAGAAAAAATCAAGATATTATCCTTTTAAAGCCATGTGGGCAATGTTCTCAGTTCAGGGACATCCATGGAGCCCTAGTGAGCACAGAGAAATGTCATGTTATATCAGTAGGGACCTTGAACATTTATATTTAGCCAGGGACATGCCAATATGGCCCCAAATTTACAAAGTTTAGGGATTTAAACTTCCAAGCTATATTGAGAATTTTCAAGGATTAAAAAAAAGGACACTCATTTCCCCTTCCCTGCATCATTATTTTCATCTTTATGCCCTGCTACTCCAGATCAGACTGGTGGGAGCTGTGCCAAGGCAGTAGGAAAGCAGCCAGTCTCATGTTTGTTCTGCCAGGAGGTGACAGCAGCTGAAAAATCCCACAAATTGCCTTCCTTAGATGATGTAGGATGGGCTTTTTTAAAATCACCTTCAAGAATTGCAGAACAAGCCCCACACAAACCTCAGGGGACTTGTTCCTCCAGGGCTGTCCAACTTCTCAGTGGCCAGGAGCCACAGGCCCCAAGCCACACACTGCACATGCTGCATACCTACCCGGGCCTCACACTGCACTATGTGTGGTCCCCTCTGTGGGCACCCCCTGCCCCCGACACTGCACTGCTATGCTCTGCTCTGCAGTATGTGCCCCCTTCACTGCACCAGACCATGCCCCATACCCACCCCACAATGTATCGTACCATGCTACATCACTTGGGCTCCCTCCAGCTCTGCAGCTACGATCTCCCTTAAATCTGGGCTGCTCTGTACTGTGCAGTCTTGCCCTGTCCTCAGGATTCGGGGCAGGCAGAAGAAATTCGGGGCAGGCAGAAGAAATAAGAGGAGGGAGAGGGAGCCTGGATACTCCAGTGGAAACAACTGGAGAGCAAGGGAAGGAGCAACAAGGGCATCAGATTAACCTCTTGGGGACCTCATACAGCCCAAGACCACCAGTTGGACAGCCTGGCCACAAGAGATATAAGGGCTTTAAAAAAACTCAACCTAAATTATCTGGAAAGGGTTTCTTATGGGACTTTGGATGCGTGATGTGCTAGAAGATTGTGGTACCAGTGCCCGTGAGAAGTTGAGTCAGTACTTGGGCAGCTCACCTGTGCTGAGCTCTGCTGCCATGACTATGATGCCATTGGCATACATGGTCACTAGCCTTGCAAGAGCTGCAGGCACAGGCCGTGCAAGCATACTTGTAAAAGGGTTTTGACTTAATGTGGCATTTTTTTGTGTTACATCTCCAGATGAAACCTTTGCAAGCTTGGAAGGCTTCCAGTTATCAATCAATCCATCAGGTTAATCAGAAGCAGAGCAGGACTTAGAGCAGAGCCTGTTGGGGCTGATTTGATAGCATCAGATAATCCACTTACAATAATGCCATGTGATGTCATGATGGACATTCAATCTATATACAACTCTCCTCCTCTACAGTTTTTCAATGTAACCCCCGCCCCCCAGCTGATTCTAGCAGCTAAACAGTAACAATGATTTTTAATATAGCAATTTGCAAGTATGCTGGGCCATATAATCAATAGAGGCACGACACAGAATTCATCTGTGCCTGTGTATTGTTGATCACTCTAACTTCCACTTGCCACCTACAAGTCTATATTCATGCACACACAGGATTGTGATAAAATATTGCTTAGGTAGGTGCTTCTGTATGAAAAATTGCAGGAAGGCAATTGGAGGTCATGTGTAGAAACTTGGACCCATGGTCTTTTCATGCTCTACCCCAAACTTTATAATAGCATGAGATCATGCTATTATAATCATGCATGGGACTATGCATATCATGGGGCATGATATATAATCACTATTATATATCATGCATGGGACTGAAGGCAAATGCCTTAACGGGGATGGCCTGGATGAGCCAATCCCAGGAGAACTTTTTAAAATAAACATTCATGACATGAATTCATCACATTCAGCTTGTAAACCCTTCATTGAAACCAGTACAGCATGTTGTTCTTTACAGCTAATGAATGCCCATTCGAGGACCTGCTGCCTATTCATGCATGTTACTCATGCTTTTCAAGGCATTTTCCAACTATTTGAGTTGGTCTAATAAAAGATACCAGATTTACCCAAAGAACCTTGTCTTTCAAGGCATCTGTCTCTTTAAAATAAGCCTTCCTTTCCATGGGGTCTGAACAGCTCTTACAGATATCTCATTATGGAAAAACATACAGCAGAGCAGAGGGGTGGAAGGCTACAAAACAGTGACCGTTGTAGTCTATGCTGATGACATAGCATTTCAAAAAGGGGTGAAAGTGTGATAAAAATAAGCATGGTCATTTTATAATAATACAGCCCGAATTTTTTTGGCTAATGGAGATGAACGCAGATAAGAGCTCTTGCTCTCTGAGAACTTAATGAGAACAGTGTCAGCGGGCATAACGCTGCGCTTGCAAACTGACTGCTCAAAGTCTGCAGTCTTTGATTCCCAAAAGCACCGACCCTGTCAGGAATTTCAACCACCACGTCCCGATGGATGTGATGAAAAGAAAGGGTTGGAAGCAGGAAACTGGTCCTTCTGCTTTCACAGAGAAGCTAGTGCCTGTCACTGAATCAACAGCTGCCCCTGGCGATGCTCCAGCTTGGGACAACTTAGGACAAGCCAGCATTGCTGTGGAGGGCTCTGTCAGGAAGGCAGCCCTTGGCAAGGCAACACCAGGGCAGAAGCCAAAGAAAAACCTGTCATACACTGGCAGTTATTTTGAGGGGGGTTTATTATTATTATTTTTATCTCATCATTAAAAATGACAGTTTTATTTTCCATATAGTCCTGCTGCATTATTGAGTTTCACCCCCTGTGCAGCATCTTTAACCATGATGTCCTGTTTACCATCTATAAAGAGCGATGCCTGGTGTAATGATACAGTCGATAATGCTAAATTATAGCTGAATAACCTCCCTGCATTAATACCAAAATAATTCACCACAGATGAACATCATTAAAGAAGAAAGAAAGAAACACAAAACAGTTGAAGGAAGAAGGATTGGCCATTTATTGGAAAGCGTTACTGATAAATCTTTACACATTATCTTGCAAAGTAGGGAACCTGTCAACAGAAGTCTTCCCACTAACATCAGGCTTATTCAGTACTTAGTCATGGCAGTATTTTTGCAAAAAATAATAACAGTAGTCATAGTAGTAGTAGTATTCTGGGATGCATTGACAGGAGTGTCATGTACAAGCTATAGGAAGAGCTTGTTCTACTCTATTCACCATTGGTGAGACCTTGGCTGGAATACTGTGTCCAGTTTGGGGCCCTGTATTGCAAGAAAAACGTGGACAAGTTGGAAAGAATCCAGAGAAGAGCAAAAACAATGTCAGCGGTCTTGAAAACATGATAAAAAAAGGAAAGATTGCAAGAATTGCGGTTGGAAGAATTGGAGGGGAACAATGAAAGGGGATTTTGTAACACACTTCAAATACCAAAAGCATTACTAAAAAGAGGACCAGGACAGGACAACTAGTAATGGGCTTAAATTACAAGGAAAATTTAGATTGGATATTATTAGGCAGACTATTCTGACTATTAGAATGGTTTCATACTGGACCAGATTGGCTGCAGAGGTGGAAGAGTCTCTATTATTGGAGGTTTTTAAGTTTGCAAATTGTACAAACACTTGTTGGGGATGGTTTAGACAGGGATAATCCTGAACTGAACAGGACGTTGAACTACATGACCTCCTGAGGTCTCTTTCAGCCTGACTTCTGTCTGATTCTCTTTGACTCATTGAATTTCCCCATCAACTTTTACAGGACTATTCAGTCAGTAAACTCATTATCTATATGTCCAAGCATATTCTTTGCATCCCACATGAGCATATTCTATGGTCTCACACATTTTCAGGAAGAAACCTGTTCCCCCCTGCTCCCTCCCCAGATTGCAATAAACTAGGAAAAAATTCAGTTTTTATTCCTTTTGTCAGCTATGGAAACTAATTGTCCTTCTGTTTCCAGTATAAGCATGTTTTATGCTGAAACACTGGGTTTAATGTTTTTAATTGCATTCTCTTGTATTATACCCTCAATATTTTTTATTTAATTTTTTTCAGCCTGTGCAAAATGCATATACGACAGCACAAGCAACAGTTCTGATTCACTGCAGTTATTCATTCTGGTTAGGTTTTGAAAAAAAAATGTAATAACGAATAACTAACACTCTCCTATTTTTCAGTCCTAAGAGAAACAGAAAGAGTAAGAGGCTACCATTCATGTATGTGTCGCTGCTGCTTGGCAGCGAGGCGGAAGATGACAGACCATATTTAGCTTGGGCTCAATTTTACCCATTAGCAGACAGGAGGGAAAACAAAACATGTGACACTTGAATGAGCCAGACTTATTTACTATGGAAAGTGGAGGATGCATCTTTCAAAGCTTACTAGTAAAACTGCCTGACAGCCTGTAGCATCTCTCTCACTTAAGCTTCTCAAGGTGCCTAATACAGAAATGATCATGTAATTTTCTTCATTTTGCACATGGAGTCAAGCTGAGTCAAAGAGAGGTGAACTAACTTGCCCTTTTGTCTTTGACCTGGAACAAGACCTGGGAATAGTGTCTACATTGCTCAATTTCCAACCCAGGCCTTTCTCCAGAGGTCCACATTGCTTTCATTGGCCGAATTGTCTCCTATAAAAGTCAATTAGAGACTAAACTATTTTTGTCCAGGATTCTTACTGATGGATCTAGGACTGATCCAGTGTCAGCTCATTCTATGGGAATTTGGCTCCTATAGGATCAGGCCTATAATTATTTTTTAAAAAATAGTGACCCATCTTTTTTGTACATTCTTCCAACTTGAGGGCAGTGGGTCATACAATCAAATTAATGGCCTGAACAGTTAAATCAATAATAGAAAACAGTTTCACACTCTCTGTATTGCTGAATTAAGTCCCAAGAGAGATCCAAGGGTCAAACCTTTGTATCTGAATGTATGCACATTTTAAAAAAAAAGATGAGGGAATTTCTTGCAAGGGTTAAAAATGAATTCCCCCCTACTGCACAAATTGGCTTAGGAAGATGCATTAATAGGGTTGGGTAATTTCTTTTGAAGTATCAACTACAGGACAGAAGAGCTGGATTGGATGATCTGAGCCAGTAGCGGCAAACTAAACAATGTTGTTCAGTTTATATCACAATACTTTACCTTTCGAAGCAGAGTATATACATACAGAAAGAGCCGTATTCCTTCTTTAACAATGAAACCATCAAGCTATCCTCTGAAGGACAAAAGGTGCCCATTCCTCCCCAAAAAAGATTTCTGTTTACAGTGCCATAAATTCTGTATCAGATATTTCACTCACTTGGCAGTTCAAATACTTGTTATATGCCAATACCCTGAGATTTACTTGTCTGTTTAATAGTTACTCATTTATCGTATACCACAAAGGAAGGAGGTCTCCGATGATTTTGTGCTTGAAATCGTTGCAGTTTTGTCAAATCGTGTTCCCCTTTCTTCCATCTAAAGATTATTCACTTGTGCACAGAACATTTCCTGACAATACCAATCTTTACAAGGTTGGATTTTGAAATGGGTTTGAACTTCCATGGAGTCATTCCTACGCAGATCGCCTCTGAGGCCGGGTGGCGGGAAAAGGAGGAGGGTTAATACTAAACACAGCCTCCGATATTTATAAAATTGCCTTCATGTTTTAAATCCAAGAGATGTAGGGATGGAAAGTCAAGTTCAAGACTACAAGAATGACTTGAAAGGTTGCTCTAGAGACAAATCACTGCATTGATACTTGAGGCAATGAACTTAAGGTTAGGCGATATGTATTTAAGGCGCAACTCTGCTACGGATTCCCTGCTCACCATTGTCAAGCTACTTAGGGTGAGATACTCAACACAGCTCGGCAACAATTCTCAAGGCAAGACTTCAAAAGGAACTCATGCTCAAGTGGACCAAAAACAGAAGTCATTGTTTCAAAAGGGCCCGGCCTGTCTTGTAATGAACCTTCTGCCTCAGTGTCCCAATGCCAAATGAGGATAACAGCTTAACTGGTTGGGATTCCTTTTGTTGAAATGCCTTTCCTATAAAAAAAAAAAAAAATCATCCCAACATTTCTACCAAATCAAAATGTCCCATAAGAAAATGTCAATTTGACCATCTCTTTTTCCATCTGGCAAATCAAACATAAATATTTATTTTGGTCTGTTTGACCTGAATAGAAACATTTCATTTTTTGAAGTGATATAGTATTTGTTTCAGATTAAACTACATTGATCTCCAGGGCCATGGTTCCTTATGGGAATTACAGCTCAAGTGCTCCATGTCCCTCGCCTCTCCTTAGCACCTTTCCCATGAACCATCACATACTCTTGCCTAATTGCAGTAGGGTTCAGTATGGAAGTCTCATAACTGCTGCTGCATCAAGGGAGATGATAAGATAATGATGGCATTAGGTACCCAAACTGCAAGTGTGGAAGCTGGTACTCCAAGGGCCTTGATACACTTTGGGCTGATCAGATGTTGATCGGTGTTAGTGCTAGCTCACGTTTGGGGCAGTCACACCTTCAGGCTAAAAACCTTTTCCAACTGTCCCTGACATGCCCAGATATGACTTGCCACTAGACGGCTGGCAAGCAGGGGTGGGACTAGGAGCTGTAGCTGTGAGTTGCCACTATAGGGCTGGTGAGCCAGAACAGGCTACTATCTCTGCTGTAGGTGAGGGTGTGTTGGGAAGATGGGGGGCAGGGAGAAAAAAACATGAAGCTGGGAGGTGGAGAATTAATGGGATGAAGGTGGGTAAAGAAATGGGAGGTGAAAAGGAAATGGGGGGGGGGGGGAAGGAATGGTGGTGAAATGAAAGAAGCCAGCCACTGAAGACTAAAATAAAAAGAGGTTAAAAAAAAAGGAACGAAAGAAAAAACAAAAAAAGAAAGATGAAACAAATTAAAGAAGGCCTCATGTTTTAATAAACTGGGATTGGGATTGGGGTGTGAGGAGTACTAGTTGTGTTTCCCAGGCTGGCTAGGAGGTGGGAGTGGTAAGGGATGATGCTTTTGGGGAGATACTGCACCTGCCCTGAGAAGGAAACCCAAGTTTATGGGGACCTGGTTTGGCCCCCTACCTTGTTCCTGGACCACCCCCCCTAGACCCCACCCCCAGACCCATCTGTACCCTGTGACCTGGATAGCTGGACTGGGCTCTGCAAGCCGTTTGCATGGGATTGCACCGCTGGGAGTAGGAAAGTCACACCCACAGAGCAGGGGCGGGCTTGGTGCCAGAACCACCCCGTGGGCAGTAGAGATCAGGGGGTGGAAAGTTTGTCTACACAGGACAGGAGGATGGGAGAGGGGACACTGCATCTTGGGATACTGGCTGACTGCAACTTGGACAGCTCATCTGTGGGGAGTGGCACACATTAATGGAACAAAAACTGGGTAACATGGACCTAAAATAATCCTGCCCTGGAGTGGTGTAACTTTAAACTGCTTGAAGCTAGTTTCAGGTGTTAATGTGTAGACAATCCAGGGTTTAAGAGCTCCAGGAGGCACCTAAAATGAATGTATAACAAGGCCCCAAATTGCCCGATGTAACAAAAGGCCCATTTATCATGTAAAAAATAAATTGTTTTGCAGCCAGGGATGAAGATGAGGTAATGATAACAGGATTGTTCAGATTAAAAGAACTGTGATAAAAAGTTCTTCAAGGTTCCTCGTTAAGTCACGGGTTGGCATGACAACATGCTGAAAGGGCTGAGAAATGGGACGAGTCGTTTACGGTGAAATTAATCAAAATGTGCTGTGATTGGGTCATGTTAATGGCATGAGGCTCCGGGACACTGCTTATGTAGGGTACACAGCACAGAAACAACAGGAAGAACTGGCAGATAGTGGGAGAAAGCTTGATCATCACAGTTATAAGTGCCATGGTTTTCTCAGACTCCAGGATTCACCATTTCACTACTGGATTTTCATGAGACAGGACCATCAGATCAGATCAGGCCATAGAGAAGGGGCTGATGACATTGCCAGGGGTATTTGCGTTGGCTAAATTCTTAATAAACCTGGAATTTGAGACTTTGGCTGCTCCCATCCTCTCTTATGTGAGCTGCCCCCTGGCCCCCCACCTTATTTCTTTGTTTTCCTCTCTCTTTCTCTCTGCTTTCTGTCGAATAGGAGCAGGGCTTAGCCAGGCAAGCTTCTGTCTATTGGCACGATGCTGTGAGTCCCTGACCGATGAGGCAACTAAAACAAAAGCCCTGAACAGCCGGGTACAAGTTTGACAGCTCTCAGAGTGTTTGATGGCCCTGCGTGCTGTGCCTGTGCATTGTGACTAAGGATTTCTTTTGTCCTTAAGCGGACACTTCTTACCATTTTTTATGCCACCTAAACAGCTCACAAACAGGTCTGAATGAATGGGAGAGGGAAGTTGTAAAAAAAATAGCTCTACTGCAAATGTGAGAGGAGGCTTTTATTTTAGCAAAATATCTCTCTTAATATTTACATTTTAAAAATGTATACTGTTCCCCCCCTGCTTTTATCTTTATTTCTAAAAGGTGTAATGTTTGCTGCAATGAGAGGAAGTCAGCAATAACTTGATATAAAATCATGCTTACCTGTTAAGAGTTTGCAAGTGAGCAAGGATTTCTTTAGTATCTTATGCCTTTGTTGGGCTCAAAACAGCCCCTTTCCAATATAGCACGAAAATGCAGTTGAATATAGAGCTTCTTTGAAATTAAGTGTTTTATTTTGTTCAACCTATGGCTTCATAAAATCACAGAAGCCATCATGACATACATAATTACAAGATGATCGGTTTGCAGGGGACCTCAAGGGCCATCTCAGTCCAGCCTACAGCACACATGCAGGATGAGATAGTCTTTAAACCATCCCACATAAATGCTTATCTAGGCTCTGAAATGAAACATTTTGATTCAGTTAATGTCAAAACAGCCCTCTTGGCTTAAAAATGTCGCAGCAAAATGGCTCAGCATCACTGGCTCCACACTGGTCATCTTTTTTTTTTTTTTTTTTTTTTCATTCCACCAATGATATTTCATTTTATTTTCATCTTGATTGTTGAAACATTGACATTGTCCACAGCAGGGAGATTCTGATGTGTACTGAGGTCTAACAACACCCTGCTTGTCCTCCTAGCCTTTGCCTGCCTTGCTTATTTTGAGGCAGGAAGCCTTTCTTACTACATGCGTGAACAGCATCTAACACAATGAAGCCCCCACCCTACTCAGGGCTGCATGCTACTGGCATACAAATAAAAATAGCTTTAAGCAGCTTGCAAACTGCTAGGTAATATTCAGGAAGGGCTGCTAGAAAAACTAATAAAATCCCTGAAGAGTGAATTCTGGCAAATCCTCCCCTAGACATTTTTTTTTAATGCAACCTAGATTCACTGAGAAATGAATCCCCAATCTGCTCCCATATCAGCCTGTTGAGATATAAGCACATCTATTTTAAATGCTTCCAAAGATTTTTTTTTTTTTTGGAAGAAAAAAGCTTGTTCCAGATTAGCAGATTGTTGGACCAGTTCCGAATAAGCATGTGGACTTTTGGAGGCCCATCTGAAGCAAACCTTTCTGAAGTTTGTGACTCATTAATCATGATCCAAATGTGTAAACAGTTTGTGTTATTTGCAGAAAATAAATCCATCTCCTCTCATGTAATTAGCTTAGAATATCCTGGAAATTCTGTAGACGCTCAAAGAAGGGAGAAGGGAAAAACAGAAATGAATTAAATTGAAAATTTAGAATGATTTCATTGCTGAAAAATAGGTCCTATTTTTTGCCCTTTATTTCACTATGCTAATCCCCAAAGCTTCCCCATGTCATAGAAACTCCAAACAAGTAAGCTCCATCTCCATATAGCCACAACCCCTCCTCCCAACAGGAATTGGTCACTTCCCCTTATAGTAGAGCTTCATATAGTAGGGTTCAACCATTACATTGCAGCCAGTGATCTCCACACAGATATACCCAACCTGAGAATGAGGAGCTGGCTCTCTACAAGACCTGGGTCCAAGCCATTGCAACCATCTGTGGCAGTTCTTTGATTTAAATGAAACCAGTTGGGAGTGCCAATCCATCCTTGTCACTGGCAGTAGTCAACCGAGAGGTCAGTGACTGAATGAGTATGAGAATGAATTACTCTCCAACCAATCAAGATAGTGCCTATAAGGAGAGTTCAGGTATCCCCAAAACTGTTCTTGAGATGCTAGAATTGGGAGGTTGTCTCAGTGAAACTGGGGTAAATGCAGTAAAATGTTGGCGCTGGTGAAGTCAACGGGATTTTTTGGCATCGATCCACAAAGGGGTCGAATTCTCCCAATATGCTCATTAGGTAGCAGACAACAGAGCACTGCAAATTACAGACCATCCATCGCTCCTAAGGACTAAATTTACTTCATTCTTTTTCCCTTTCCCTTTTTAGCTTTCAAATTGTCGAGTGTCTACCTAAGTGATAACAATCAACAGATGGATCAAGAGCGCAGCAGGTTTTTGCTGCAATGTGCAGTAGCTTGGCTACGGTAGAAATTCACTGAAGCCTCTGCTAATTATCTCACTTCACAGTTGCAATATTTCTCTCTTCTTACCAATGTGATTTAAGTGCTGCATGGGTAATTCCAAGCTGTAACCCCTGCTTCATTTCTTTTCTTACGGTAGTCATTTATGTTTGGGAATGGTTATGGTGACCGCTGAGGAGCTAGCTCACCGACACGGAGTGGAAGTGAAATGTGTATTAACAAGTGCTCCTTTGTGCTGATTCACAGAGGGTTTGAGCGCGTTGCCACACTCTTCTACACAAAAAATACCACTCAAGGATTTTCTAAAGGGTATAGGAGCAGCAATCAATGCTTCACGGGTGGCTGTACCTCCTGCTCCTAGGCTTCTCGCACATCAGGATGCCATGAAGCCACAACTGGGGACTTTTTTAAAGTCCTGAAATGAGGTAAGAAACTTGCCTCCCCCTGCTCTTGGCACCCCTTCCCCTCTGAGCTCAGTGGTAGCTTTCCGCCCATTCCCTGCCTCGCCCTCTCTACTTACTGGCCATGGGGAGACCTGCCCACTGCTGCCACTGTCCCAGCCACCATCAGTCAGGAGCAAATGCCCAGGGTCCTGGATTTGACCAATGACAATGGTGGTGCCGGCAGGGATCCCTCACCCTGCGCCTGCTCATAGACTGGTGGGAGACACCTAGAGCGAACGGACAAGGAGGGAGAACCTGCAAGCTGCTGCCACCACTGATGCTATCTTTGGACGAGCCCAGCTCCCCACACAGCCAAGCTGGAGTGGACAAGGAACAACTCTGGAGCCTGCCCCATACCTGTCATTAGCCTGGGACAACAGCAGTGGTGGCCAGGGAAGTGGGGGGGGGGTGGCAGGAGGGGTGCCAATGAGTGTGAAGGGGAAGGGAGTGGGGGATCAAAATAGGGTGGGGGATTTTTACTTGCTTTCAAAATGTAAAATAGTCCCTGGCTGCTGTTCCCCACAGCAAGGTCTAAAAGGGAGTTACAACCGTGCCACTGGATCTGCCCCTGCTTCTATAATATCGTAGGCATTTAGTTTAAGCAGCAGCATCTTCTGCTTCTGATCCTGGTTCTGTCTTCACAGGATCAGCCAAGATGGTATCTCTCACATATGCTACTGGTGATAGTTTTTAAATACTTCACAAAGGCAGATGAGTATCGTTGTCTCTGATTTGCAGGGCCTGGGTTCTGTTCCATTCACATTACAGACCCAATCTTAACATATTGGGAACTACAAAGACCAGACCTTAAGTAACCACAGCTGAGAAGACAACCTAGACTTTCCACCTGCCCGTTCTTTACATTAGTCGGTAGTGGGGACAAAAAAAATCTTGTTTTTCCAGAAACTTTGGAAACAATAATAAAAAGAGAGCACTGTATGGAAGGAAGAGGACTTGAAAGAAAAATAAAAAATATGGTGGATAGTGTAATAGTATAATGCAGCCCTCCCTGTCAACAGAGAGACCCCACCCCCATAGGGCACAGCTTCTTTTGAAACTCGGATACTAGGAGACCACAAGAAGGAACCAGTAGACCCCATGGTTTCTATCTGTCTGACATAAAAAAAAAAAACAATCAGAAAATGGATGTGTTTGCTTCTCTCTTCTAGGAAAATCGGGTGAAGCATATTAGCAAAGAAGGAATAAAGGAGGTTGAAGGGGACAAACTAGCAAGACCAAGATCTTTAGGATATGAGAGGACTGGATCCAACCTTTCATACACACACATGTATATAAAGCAAGAGTAAATCAGAGCAACCTGTCTTCCTTTAAAAATGTGAAGATGGCCTCTCATGGACATATCTCCCAAGGCAAAAATATGATGAGGGGTTTACACTTAAGTCCCCTGAGGAGTCATCCTCTCCTGAGAGATCAGAAGGTCCAAGACTTCTGGCTGGAATACAGAGTCAATGGTGTCCTATCTAGAAAATGTATAGGGAAAACAGGTTACCCAAATTAAAACCACAGGCTTTGCAAAAGGATATCAGCCTGAAAGTCATTTGCACTTAATAATAGTAAGTGTTTTCATTTCCACTACTAAGACAAGCTTGGTGTAAGAAATATGGAGGTCATCATGATGTTCATATGGACTATGTGGGTAGAGGAAAGTCTGTGTGTGTGAAGAAAGAGAGGTGGTCATCAACTGTCCAGCATAGGTAACGCTCTGCAATAAGGTGCAACTCATCCAGGTGTGAGAGAGAACTGTCACTGGGCACCAGTCTGAAATGGTGGAATGAACTCCATAATACATACAGGCTCGGTGGTGGCAGCTTGACTTGCACCATGGCCGAAAGGGACCTAGGGGTAATGACTGAGCATGAGCCGTCAGTGCAATGCAGTGGTCAGCAGAGCAAACAACCATCATGATAGCATCAATTGATGCCATCATGTAAAACTAAGGAAGTGACACTCCTGCTGTACTCAGCACTGGTGAGACCGCAGTTGGAGTAGTGCATCCAGTTCTGGGCACCGCACGTCAACAAGGATGTGGAAAAACTTGAGAGGATCCAGAAAAGAGCTACCTGTATGATCAGGGACTTGCAAGGCAAGCCATACAAGGAAAGGCTGAGGGACCTGGGCCTCTTCAGCCTAAAGCAGAGAAGGTTGACAGGGGACTTGGTAGCAGTTTACCTCTATATCAGAGGAGTGCATCAGGAGCTCGGTGAACAACTGTTCACTAGGGCACCCCTGGGGAAGACCAGGACCAATGGATATAAACTCCTAGAAGGCTGCTTCAGGCTTAATACCAGGAAAAACTCCTTCAGAGTCAGGGTGTCCAGACTGTGGAATAAACTCCCTGCAGAGGTGGTGCAGTCACCTACCCTGCAGGTTTTCAAGAGGAGACTGGACAGTCATCTTGCTGGGGTGACCTAACCCCAGCTGTCTTCCTGCCTAGAGCGGGGGAAGGGGGCCTGGAATTGATGATCTGCAAGGTCCTTCCAGCCCCTAACTTCCTATGAATCTATGAATATACTCAGGACCATCACAAAGCTGAGCACCTTCTGCTCCAAGCACAAGGCATATCTGTTTGACCTTTCATTCCCCTCTATAAATTACAGCTGCATGCATATTCAGAACAGCACAAAACAACCTACCAAAACCAAGCACTCCCCTGCATATGCTTCTCATCAATAGGAGAGAATGAAAGAATTAACAGTTCAGGGGGAAAAAATAGTAGTCGCGTTGCTTAATGCATAACTGTAAGGCTCTCGGGTATTGTAGTAATGACGACAGTGTAAGACAGAACATTTTCAATGAGAGTGTTGTGGTACCCTGGGGTACTGTGAGACCCTTTTAAGGGTGACATTGGGTGTCGTGGACTATCTGTACCATTAGGTGTGCAAATACCTACACATGATTCGGAAGATAAATCCAGAGATTTCAAATAGGAATCTGTAGTGTCAAAAACATTCTGACCTGCTATGCTCTTATGAGTTCTTTGCAAGAAGAGTTGCTCAACTATATTCTCATAGTCAAGAAATGAATTAAAGTTAAGAGTTGGCATTCTCCAATGGGCGGTGGGGGAGGAGCTTGAGTCCAATGGCTTGAGTCCAATGAGGGGTCTCTTGACTATAAAATGTCTGAGAACCACTGGTGTAAGAGCATATATAAACTAGATCAGTATAGAATAGGATCAACAACAATGCATTCAAGTGGGGAGAGGAATCCGACTATCCCAATCAAACTGCAAGATAGCTTCACTCCAAACATACGAATGAACTTCACTAGGTGGGATGGCTCTCAGCGGGCTTTTCAGCTCTTTTTTTGTTTGTTTGTTTTGTTTAAAAAGGCAGTCCCCTTCCAAATAGCTAATATAACAGTGTTAAGTTATTGGTGACCACAATGCAGAAGTGCAGTATGATCGATGGGAGCTAGCATAGGCAGAATGGAGGGAAGACTGCGCATAAACTCATAAATCAGAGATTACATCAGTCTGACATCATGATAAATAGGTTCCAAACCTATCTACTGGGCAAAGTTTAGTTTGAGATTTAGGAGCATGTAATAGGCCAGAATTAAAAGGCAGCAGTATTGAAAACTGTCTGTACACTGTAGGCATGGAGGAAGTGCTTAGTGTTTGCTTTCTAGGGCTGAAATGCACTCGCAGCCTCCTGTGCATGAAAGAGTTTGACTGCAAAGCAGGATCATACTGTAGGTTTTACTAAAGGGCAGCGGTGCCATTTGGAAATTGAAATGAAAAGACAAAAAGAGGGATTTCTCATTACAGCTGAATCTCTGCTATGGTCCCACAGACAGCTTTAGGTGGGAGATTTCTGCTCTGCTACAAAGCAACTCCCTTTTATCTCCACATGTTTAGAGCCATCCCCTGCCTGTCAGCATTAAACAGGTTTGCTCAATAAAAGCAATAATCAGGGATGGCTTCTTCCTGCAGAGGTCAAATGAATATTTAACCATCTAAAGGTCTTCTCGCCTGTCCTTACACAAACCTTTTCCCTAGGCAGTCACATATTTGGTGCCTTAGAGACAAAAAGAGCCATTGACAAAGAAAATCTTCCCAAAGCTCTTTAAATGCCTGTCTTTCCCTACAAAGAGGGATTTTCAGAGTATGCAAAATACTACAGGGAGCGATGAATATATTCCTTATGACTATGAATATGGCCTTAGGGACTTAAGGAAAACCTGCCAGCCTCTTCACATTTTTTTTTTTTTTAATATCCTGTTAAAAATTGGCTGGGGCTATAAAATGGCTTATTTTACAATGTGTATAGACAAAAAAAAAGGCTTTAAAGTGCCTTTTGTCACAAGGTATACTTCAGAGTCAGGAGGTCTCAATTGGATGGAGGAGATGCAAAGGAAGCTGTACATCCAGTTTCTGACACCTGACATTTTGGAGCCACAGTCCCCTGAAATAGTGCCCTGAAACAAAATTAAAGAAGTTTGAGGGCTGCTCTGACTTGCATCCACTTCCAAGGGTCCTAAGGAATTTCTGACTTTCCATTGTATGACTTCTGTGTGGGCTGCAAGTAGAAGGTGCTCAAGACATTCATGTCCTACCACTGTGTCAGTACTAAGGAGAAATATAAGTGCAACTCAGCTTTCCAGCTTTAAGGTAGTTTCCTCAAACTCAGGAAGGGCCTAGCTAGCTGCCTCTGATGTGATCTTCTGTCCCTTCTTGGGTCTTGCTTGTAAATGGCTTCCATCACTAGAGCAGTAGTGTAACAAGGGGCATCAGCCCCAGGAGCCAAACTGGACTGCAAGAATGGCAGCCACTACTGGCACTGCTCTGGTGACTGCCACTGCCCCAATCACTTTTGCCACCCAAGGCCCATTTCCTACTTAAGCCTGTGCACTATGCCAGAATGAAAGCCAAAGCACCTGAGAGAGGAAAGAACTGTGAGACAAAGACAGGCTCCTTCCCTGTTGTGCACCTCCTTACGTTTGCACTGCCAATCATTGATATCAGTTGGTGAAAAACATGTTACCAGAGATATGAGAAATGATATCCAAGAAATGTTAAAGACTTGATCAGTCATCCCGCTCATCTCCCTTCTAGTGTTTGTTGTTTTGTCCACAGTGTAAGGCCATGGGAAAACCAGTAGCGCCATATCAGGATCTGCAGCAAATGGTTCTAGTGGATCAACACAACTCCAGGATCTCTCTAAGTCCACAGAAAGTCTGTGAATGATTTAATACTGTCACTTGAGCACAAGCTGCATGAGAAACTTGCATGGGATTTTATGAATATTGCCTTTATTTTTTGTGTTCACAATTCAGACCCCAGGTGCTAAAGATGTCACTCCCCAGAACATTGTTCAGCTACATAAAGACCAGTGCACTGTATATGTCTTTGCAATGATTTGAAAGACCCACTCTGAGTCAAGGGGCATAAGGTATGCTGTGAAACCAAAACAAAATCACAACAGTCATACTTGAAAAAAACGCAGCTTTTCCAAGAGCAGTTGAAAGCTTTAGATCTGGTTCTGATCAACAGATTGTAGGACCTAAACTATGATTTGTGTCAACATTCAGGGTTAAAAAACTTTGAAAATAAAAGAAAATGTGTCATGCCATTGCCACTCTTCTCTCCCCAATTATTTGGCAAACTGAAGACCTGGTACAATTTTTTTTTTTCAAATTTCAAAATTGTGATTAAATTTGTTAAATTTAAAGCTTAGGGAAGGGTGCTGTGTATGTAGGCAGTGATCCTAGTGTATGTAGGCACTTCTACATGTGCTTTAGGCATAGGGGGAGCAGCGCTTTAATTAGAGCAGCTCCGAGAGCTGCTTTAATTAAAACACTGCAGGGTCTCATGTATCAGCAGGGATGCATAAACTAAAGCTTGTTCAATGAGCTTTAGTTCAAGTGCTCCTGCTGCCGTTTTGAAGGATGGGGATGCTGATACACGAGATGCAGGAGGCTGCTGGAGGGTGATAATTACCAGGCTCCAGGAAACTGAATTAATCGAGTCTGCTCCAACACGCCATAATTACAGCACTTCTGAGCAGCCTCCGCGCTCATGTACAGGCACCCTGTGATTTTCCCCCAGCCCCTTAATTTCTACCAGCCCCATTTCCCAGGAAACTTCGTTAGATTAATTTCCTTTTTCAAAAGAGAAAATAATTTGATATGAACTATTTCTGGAACTTCTGTTACAATACTTTGCAATAAAAAACAGGGCTGTCTGTATTGATAAAGTTCCCTTTAGGAAGCTTTGGTCAGACTTCGTCCACAAAAAACCTGAAAAAAACAAACAGACAGTTTTCAGAATTTTTTTTCCTAGTCAAAAAACAACAAATTAAACTTTAAAAAAATCTAAATCCATAGATTTTGCGGAGGTTTTTTTTTCCTTATAAGAAAAGTAAGAACTTTTCCATAGAAAGCAAGAGAGTAGATGTTTTCTTTTTGTAGCAAAACCCCCAGTTTTTCTTTTTATTATTATTAACCCCCAGTATTTCTTTTTATTATTATTATTATTATTTACAAATACACTCCTTCCCCTTCCCCTAACCATTTCTGACTTTCTGTCTGCCCTCTCTATCCATTATAAGTGTTTACAAGTAATACTAGGTAAGCTAAGTTCTTGTATGCTATTACTGTAATAAGCCCCCCTTTTATATTGTAAATAGTGTTCTGTTATGTTTGCATTGATTTTTACTGTTTTATATTGTATTATATTGTATTCCTATCATTTTTGCATTGATTGTTATTGTTTCATATTAATATTATATGGTTTAGGCCTGTGTCTGTAAAGTAATGCCAAGTAATGTCAATTTTCCATCTTGTAATGTCAAGGCTCCATCTTGTGTCCCCTGCCTGGGCATACCCTATTGTAACTCTGTGACTCATACCTACCCCTCCTATGTAAGCTGGTTCCTGAATAAATCGGGATGAATGAGGGTCCTTCAGAGACCATGGCAGTAGGTCTAAAAATAACTCCCTCTGAATGACTGAACCATGAACTCAATGACCCAACCATCACCCTGCATTGACCCTCCCTGGCTCAAAATTTGGAAGACAAAGACTGTTGCAGAAACCAGCCAACCCACCATTACAGACACCTGAAACTGCATGTCCTAACCTGGAGTGCAGCAGCTCAGTACACCAGGGGCTGACCCTTGCCTGAGCATGCCCCCTGGCACTAGGGTCACAGAAGGTCTGCCCCTATAAAAGGGGGCAGTGAAGACAGACCCAGTGGGAACGCCATTTCCATCCGGACCAGACCAGCTCCATGTCATGCCACCTATTCACCCCAGAGGCTCTGCTGGTGACTCCCTCTGGACAAAATTGAGCTGAAGGAAACCCCGTCTGGCCAAATTCTCAAATTGTCAGCTGGATGCATACTGTTCAATGCTGTGTGCTCTCTGGTGGACCTGGAAGTGAACCAGAAATCCACTTCCTGGTTCACTGTTGAGCATGCCGAGCATGTGGAGCCCTTCCCCCCCCCCCCCCCCCGCACTCCTGTGGGATGCTCCATGCACCCCAGCATCACAGTATTTACAAGCCACACTGGTACCTAGAAGTATGTAGAAAAAACATTTAAAGCTGTATCTATGTCCGAATCGCTGATTCTCTGAATCAGCATCAAATCTTCAGATTCGGATTTAGCATAATCAAAACAGGGATAGTGATCCAAACCAACTAATTGAATCACTGTCCCTGATTCAGGCCGAATCCAAATCCAAACTGAATAGGGCCTGCTTTGCACACCCCTATTAGAAACCATTCAAGCTATGAGGCAGTATGTCCATACATTGAATGACTAAAGAATACCTGTGCCATGGGTACACAAACCTTAAATTAACTTGTAGAATAGGAGTTAGTTACAACTACGTAAGTGATAAGGGATATCCCTGGAATATATTTAACAAAAAACATAACTCCTACTAAATGTTATGATTTTTGTAACTATGCACCGCATATTTTATGCCTAGTTTTATGCTTGTAGCTTTATTAAAAGAGTAATAAAAAGCCAGTAATATCAGTAGGGAGTAGAAATTGGTAAACTTTTCAAGCTTACAACAAGTAGTTTGAAGTGATGGTACCTAAGATACTTCATTAGAGTAACTCTAAAAAGTGCTGTATTTTTGAGACATATTGATCTGCTCTCATCAATGGGTTTTCACCAATCACTTTATAAGTGTGTTAGTTGATGCCTTTGAGCCAATCAAATCAAGCCCACGCACGCAACTGAAAACTCCATCCTCTAAAGATGGGTTCTTCTGAGGACATTTCTGTACAGGTTTTTAGTGTGGACTGGTGGTTGAGCCATTAAGGTGTTTCAGTGTGTTTATGGACTTGTGCCAAAGTCTACTTCTATTCAGTCCAGTGGTAAATGGATACATTTGACTTTGGAGTCAAAAGGTAGCTGAGTGTGATGTTGGCCAGATCACTCCGTTATAAACTGTTGGCTACAGAAACTGGCATGCTTCATTCAGGCTAGTTTGGTGGCCTTTAGATCTTTTGTGCTTCATTTAGCTAATACAGTTTCTGTAGCAACTGCTCTCTTGTTCTCTTTGATGTAAGCTTCCATTGTGGGAATAAATTATGTTCGTAGCTCCAGTGGATGTGAAGAAAACTCTCAAATTGTCAGCTGGATGCATGCTGTTCAATGATCTTTTCCGAATCTACAGGCAACTTGAAACAGCAGCTCTAGGAGACCTGTATGTTCTCTTATTTATCTCAAAGTGCTGTAATCCCAGAAGCCTAATGGAGATAGCTAGTAATGCTGGTATTTAAATTATTTCAATGCTCATCACAGCAGGAAAGAATGAAGATGGCCAAACTAGTTATATAGATCTGCACAATTTGCTAAGGGAAAAGTCTCAGCTGGCTTCATAAATAGATGGAATTTAGTTGTGGGTCAGGCTTTGGAGAATGCTACAGCTTTTTTGTTTGTTTGTTTGTTTGTGTTATTTTGTTTCCCCTCTAATGGATAGAAAATAGTATTTAGAGGTCTGCTTTTGGGAATTGGCTTATAGGTAAAGTAGATATGCATTAGAATAATGATCCAGGGCAACAGCAAGGGTTAACTGGTTTCTAAAAGCCTGCTTCTGAAAGTTGTCTCAAGCCCCACTATGTCTGACAGGAAAGCAGTGAACAGACACACAGGCTGGGAAATTAAAGACATGTACCACACTGTTCCATAACATGAAATAAGGTGGCACCAGCTCATAGTGCCCAAGTGCAGAGCCCTTGCGATTTCTGGTTTTGGGGGAACAGACCAAATTAGGAGGACACCGGGAAAGCCCAAGTTAGGATGTGTGCACGTGATGGGCTTCTGAAGCAAAGGAATATTCTGACTGGACAGAAGATGGACAGTATGATGGCCACACAAAGACCAATCAGTGATGTCCATGAATGAAAAGTCATCAGGAGGGGAAAAGAATACAGAAGAAGGGATTTCAGAGCAACAAAGGGTCCCTGAGAGGGGAACCCATGGCCACCATAGACAGAAGGCATACCACCAGCCCATCTCACCCGCCCCACTGGCAGGGATAGGTGGGCCTTGGCCTCCAATCTGCAGGCTGCTGGCATCTATCTTTCATGAGAGATCCTCATGGTGAAGCTTGCTTACTGGCCAGATATACCTTCCCTCTGATGACAGCTCTAGGACTAGTAGATATAGAATTGTTTGCATTATTTTATCTGCTATCACTGTGATCAGTAAAATTTGCCTATTATCAAATGGAAAGGTCATGGTCACTCTGAGGGTTTGAGTTCACCCTGAACACGGTATCTGGGTCATAAATCCAGTGCCAACACCGTCTCCACTGATATGAATATAATCAATGTAAACCAGATGTTAAACTGGTATATGTGCTATCAGAACAAGATCCAGAAATGGCTCATTAAATCAGTTCCCCTTCCCTTCTTGTCCCTTTCCTGAAATAAGTTGTTGCCTATGGAAGTTCATGCCTCCCTGAAACAGTTGGTATATAAATAGCCACCAAGGCCTACTCTGTCTGGTTTCAGACTAACATGGCTAACCACCTCTGCTCCTTTCCTGAGAGTGTCTTTGGTACCTGATTCCTGAAGGAACAACTAGGGAATGAAGGATGGTCAAGAAGAAACTTCACCGATTTCCTTGCACAGGTAATACTGCACAAAGGTAAAGTTTTGAAGCAGCATAGATATCTTTGAAGGTCCCATGTGTCCACATCAGATGAGTAACAGAGCCTCCACTGGGTGAGCCTGCCTGTAGGAACAACACATCCTGATCAAGAATGGTATTGTGTCTTGGGTAGAGAAGCAAATGGGTGGAATCTGTCTGAGCTCCAAGGAGCCATAGCAGTGTATAGTGGGTCTCACATCCCATGTGTGCTTTGTTTCTGTCTCCTGGCTGTCTTGTAAATGACAAATTTCAGAGCTGGTAAAAAAAAAAAAAAGGATGAAGAAGATGTGCAAGTCCTTCTGGGAAATATCCAGTGCAGAAGACATATACATAACCACCCTGGAACAGCGCCCAGGAAGAGAGTGCAAGCCAGTGATGCTGGATGTAGGTGAGTGGAGTGGCTGACATAGTCCTGTGTCCTGCTATTGCCCCATAACAGATGCTACAAGAACAAAAGCAGGCATAAGCAACTGACTTCAAGTTCATGTAATCTCTAGGGCCTCCCTAACCTGCTTCACTTGCCAAATTCACACTGGCAGCACTGAGACTAGGAAATCCCAAAGCCCCCGAACTCTGGCTCTACACCAGTATAAAGATGAATTAAGGCCTTTCCTTTCTGGCCTGAGAGCCCAGAGGAAGAGAGCAGGATGTGCACCAACCAGAGATTCAGGGTATTGTATAGTTCAGCCAAGGAGAGAAACAAGCAAGCTGTACAAATCAGATATCTGCTCTAATGGGTGCCCCCCCCGGCCCCTCCTAGAGCAATCAAAGCCATGTAGGTATCATGGGAGAGCCTCCCCTCCATAAAGCTTAACTTCAAATCCCTGGATGATACGCTCATTCCTATTTCAGTTCTCCTTAAAAATAAGGCAAAGCTCTGTGCAATCATCATTACATGGTATGAATAGTAAGGTCAGATGTAATCTCCCACCATTAGAATAGAAGTTCATTTACTCACAGTTCACCTACTTTCTACATCTGATTGCTTCAATTACCAGCAATAGCACAGTTCTCTGTTACAGTCAGGTTCCTGCATTAACTTTTAAAAGAGCAGGTTGCTGCGGAGCTCCACCCCATCAATTATAATTAGCCATCTCTTTTCTTTCAGTGGTTTATACAACTGCAAGTCATTAGAGTGCTGATTCACACTGCTAATTGCAAAGTTAATTTTACCCTGGCAGATTTTAAAACCATAGGAGTTAGATGTGAATTATTATTATTTTTCTTTTTTTTTTTCCTGAAATCAACAGTTTTCTGAAGTTTTGCATAACCATGCATTACCTTTCCTGGGAAGCAATAAAACCTACTCAAAAGTTTGAGCTGCAAGTTGTTTTCCTTCCCCACAGTTTTGAATCTATCTAAGTCAGACTCAAAACTTGCTGGGGAGAGGTGCCCAGGCCAGATTTTTCAGGTGGTGTCTTCAATCCAGTTTCATCACTTTATACCAGCTCTGAATATGGCTGCTAGTCTTGTGGGTCTTTTAAAATAAGCTGTACTCATTCATACAACCAGATAATTATTAAACACATATATTATAGTATAGGTGTGTGATTCATATGCATATACTGGCCCAGTATGTGCATATATATACATATATACACACACACATATATGTAAAATTTGTATTTACTGGGCCAGCTTCTATTCTGTCTACAAGATGTCAAAGACCAAGTAGCTGTTTACCTCAAAAATGTTCCTCTTATGTCAGGTCAGTGAGCTTATTCTGCTCTGGGAGGCACATCTCCCTCTCCCAGGACACGTCTACATGAGACAGTAAATACACAATATACTAATTCTTTAGGAATTTCGTATTAGCAAGTCACGGCAAAAGCCATGCTAATGCACTAATGCACAGCAGAATTAATCTACTGAACATCAGTAATACTAAAAAGTCATGCACCAGCACTACTGCACAGTAGTGCCTGTTACTGTGCATCGAGTTAGTACCTGTTACTAACATGGCAGTCTGGCAGCGGGGGCTGCTGCCTGGCTGTGACCTGCTGCACACCTGCCAGACCCAGATGAGGACTGCACAGCCAGTAAAGGCATCTGCCCCTCTGGGCAGCTGCCAGTGGGCTGTGGCTGCGGAGTTGGCTTCTGTGCAGCACTACTGCCATGTGTGTCCCCTGCCCTGCCATCTGGGCAGCTATTGCCAGGAAGATATTTTGGGTGTGGCGGCTTTCTTTGAACTGTCAAAGCATGTCCTCCTTGCCCCATTTGGCCAGGTCAGTCACAGCCAGCTGGGTCCAAGGTGCCAGCTCTGACCAGGCAGGGTCCTGTCACTGGGCTCCCTAGCAGGAATTCTGGTGTTCCCTATTAGAAAACTGAAAAAACCCTGATTAAAAAAATCCAAAAGTTACTCTGTAAAATACTCCAAAATTCATGTTCCTCCACAAGTAAAAGAAAAGACCACTATAAAGAGAGAGAGAGAGAGAGAGAGAGAGAGAGAGAGAGTGAGAGAGAAACAGAAAGAGTGATCAGTTGGACCATGTTTTATTGATATATCTACAGTGTTAAAGCATGTCTCTTATCATAAAAATAAAGTGAACTCTAAATATGTGTTTCATGAATTCATGAATACATTAATATATATTTTGCTGCCCTCCCACAGGGGCTACAACCCCCTAACAGGGGTCATGGCCCCTCAACAGGGATTTTGGTCCCCACACAAGGGATATGCCCCCCCCAACAGGGGCTAGGACCCCCTAACAGGGGTTGCATACCCCCAACAGGGGGTTTGGCCCCCACACAAGGGCTACAGCCCCCCAACAGGGGCTAAGGCTTCCACACAGGGGCTACAGCCCCCAACGGGGTGTATAGTCCCAACACAGGAGCTACCACCCCCCCTGCAAGGCCCACATGCCCCACCCCAGCCCACCCATGGCTGCCCCCCAACCCCAGGAACCATCACTTTAAAGAAAGAAAAAGAACCCAAAAATCCCTGGAAAAAAAAGCCTCTACTTACCCTAGAAGCAGGGACTGGGGGGGGGGGGGAGGGGGCTGCGGGGCCTTCTGGCAGAGCCCCCTCCCCTGGGCAGCACAGGGCAGTGGGGGGCAGGAGGGCCCAGGCTGGGGCTGCTGGGGCTGTTCCTCTGCCCTGTGCTGTGCAGGTGGGGCCCCAGTGAGACAGACAGCAGCCAGACTGCTGGTAAGTGCCGCGGGGGGTTGTTGTTTTAAAACTATGGAGGATGCTGGGGTAGGGGACAGGGATCAGGGGGAAGTGATCAGGGGGTCAAGGGCAGGCTGGGGGTGGGACTGGCAGGGCAGGGATCATGGGGGCTGGGGGAGTGGGTGGGACCAGCAGAGGTCCCTCCCCCATGGTCCCCTCCCCACTTCTTTAGTCTGAGTAGCAGCCAGAGCATCTCCAAGGAGTACCTATCCTCTGGATGCCTCAGGGCATGGTCTGGGACCATGCCTGCCCCGCTGTTTTAAGCTTTGTTTTTTTTAGACCCCTCGATATCCGGAGGTCTAATTTTCTCTTTGCGCTGCAAGTTGGCAGCACAGGGAATATTTTTTCATTCCTACACGTGCCTATTGATCCATCTCAAAGGGGTTTGAGACGGGGCAAGATGCACATCCACACTCATCTGGATGCGCCCTATGAGGTATGACAACCCATTTAGATATCAACACTGTATTGATATGATTTCTGCCACAAATATATTTGAGAGGACTCTAGTTAATTAAAACTATTTTATAAAACATTAAGTCAAATGACTTGAGGTACTGGAAATGGGCCATGACTAGGGCTCAGCTTTGGGATATTAGAAATTAGTCAAGGAACCTTTCACATTTGGATCAGTGGATCTCATGGGAATGCACTGGTAGAGACTTGAATGAAAAATGCAATTTTTTTTTCCAACAGAGATTATTTTTCAGAGAAAACTTAAATAAAACAAAAATGTTAAACCCAAACTGTAACACATTGGCACAAAATCTTTCATCTTAAAGCTTGACACATTTTCTTTGGAAGGCCTGTTCTAATACCTCAGTATCTGTAGTCCATTGCCTCGTGCCTTCTTTTTCTGTATAGGTACATTTGCCTAGTCAGAATACATCTCCTACGATGAATCATGGATTCCCCTCCCACTTAACCTCCAAGGTGGTGCATGGAAGTCACTGGCCTTCTTGAAAACACTTGTTTGTTTGAACTTTTTTTTTTTTTTTTCTGTCAAAATGTTTCTATCTTCCAAGGAAAGCACATGCTTCATAAATACCTTATTTAGTTGAAAACTCAATTTTTCATCAAAACAATTTGGCCAGACATTTTTTAACTATTCCTTGTGCACATAGTGGAAAGTATTGGAGGTCTTAGCTTACCCTGTTGTATCATCAGTTAAAGCACCAACACAGATGATCCCTAATTTGCATCAGTCTCATTAAGAAATCAAGTTTTTAAGTAGACCATGGAAACTATAGTACCTTCTTTTCCAAGGCAAGGACACCACTGAGACACAATACGGGGACGCATGAGCTGGTGGACCATAATCTCTCCTCCAGTGAAACAGTTCCAGTTCACCATCACCAAAATTTACTTTGGATTTTCAAATGTTTTCACAGTTGAATAATGTTCAATTTTAACCAGTTTAACACAGTAAGCATTACAAATGGGAAATAAAGCATGTCACTTTACAAGCAATTGTACATTCACCCACCTCCAGCCCCCATTCTCAATTATTCAGCCAGGTTTGACAGTTTCTGAAATGGTACCATTATTGGAAGCCCTGTAACTTCAATTGCTATATTAGATCTTGTTCAGTTGTACTTCAAATGCTATTGTACCTTTGTACGAGGAAATTCAATTTACTTTGGATCATTTGAACTTCTTGAGTTGATAAGGC
The DNA here is from genome assembly GCF_030867095.1 of Alligator mississippiensis. Classification (NCBI taxonomy): domain Eukaryota; kingdom Metazoa; phylum Chordata; order Crocodylia; family Alligatoridae; genus Alligator; species Alligator mississippiensis. The sequence goes on from NC_081826.1 coordinate 294,337,774, forward strand.
CAGGTTATTTTTTAGGGTAAACTTGCCATACATGTACTAAGAATGAAAAAGTTATGTCAGCAGGATAATTCCAAGTTAGGTGAGGTTAGATTTTTCTGACACTAAATACATATCTTTCCTTAAAATATCAGTGTAAAATCTAACACAAAGAGGAATGAATATCTCGGTAATATGAAGTTAATTTTACCTATTGTTACTTTTTAGAGCATTTCACATTCTTCCTGTAACACTTTAACATCTGTAACAGGATCTGATCTCAATTACTGTGTTGCAAATCCAGAACATCAGTAGAGTCATTATGAATTTGCACCCACAAACATAACATCTGAATCTGAAGTATCTATCCGACTCATAGAAGCAGGCATAGTCTTCCTAAATATACCATAGGACAAGGCTACACTGTATTCTGTGTCTCATCCTGAAATAATCCAGAAAATCTTACATGCAAGAAAAAAATAAAAAAAAGATTAGTAGTGTGTTCCCAAGGTGTTAGCTAATTTGTGGTAAATAGCAACCAACCACCATGATTCCCAGCAGGAGAAAAAAAATGGTTACATATACACAGACTGTATCTCTTTAAGGAGTTTAGATTATTAAGGGTCTTGTCTATACACAGCTTTTGAACTGATATAACATCAAGAGGAATAATTCTACTACCATGTTTTAATCTGTCCTATACATAGTACCAATGCAATGACATTATGAAGGTACCTTTGATTAATATACCTTTTTCCTCCACCCTTCAGGCATGATAGACCTTTATATGGATATAGTTGAGTCCATATTAGGTCAGGGGTACTAGATTTACTGTGCATTACCTAAAGTACATTAATTGAACATGTAGACATGTGCAGTGTAGATGTCCCTATATGGGGGGAGCGGAGGGACATTAGATTGCAGGGCAGTGAGGATCTGGCTTTCTCTCTAGGTTCTGCACAGCACCATGGCTATGATGGGCATCCAATAATTACACAAAAATAATAATCCTAGCTATTTTACAAATCTCCCGTTCCTCAGAGCTATCAACTACTGGCCCTTCAAGATTATTACCTTCTCACTCATCTCATCGTGTTTCTTTTAAGAACAAGAACAGAAAAAAGACAAAGTATTGAGTTAAGAGAAAGCCTTGTTGTCAACCTCATCTATTTTACTGTTTTAGTTTTTATGTTTAAGATCATTCATGGTATGTCTAATCAGAATATGTGACTCAAGTATTTAAACAGAATTTTTCCTCTAATAAGTTATTTATAAGTTTATTTTTAATTAGTTGCTTATAAATTACACTCCAATTCATGGTTTATCTGAGTATAATCTTAAAACACTGGATTGGAACTTGAAAGATCTGATTTCTAGGCCCAGCCAGCCATAGTGAACTTCTGTTACCCATTTAATCTCTTTACTATTTGGCTCTTCTGCCAAACAGACAACTCATCAATAGCATGTGTTTGAGTTCATTGACATTCACTTGCCCTAGCTGTATTTGCTAGGTCCTCCTCTGCTACCTCATATTTTCCCATGGTCCTGAAATGAAAATGCTGAAAATTTCTATATATTTTCTACACAGTATCCCTTAAATTGGACTGCCCTCCAAAAAACCCAGACAACGACCAGTTATCATAGGAATACGACATGTCACCATTAAGAACAAATAGCATCACCTGCCACCATGCTGCGGTATTCCATTTTTATAAAATGATATGTTGTTATTAAGCAGTGAACAGTATTGATTTCTCTGTGTGTCTCTTGCTTGCTCAATTGCTTCAATAATAACAACAACATAATGTATGTTAAATAGACTTGGCTGATCTTGAAGTTTTATTCTTTCATAGTCACTAATACAGTGCTTCCAATTTGTCTTTGGCAGCCAATTAAAATCCCATATGTCCAACTTGTTTATCTCTGCTGCACTATCTCAGGAGCAGTTTGATGCTTGTTTACAGATGAATGATAACAGAAGAAGGAAAGTTTTCTTAAGACGGGGAGATAAGAGTATCCCTCCCTTGAGAATTTCTGCCTGGCTGCAGAAGGAATTTTGGGTTGAGCTGAGATTTTTCTCTCTCCCCATTTGAGGAAAATTTTCAGGATTCCATTTTTTCCCGTCTATACTGAACTGGAACAAAACCCGTAGCATTGCAAAAATGCGTGTATACCAACCCAGCCCCCCCCCCCCCCCCAGATTTTTATATATATATGTAAAACATTTATATATAAATGTTACATATATATATATATATGTAACCCTGGGCACGACACTACGTGTGCCCTCACCTGAACAATGGGATCCTGGGGTACCCGATAGCCAGTAGCCCTGTCCAGCTCCCCTGGGAATCTGCTGCAGTGCCCCTGAGTGGAGTGCCTCCCCTTACAATCAAGCACCCTCGCAGACAATTCTCAAACTATTTACAAGATTTAATTATTTACAACATAACAAATAATCATTAAATAAGCACATGGATATACTGACTAATAAAACCTCAAGAACTTATTTACACCATCTCTCACTTGCACACGGTGTACTGGGGATCCCGTGTGCACTGCCCCTGGCGGGGTATCTCAGGGAGCGGGACTGTCTGTGTCCCTGCACGTGGTCTGTGGACGCTCCCTGGTGCTGGTGTCCGTCTCCATGCTCCTGGGGTCTCCGGGCAGCAAGCAGAGACTCCTCTGCAGTTCCTTTAAGACAGCCTCCCCCTGCCTTTGACCCCCTTCCCTGGTTCTCCTGGGAGCAGTGTCCGGGCTGCAGGCTGTAAAAACCCTCCTGTCCCACACAGCCTCACAGTCCCGGCAAATGCAGCTCCTCCCTGGGCTTTGCATGCCCTTGGGGCTCCTCATCCATCAAGGAAATTAGGGCAGACTCCAGCAGTTGCCCCTGGCTCTGCTGTGCACATCCAGCCACACCGGCTGCAGTCAGGTCTCTTCAGACTTGGGTTCTCCACATCAGCAGTCCCTGCCTGCTCCTGCCGCCGCAGCTTCTCCACTGCTGCTCCTGCAGGGCTCTCTCAGGAGCTCTCCAAGGGACCACGGTGTTGAGACTCTGAATCCGGTCTCCAGCCTGTCCCTCAGCCCCCCTCTCTCTCTTGTTCCCCCCCGCGGGAAAAACTGCTCCCCCTTTTATCCAAGCCTCTCAGCCAATCCCAGCTCAGGGCCCTTCCTGGGCTTTTGCTAACGGCTCTCTTTCAAAACTTTGCTGGGGTTACATCACCCCTCCCACTTCCAGAAGGGCTGCTCCCAAAACAGCTTCACTTGCCCTCAGAGCCTTCAGTGTCCCCTTGGGGACAGACTGTCTCTGCCAGGCAGCTCATCCCATTCTGTTCAGGTGGGTCCATTTTTTAAAGGCTGCTACATCTATATAAATGTAACATTTAGATGTAAATGTATATATACATAAAAATAATACATATATATATATATATATATATATATATATATATATATAAAATTGCCTAGCCAATATTAGTCTAGCCAAAAAATATAAATATATATAAAAATATAAATGTGTGTGTACATGTGTGTGTGTGTGCGTGTGTGTGTGTATATATATATATATATATATATATATATATGTATTGGCTGATTTTATTAGGGTTCATTTTATTATCCGTACTCTTACATTTTGAAGGTTAACGCTGTTCTGAGCAAAAAAACCCCAAAATTTCATTTAGAAAATATCAAAATGGGAAGTTTTGCAATTTTGAACGCCCCCCCCCCCACCCAAGAATTAATCCAAACTGACTCTTTTCTGTGCAACTTTCAGTTGTTTGGCCTTTTTCAATACTAAATAATATCCCAAACTGGTCTGGTTTTGAAAAAGTACCTAAGGGTGTCTATACATGAGCACGGAGGCTGCTCTGATGCAGTGTAATGACAGCGCATTGGAGCAGACTCAATTAATCGAGTCTGCTCGAATGTGGCCATTACCGCGTCTCATATAGCAGTGTCCTCACACTTCAGAATGGTGGCAGGGATGTTTTAACTCAAGTTCTTTCGACGCACTATAGATAAAGTGGCCTGTCATCATTTTGAAGTGTAGGGAAGCTGATACATGAGATGCTCCAAGTACTTCCATTAGAGTGGCTCTTGGAGCCACTCTAATTAAAGCCTCCCCCCCTTCCCCTCACCCCACATGCACATGCACATACACTCCCAGAGCATGTGTATAAATACCCATAGTGACTAAGGAAGCTAATTCCCATATTCAAAACTAACCTAGAAACCTAAGTATCATTGACTTTTAAGAGCCAGATTCTCACAGATGTGTGGGCGCCTAAAGAAACAGGTAGGCGTCTAGTGTCTAAGAAGGCTAGGAACCTAAGTCCCATAAGATTTAAGCAGCTGACATACTTCTAATGCTACCAGGCACTTATCTGCATCCTTAGGTCCCTAAATGCCTTAGGTGCCTCGATGTATTTAAAAATCTAGTCATAGGAACCTAAATCACTTCTGAAAATGGGATTTATGGGCGTCTTTACATGTGCTCTGTGGTGGAGGGGGTGGGAGGGCTTTAATTAGAGTGGCTCCGAAAGCCGCTCTAATTAAAGCGCCCACAATGTCAGCCACCTGTATTTGATGTCCTTCACTTCAAACTGGTGGTTGGGGTGCTTGAACTAAAGCTTCTTTGATGAGCTTTAGTTCAAGTGCTCCTACCACCACTTTGAAGTGCGGAGATGCTGCATAAGCATGACGTGGAGGCTGTTTGAGCATGTTAATTAGCATGCTCCAGCAGATTCAATGAATCAAGTAAAATTAGTAAAATTTTCTAAAGAATCTAATTGACTTAAGAACATATAGGATATCTATACATGGGTTCGATGTCTGCTCTAATGCGTGCTAATTAGCACGCATCAGAGCAGACATCAGGCACGTGTATAGGTGCCCTATATATTCCTAAGTCAACTCGATTCTTTAGAATATTTTCCTCATTGTATACTTGCTGGAGAGTTATGGCTGCCCCAGGGAAACGTATGTGGTGACATTGTTAAAGCATTTGGCATTGACCTCATATGTTCGCTCAAGGAATGACATCGACCAGAGCAGAGTTAGGCCAAAAAATGAATTCCTTAAAAAAAGGAGTTATTAGCTGTTATCAGGCAGGATATATTCAGTGATGAAGAGAAACATTGGAGGAAAGGAGCTGGAAAATGGTGTAGCCAAAAATCATTGACTATTGATGAAATTAATTCGTGTTGAACCAGAGACAAACCACTTTCACCAAATAGCAGGCCTAATAAAGTGAAGAGAGAAAAGGACACAAGTTGCAAATGTCACTGTGGGCTTGGTTAGTTCTACTGATTTTTTTTTACTTTGTGAGCTCAAACATTGGAAGAGTACAACAGGTGCCCCTCACAAGAGTTTATAAGCCAAGAGGACCAAAAAGAAAGGAAAGTGACTTTAATTTCTGGAAAGATCAATGCTTTGCAGTATTGGAATGCACTTTTTTCTGACTACTACAGTATCCTGACATCTAAGTTATATTTAAAATAAATGACAGGTTAAAATGATGGTCTGAACACAGCTCCAAAAATAAATGGTGCCAAATATTCAGATATTTGGTTCAGAGGAGCGTTCAATCAATCAGAAATGCTTAGTGAATTGTACCCAACCCTTTTTCCTCCTCCCCTGAAAAATCTCATACAAGAAAAGCTTCAGCTGTGAAATAGCTTGGTTTCTAGCCAACATGGAAATGCAAGATCAGCCCTCACACATTAGATTAGTACTTCTGCTTGAAAGCAGAAGCAATGCACCTCCAAATGAAAAGCAACAAAAAAGCTTAGAAGCTTCAAAGAAAGACCCCCCAGATTCATAAATCTTGAATTGGCATAAACTTTGTATATGATACAAAGCAAGCAGATAATTGGGGTGAGATCAAGGTCTCTATAAATCTATGTGCAACAGTTTTCCAGAGGTAATGAAACTATTTTCTGTGGTTTGAGAACCGGAGTGCTGGCAGCCCTTGACTTTATTTTGAATTTCAAATGACCCCACTGCTCAAATTAAACTTGTGTCAAAACCATCCGGTTTTACCTGGGTCTGCACCAACACCATCTGAAAGTGCACGTTTCAGCTGGCTGAGAATCAAAGGCCTATATAACAGCTCACTTCAGTCTCAGCTGAAGTTCATCTAAAAGGTTTATGAACCTCAAGGCAACTTTCAGTGAATCCAAGTCAAACTAGCAGTTGCAGTCCAATCTGCGATCACTCTCTGCATTAAACATTTTTTTTTCATGTCATGTATGTGAACACAGGACTTTGGTTCCAAAGGCAAATTTGGTACATGCTGACCTGCATGCAAATAAAGCTCGTTTGCATAGATCAGGAACTGCCTGCTCTCATCCACTTGATATCAAATGTATCAAGCAAGCCTCACATAAATACTGTCCGTGCCCAAACTGACTGCTCCCTATACTTAACGTTATCATTCCACTGTAAACATCTCAGTCATCAAAGATCTTGGAGATGACTTGTGTACGGATGATGTTTTATAAACCTTTGCATCCAAGTCCAATTAGTATTTAGAAATACGAGATGAAATCTTACTTGATTCTATTTTTTTTTCCCCCCCTAAAGCTTTTCTGTGGGGAAAACAAGTAAAAAGAAATACAGCTTCCAAATCATGTTCAGCACACAGCATAGTTAAGCATTTCTGAAAAGAAGAAAGAGATTTTCCTTTACATCATCAGAACATTAAAAATATATTCTCAGCTGTAACTCATCCCTCAGGTGATAAAAGCTGGCACATTTCATAAACAGACTTCATAACGAGTAGCTTGGAAACACTTAGACTTCATAACGAGTAGCTTATTCCTATTAAAAAAAAATGTTAGAATCGGGGGTCAAATCCTCACCTGGATAAGCTGATGTAGCTGTATTCAAAGGAGCTATGCTACTTTATCTCAGCGGAGGATCTTGCCTTGCAAGGTCTAAAATGAATCGTTTGTGCAGCTTGGGATGCTCTTATACCCAACAGCCCTCTTTACATACAGAGCATTCATAATTACAACCCCGCGCTCACCTTGTAGACTTTTAATGACTTAATAACATTTTTAATGACTATCTTTCAAAATGAGAAATCCTGCTGGGTAAAAGAGACCTGTTAAATACTACACAGCTGTGCAGGGTCCTCTCAGACTCAGGAAATGGCTACCATTAAATATAGAGTGCTGCAGGATGCCGGCTGGGCCGCTCCATGCAGAAGCTTGCATCACATCTTAAATACTCATCAGTTTTAGCCCAGCATGCTGGATTTCACACCAGAGCATCCACGAGTAGGGACCTACCGAAATCACAGGTTTGTGGATTTTGTGGAAATCAGGAAATCCGGGGCTACCTGTGAAATCCACAAAAAATAAAAGTCATAAAAATAAGTTTTTATTAAGTTTTTCCCTTCTGGGTAGGCCTCACAGCTTGCCTGTGGAGAGGAAGGGGCCGGTTACAGGGGTGGCAAAAAGTGGGTGCAAAAAGTGGCCCCTTGTTCTTCTCCCTCCCACCTCCTGGAGCCTCTCCACCAATCAATGCTGAAAGGCGGCACCAGACAAAGGGCAGCCAGCAGTCAAGATGGAGACCACCCCCTTGTCCCTCCTCCCCCCAGGTCCTCTCTGCCAATAAGCTGTGAGGGGCAGGGATACCATCTAATGCCCATGAAATGGGCTCTTCATGCCAGAACAAAGCCGTGAAAATGATTTTGTCTCGCCGAGGGTTCAGTACGTCCGTATCCATGAGTGCTGCCGGTAGACCTTTCCCAGGAGCATCTGTGGGTGAGATTAAATGGAAACAAATGAGGGTTATGAATTAACATGAAAGCAAGCTTGGAAATGGAGATTTCAAAATGTTTTAGTGTCATGAAGTGACTTGAATGACAATGTAATCATATTCCAGATAGATGACCCTGGAAATGGAAAACACAGGCCCCTGGAAAATATCAGAGTAGTTTCATTGACTTTGATGGAGCTTCTCCAGTTTTCACCAGGAAAGGCTCTTGGCTTTGCTACCAAACATGTACATCCTGGCAGCAACTCTGCCTGTTATTCTCCACCAACGTGCCCTGGCACCCAGGGGTGCCTTGAGATCCTTTCAAGGGTGCCACACAATGTTAGCACTGGTAGGTATGCAAACATGGTTCACAAGATAAACCGAGAGATTTCAAATAGAATATATTTAGCCATATGGATGCCTGTCGTGGTCTTTCTGACTTCTTTGCAATGGGAGAGTTGCTCTATTATTTTCCCATAATCAAAAACGGAGTGAAAACTAAGAGCTGGCATTTTCCGAGGGGGGCTTTGTGTCTAAAAAAGGCTGAGAACCACTGAACTATACCAACCCCCGCAGCAATGTGCATATCCTTGAAAGATCTCCTGTCTCAGCAGAAAAGCATTGGTCACAGATCACTTCATCCTCACAGCTGAACCCGATATGTTTTCAGATGTGGACACTTGTCTGCTAAAACCTGATTAGAGTTCACCTGGACCACGATCTTCAGTCAACTGAAGTCTGACTAAGCCTACTGTAGAGCTCTGCCAGCTTGTATCAGTGGAGATCCGGGCAGTCCTGTTTAAGCTGCTACACAGGCTTTAGCTGATAATGATTTCCAGCCCGTACTCACTTGGGCTGAAATTGAACCAGTGATTTAAAGGTGAAAGACCTGCTATTTTTGGTAATGCATTACCAGCTCCTGCAGCATCCAGTCCCCCGTAGAGCTCAGCATTTACTGAAAGCAAGAGCATACCCCGAATGAAAGCCCGCACCTGAACACACTGCACTTTGCAATCTGTGAGTCCGCATTTTGCAAATGCACCTTATCTTTCAAGTGCATTGAGAGCTTTTTGCCCAAATCTGGCGGCTGCTGAAAGGTGAGGTGTGAAACCTCCAGATCCAAATTATTCAGCCTGAGACCTTTGCTAAATAAACAAAGTAAGATGTTACTCCTGTCACTTCTCTCACAGGCTTTCTGCTGCTTTTCATTTTAATTACTTAAAAACAAGTACAATGTCAAGCAACGCCGTTCGGCTAATCTTTAATACAAAACCTCCAAGCTACCCAATTTGTATCACTTGAACAGTCACATTTTACATGCAGGAACAGCCTTTTCAGAGTACAGGGAACTCTCCTATTTATTTAACAGTCAGAAATTGGTAGCTGCAATGCTCAGCCTTTTTCTGTTGTGGCGTGTGATGAAAAGCATAGCCCTCCCTAGGGGAATTCTGACAAACTACTGCATAATGCTGGAGATTAAGGCCATAGTTTGCTTGTATTTGCTCTGTGCGTTTGCTCCTGCCAATATAGCTGTGCACCACGTTTCCGTCGGGAAAACTTCTTTTATCAACACTAAGCATGAAGTGATCAGCAGGCTCTGTGTGGTACCTAGATTTTGGTGTCATGTAGATTTGGAGGCAGTTTTCTGAGCCGTGTGTGCTCCTTGACTGCATTCTTCTTAATTTCTTTATGCCCTGAGAGCTTGTGGCAATCAAAGAAGTGGGCACACTGTGATACAGGCCCTGATCCTGCCGGTGTAAGCAAGTGGCTGATTATAAACCAACGTCAGATGGAGTTGCTCTCAGTTACAACGGGATTGAAAACAGGCTCATAAAAACTGGCACCTGCATTGTGATAGTCAAAATGCCCCTTTAGATTTGGCCCAGCAATATTATAACCACATAATACTTTTACCTACCTGCATTAAAAATATTTTAAGGCTCTCAGTCAGTAGCATGAGTGTGGCACCAATTTTGGGAATGGCAGCCACTACTACTGCTGGCCCCACTGCCACCCAGTGGTCCCCTAGCGTGGGGTGGGCGAAAGGGGACCATGCCCAAGATGCTGCTAAACTGCCCAGCTTTGCTCCTCCTGAGCAGCGGCTGGTGGTGGGGGGCAGGCTGGGCTGGGCATTGCTGCTCCTGCCTGTGGCAGGGATTGGGCTGGGGAGGGGGGTGAGTGTTGTTGTGAATGCAGGCTGCTCACGTATGCGTGCATGTGTGCATGCATGCGTGCGTGCGTGTGTGTGTGTGTGTGTGGTTTCCCCCCTGAACCATGCTGCACTGGGTGGTCATCAACATCTCCCACCCCTATGGCCAGCTCTGGGTGGACGTTTCCCCTAGCAGCAGCCAGTCTAGAGAACATTTCCCAGAAGACCTTGAACTCCACAACACTGCCAGCTCTCTGCCTTTCCAGTGCCTCACCTGCAACAAGGGGGAGGAGGGGGGAAGGGGTAAAACATATGCCCATGGTGCATTTTTCCCATGTTACACCTCTGCTCAGGGCACAGAAACTGCTCATTATACCTCTGCTCTCAGCCACCTAAATCAGCATGCCTTTGCTGCAATCAAAGGATGGGATTTGGGGCTCTGCCTCCATAAGCCTGTGAGTCACAGCACAGAACATGAAGCTCAGCAGGAGAGAGGGCTAGCAGGGCTTTGAGCCATCTTTTCTCTCCCTCCCCCAATGCTGAGATGATCCTGGATCCAGAAAGTACTTTAACCCAGAGTCAAGTTGTGGTCACTCACCAATTCAGTGGCAGAAGAGCTAAACCCAGGGTCTAGCATGTTTGCATCACAGAACCACAGAAAATGAGGGCTGGAAGGGACCTAAGGAGGTCTAGTCCAACTCGCTGCTCAAAGCAGGACCATTAATGGGGTCATCTAGACCCAGCACTCTTTCCTGCCTATGCAGGGGGTCGGACTCGATGATCTATTGAGGTCCCTTCCGACCCTAACATCTATGAATCTATGAATTATTTGCTGCCTCTCAGCAATAAAAAGTAGCATGCACAGTTGTGTTTGAAGAATGGTATTCTTTGTGCCTGGAAAGAGGGACACAATTTTTTACAAAGGAGTTCGGGCCTCAGCCCATTTAAAAATATTAACTCAGGATTTGGATCTGAATTAAAATTTAATATGGGCCTGGTTTTCCAAGGATTTTTTTTTCCTTGCTACTTGTATGCATCCTAATCAGCTGAGATAGGAGGAAGACTTGCTACCACTAGCAAATATTTCCGAGAAACACTCGACCCACGCCTCGCTCAGGAAATGCAGGAAATCGGTGCTTTGACAATAAAGCTTTCAATACTCTGAATTTTAATACTGTCTCTCAACAGCATGTGAGAATATTTCCTTTGAAGAAAAAAATACAAAATAATATATAGCTGTTATAAACTGTTAATTATAGTTTATAATAGTAATAATCCCAGCGAATTTGATCATTACTGTAGTTAATGACCAGTTTGTTAAAGTTTTAACTGCCTTCAGCTCCATCTAGGGACACCCAATTAGCAAAGCAGTCGTTAAATACTAGTAATGACTAATTATTCAAGGATTAAAAGCTTAAATATAAATAAAAGTGAGATGGAGACTCTTAAAATAAATGTGTTAATGTATCCCTTCCTTACCATGAGTTACACAGTGAATTCTGCTCTTCTGAGCACCATCACTTCTATAGGGGATTCATTTCCCTCTAAATGAATTTCTATTTTATGTGCCCTCCAGATGTTTAATTCACATACATATTGGCCATTGTTTTACAAGCCCTCATCTTTCCACTTAACAGAGTACCTTGAACTGAACTAACACTGTTCACTTCCTTTCAGTCTTCAGTGTGCATTTACTTCTGCTTTCCTTTGGCCTTCAAACCTTACTTTGTGAGTGTTTAATTTTCTTCAGGTCCACGTCACTAGTCACATCAATTAAGACTGACTTCAATGAGCCTGAGAATTTTTTTTTTTTCCATGCGAGACATCAAATAGACTTGCACAACAGTCTGTTTTTTCATGGAGAGACTAGACAAAATTTAAATGGCAGAGGCCGGCTTGATCCTTGCAGTTTGTGCAGAACCAAATGTTTTTGGGGAGCGTTAGGCAAAAAAATAATGGGTCATACAACAGTAGAGAATAAGGCAGGATACAACAGCCTGGATAAACCACCACCAATATGAGGAGACAACAAAGGTAGAGTTCAAACCTCTGCACTATTTTGGTTCTGTGGCATTTAAGAGAGATGCCCGCCTTCTGCCCAGGACTGAAGTTCACTCAAAAAACAAATCAAACTTCTTGCTTTTATAGAAACCGAGGCTGAATAAGCTCCCTGTGAAAGCGTGTCTACTGCACTCTCATGGCACTTCACATCAGCAGCAAAAAGCAAAGCTAAAATAGACAAACAGTTGAATCAGAGCTCTTCATTTCACTGGCAAATGCCAAGGACAAATGATAAATGGCATGAACAGATGTGTTTAAATAACCATTAAAATGAGCTTCCTGGAAGGACTACTTCCTGGTTCTGGAGTGGCCCCGGGTGCCGTGGTATAGAATGCGTTGGGGATACCTTTGTTAATGAATGCTGTATAATTGATTCCCCCCCTCCCCCCTTATATTTCTTTGAAATATTAGAGGAATGTGTCTTAGGAAGATTTTGTGCCACAGTATGATTTTCCCCTCATTTACTTCTTGACACAATATTTATTTAGTGAACCCTGGGGCATATCCTTTGCTTGTATACATCGCCATATCTCCAACAGATCTGCACCTCTGCAGCAATGGCAGGCCTAGTGCCTGGGAACAATGTCCTTTTGTAGCCCTGTGGAGTCAGGCCAACTCTCAGGATCTCAATATTGTGCTGTTAGACAGGAGGGTGTGACACAATTGCACATATACAAACGCACAAATCAATTAGGTGCATACACACACACACTACCAGCTCTGGCTCACACACATCCAAACCAGCCTAGGCACATGCATACCTATCACCAATTCAAGCACATACACTGTACACCCCAAAAGTTAGACACAGATCACTAATTCATATATCATGCACACAATGACATGCATATATATATATATATATTTATACATACATACACACCCCAGTTAATACACATACAACCCACCTACACATACACACAGGTAAGTTCCTAGCTTGGATGGTACAGTGTGTATGTGTGTGCTTGGGGAACCTGGAGGAAGGTTCAGGTGAGAGGAAAGAGAGTTAAAGTGTAGGGAGTGAAAGTTGCCAGAAACAGGATTAGAACTGGTGGACTACAGAGAAATTAGCTCAGGAACTGAAGCTTGGGTTTAACTTAAGGTAGACTAGAGCTGGAAACTGAGGCAGACAGCTGAGATATTGGTAGGGGGCAAATAAGTGGTGGCAAGGTAGAGACAGCCAGGAAAGAAACTGAGGCAGAAACCTGGTTGCTCAGGGGAAAAAGGAAAAGGCAGTGGGGATAAGACAGTGGCAAAGAAACAGGGGGTTGGAGGCAGAGAGGAGCTCAGGATGGTTGTTGGAGGTGGCGGTGAGCCAGAAGCAGGAGAGGAAGAAATGAGACAGAAGTTAGAGGAGCAGAGATTGGAGCAGGGCCAAGCCATAGTAAAGCAAAACCCAACTTAGGGGTCCAAATAACAGTTTTATTACACAGATAACACACTACACAGCCCCATGAAGTTATTGGTTCACACACACACACACACGCACGCACACACGCACTCACAATGGCAGCAGGAAAAAGAGACTTAATGGAAAGGCTGGAATCCAGGTGGGGAAGAGAAGCAGAGTCCAAGTCCTTGGTTGAAGAGGGGGTGGGGGTGATAGCTACCTGTCCAGGCTGGAAAGGAGTCCTTGTCCAGCAGATTTTGTCCAGACGGGGGTCGCCGGCAGGGCCTCTGGGTGGATAGGTGGTGTGGCATGGTGCTGGTCCAGATGGAGAGGGCGTCCCACTGGGTCTGCCTTCACTGCCTCCTTTTAGGGCAGACCTTGTATGAGCCTAGTGACAGGAGGCATGCTCAAGCAAGGGTCAACCCCTGGCGTACTGAGCATGTGTGCTCCATGCGGGGATGTGCAGTTTCGGGTGTCCGTAATGGTGGGGTACAATGGTAGAGTTGCTGGTTCTTCAGGGTCTTTTGTCTTTCAAATGCTGGGTTCTTGTCTCTGTTCCTAGGTGAGGTCTGTGGTTCCTGGATGAATCAGTGCGAAGTGATGGCACAGTCGTTACAGGCCATTCAGAAGAGGCCTGCTACCATGTATTTCAATCATTCCCAATCATTCTCATTCATCCAGAAACCAATTTACATGGGAGGGGTACGTGACTCATACAGTTGCGACACAGGGGATGCCCAGGCAGACGACACAAGATGGAGACTTGACATACAAAATGGAAACTTGACATGACTTTGGTTCACTTACAAACACAGGCCTAAACCATGCAATAGCCATATGAAACAATAAAAATCAATACGAAAATAATAATAATACAATATACAACAGTGAGACTCAATACAAACTTACTAATTATGCAATATAAAACAGTGGATATCCAAAACCAAAAACTTGCTACCAAAATAAAAATGTTAAAGCTTATCCTAAGTCTGAGCTGACTTATGCTTGTCTATAGGGAATAGAGAAGTTGAGAAAGAAAAGTCAGAAATAACTGGGGAAGGGAAGGAAATGCATATCTATCATATATATATATAAATATATGTATATGTATGTGTGTGTGTATATATATATATATATGTATTAAAAAAGAAAAACTGGGGGTTTTTCTACACTTTAAGATGCAGTGTCTGAACTCGATTTCTGTACCCCTATTGTCTTTCCAGCTCCATAGAGATATTCCCTTTAATGGTATAATCTCTCTTGTTCAGGAGATATTTTCTCCTAGGTGTGGGGTAGGCCATATTCACCAATCTGTAAATTATGCTTTTATTTCTGTGTGTTGTATATCTGTAAATCACTAAAAGTGCCTCCAGAAGCAGGCAAAGCATTGCAGGCTCTCAAATGAGATGCACAGTGAGCATTGTCACAGGAGACTTTACTTGTATTCTTCCTGAATCCAAAATAGAGGGTCATTTGGACTGAAAACATCTGCGCTCTCATTATACATAATAGGAGAGACTGATAATTCATGAAAGGTACTGAGTTATATCAATTCTTCTTTTTTTTTTTTTTTCAAAATTTGGTTTGCAATGGAAAAGTCCGTATGTTCACATGGACACTTGATATCGATGCCCAATATATGTAGTGGTGATATGCATAGGACAAAGGGAAGACAACTGGAATAAACTACATTTATCATAAAGTCTTGATTGAATCAGCTGCTTTTCTGTCCACTAACTTCTCCCTCATGAGACCAATCCTGAGGATTTAAGCCTTTAGAGTTAAAAAACACTTGCCACAACTGAAGAAGAAACTTTTCTGTCTCCTCCCTGGTTATTCTAGATTAGGGTCAGAAAAGGCCCTAGCCTAGAATAACTTGTTTTAGGTTATAAATGGGCATTGCCAAATGAAGCAGATCAGCTGTGCTGGGTTGTGTCTTGGCACAGCTGATCCACTTCATCAGGTGTAAGAGGCATCACCTGCTGTCCCTTAAGGTCATGTCCCTCCTGCTCCTGGGGCTTCAGGGGCCCAATCCCATGCAGCAACACTTGGGGTGTACCTCTAAAATGAGCTCTGAGCATGCCTTTCCCACAGAGAAACTGCCAGGACATGCGGGATCAGGCTCCTGAAGCCCCAGGAGCACCTGCCCAGGGCAGCTGGAAAGTACTGCCCGCTCTGGGCTGCTCGCGCTCTCCTACCCAACAACAGACAAAAATGTTGGCACAAATCAATACTACTTTTCACCACAGCCACAAATTTGGATATCTGTGCTATGACAAAGGCCACAGAGGTCCGTTTGCTTTTGTGTTGTGTTGCCATACATTTTTTTTATGGCAGCACAAAGGTGACATCTGTTTGCAGCCTTGCAGCAATGACAAGTTACTGTCTGATATGGCCTGGCCCAGCAGGGCTAGAAAGAGGGGCTTTTGGAAAGCAAAGGATCTTAATATCCCAATGGGAGGCAAAGCAGTCGCCTCTTCAAGAAGCGAATAATGATGCGGTAATTCAGAACCATTATCACACACTGCTATGGGGAACAGAGAACTCATCTACATGTGTTGATCTCTGTCTGATATGTTTAATGAAAAAATACATAAAAAGTGATAACAGTGCCGTAAGGAAATGAGGTAATTATTCACCTTCTGTGAGTTGAAGATACCTCGCTCCCTTTTTTGGGTGCATCTCATGAAAAAGAGAGTGCATGCTAAGCATACTTCAATTTTTTTCCCCTGCTTCAGTAAAAAAACATCGTAGCCGTCTAGTTGGGGTATTCTGTAACCAGGCATTATAAACCTGTGATTTATGAAACAACGGCTATGTGAGCTGTGACTAATTGGTGAAGCTCTCTGGTTCGGAGTATCTGAACTGCACACACAATGAGTTGGGTGCGATTGCCGCCATGCTAAAAGGGAAAGAGCGGACTTTAACCATCCACCTTCCCCACTCCATTTTCCACACAGAAAAAGCTATTTTTCCCCTTCCAGGAGGTCAGTGCTTCTTCTGGACAGAGGTGAGAGCTTGAGACATAGCGAAAAATAGCGGGATCTTATTTAGGTATTTTCAAGCATAGATCACAAAGTGCTGATTCCCAGGGATGGTTTGTGTGCTATATCACACCACCTCCATTCTGCATTTATTTTCCCCATCTTCAGGCCGAATAAGCCTAAGTATCTGAATAATCTGAATAAGCCGAATAAGTATCCCACCCCATACTGGTGAACAAGTTAAGAGGCTGTGATGTGGATGACTACACAGTCCAGTGGGTGGCGAATTGGCTAGAGGGTTGCACCCAGAGAGTCGTGGTGGATGGGTCGGTCTCGACCTGGAAGGGTGTGGGCAGTGGGGTCCCGCAGGGTTCGGTCCTTGGACCGATACTCTTTAATGTCTTCATCAGTGACTTGGATGAGGGAGTCAAATGTACTCTGTCCAAGTTTGCAGATGACACAAAGCTATGGGGAGAAGTGGACACGCCGGAGGGCAGGGAACAGCTGCAGGCAGACCTGAATAGGTTGGACAAGTGGGCAGAAAACAACAGGATGCAGTTCAACAAGGAGAAATGCAAAGTGCTGCACCTAGGGAGGAAAAATGTCCAGCACACCTACAGCCTAGGGAATGACCTGCTGGGTGGCACAGAGGTGGAAAGGGATCTTGGAGTCCTAGTGGACTCCAAGATGAACATGAGCCGGCAGTGTGACGAAGCCATCAGAAAAGCCAATGGCACTTTATCGTGCATCAGCAGATGCATGACGAATAGGTCCAAGGAGGTGATACTTCCCCTCTATCAGGCGCTGGTCAGACCGCAGTTGGAGTACTGCGTGCAATTCTGGGTGCCACACTTCAAGAAGGATGCGGATAACCTGGAGAGGGTCCAGAGAAGGGCAACTCGTATGGTCAAGGGCCTGCAGACCAAGCCCTACGAGGAGAGACTAGAGAAACTGGACCTTTTCAGCCTCCGCAAGAGAAGGTTGAGAGGCGACCTTGTGGCTGCCTTTAAGTTCATCACGGGGGCACAGAAGGGAATTGGTGAGTATTTATTCACCAAGGCGCCCCCGAGGGTTACAAGAAACAATGGCTACAAGCTAGCAGAGAGCAGATTTAGACTGGACATTAGGAAGAACTTCTTCACAGTTCGAGTGGCCAAGGTCTGGAACGGGCTCCCAAGGGAGGTGGTGCTCTCCCCTACCCTGGGGGTCTTCAAGAGGAGGTTAGATGATTATTTAGCTGGGGTCATCTAGACCCAGCACTCTTTCCTGCTTATGCAGGGGGTCAGACTCGATGATCTATTGAGGTCCCTTCTGACCCTAACATCTATGAATCTATGAATCTATAAGCCAGAAGTTAACCTAGGATTGTGCCTAGTTTCTCCTTGCCAGAGCAACCTGATGCAGCTGGAAAGCAGAGGGGAGTCTAAACCGGGAAGACCCACCTTGAGAGGACTCTCGTTTTTCGCTCCTTGTGGCAATAGTCCTCCAGTGCACCACATCGGCAGCAGACTTGGCAAGGCAGACAACCCTTTCCTGAAACAAGCTGGCCCATCGGCACTCACTTCAAAGAAGTGTCCTGTCCCCATACCTATGGCTCAGGCATTTGACTGTTTTTTCATAGATTCATAGATGCTCAGGGAAGGGACCTCGACAGATCATCGAGTCCGAACCCTGCCTAGGGGGTGTGGTAGCAGCCACCTAGGCCAGGGACAGACATTACACATAAACCAGTTTAAGTGATCAGAAATGGGTTTAAACCTGTAACAGAACAGATGTTCAGTGCACATAAACCAGTTTCAAACAGCTGAAACCAGTTTGAGATAAACCTGGTTGAATGTAGTATCAGACTTAAGTGATTTGGCTCAACCCAGTTTATGCAATGTCTGTCCCAGACCCCAAGGTACATGAATGAGGGA
The DNA here is from genome assembly GCF_030867095.1 of Alligator mississippiensis. NCBI lineage: Eukaryota > Metazoa > Chordata > Crocodylia > Alligatoridae > Alligator > Alligator mississippiensis. Next base: position 294,356,017 of record NC_081826.1, read on the forward strand.
CTGAGGTTGGATATGAAGGTTATGGGGAAGGTTGATTAGTATTTGATTTCAAAGAGAGGGTTGAAGTATATTGGAACTAGGAGCCAGACCAGGCCTTCTTCCCATTTCTTGGGTAAGTGTACTTTATTGTACAGCAGACTAAAATGAAAATTGACCGAAAAATATCCCCTGGCCAGGAAACAGCATTGTTGTCTAAGTTTCTTTCGTGAGTAAATGTTTCATGTATAAGGCGAGGACGTTTTCACGGCACTTCTCTCATAGTCCTGTCTCAGCACCCATCTTGATCAAAAGCAAACCAGGAAACTCGATAGCTAAAAGACCAAGCAGCTGCAGCATGATCTAACGCAGTGGTCAGCAACCTTTTACAAGCCCTGGGATGGAGCAGCCCGGCTCCAGCTGGGCTCCACGGGCCAGGTGGGTTTGGCAGCAGGTTAGCGGCAGAGAGGGTTTCCCCCAGACCAGCATCGCTGCCACTTCTCCCCAGCTGTGGAGCAGACACAGCCTCAAGCTGGTGGGGAGCTACACCAGGACCAGGTATTTCCAAACTGCATCCGTGCTGCTACCACTTCTCCCGGCTCCTACTCCCTGGGCTGCATTGTGGGCAAGGCTAGAAGCTCCCCGGTCCTAGCTCAGCTCCCTACCAGCTGGAAGCCATGCCCATGCTGCAGCTGTGGGGAGGAGCAGCAGCAGTACAGATGCCATCTGCAGGTGCCTGGACCTACGGGCTGGAAGTTGCACCCATACCGCAGCTGGAGAAGTGGCGGTGCTGCAGGCACAGCTCCCAGCTGCCTGGCTCTGGTGGGCAAAGCCCCCAGCTGCTGATGTGCCACTGAAACCACCTTGCCCACACTGGAAGGTGGGGAGAAACAGCAACTTCCCAGGCCCGATGCAGCTCCTTACTCACTGCCTGGCTCTGAAGCAGGTACAGGTTTGAACATAGGTAAAGCCCTTCAGTTCTGTGGGTGAAATCCAGGGGCTCTTCAAGCTATATTTGGCCCGCAGGCCATATATTGCCAACCTCTGATCTAAAGAGATAGAGCCATGTCTCTGCTAGTTAACAAAGAGGAAAAACAGGGCATGCTGACACACTGTCAAGTGCAGTGGCAGGTAAAATTGTATCGAGGCAGGCCAGACCCACTCCAAAATCTGACCTCCAAATAAGAGAAGTAAATGAACTGCATTCATGGGGAGCATTATCAAGATAATGTAGACTTATCTAGACACTCTCAACAGTTGGCTCCCTGCACATCTGAAGCAAATGCAATAAAACTAGAACGCTACAAAGATACCTGTCCCTCCACTGCTGGAAATCCTTTACTGGTAACAACCATAGGAACAAGTGCTGGAAACATAGAGAAGAAGGAAATCAGTCTGGTCACTTATAGATAGGATGAAAAGGACCAAAAATGAAAGCAGGATGACCCCAAAAAAACAAAAAAACCACAAAAAAAAACATTGGGAGGAAGGAATAGGGAGAGTAAACGAGCAGAGAAACAAATGAGAAAAAGAAGGTGTTAATGAGCGAGGTGGAAAATTGGACTATGAGAGGAGAGAGAAAGTCCTGAATTTTGCATCCTGGCTGAGGACCGAATTTCCATACTGCGGGTACAATTCATGCCTAGTACTTTTCTCCTACACTTAATTACAAGTAGACATCTGAACATTTGTATCGCTAACTGCAAACATGTCGCTACATTCAGGCAGCGGCACAGACAGGTATGTAGATGTGTGTCTCTAATCTAAAGGCAATGCTGGAATGACAAGACTCAATTTTACACATGGGAACTGCTGTCTTAAGCAGATGTTTCCGTTTTGAAAATCTGGCTTAGCGGGACAAAGAGAGAGAGAGTCAGCAAAGGCTAGAGATGGTGCAGGAGTACTTAGCATCCCTGTAAGACAGCAAGAACAGATGCCCCAGTTGCACCCAGTTCCACTAGCCTCTGGCTGCTTTTCTTCTCCATTAAGGAAGAGCACAGACCCTCTACAGATGCTTCCTCAGCCCAACAAAGGGTGTTTCTGCCCAAAAGCTTGCTAAGAAGAATTTTTCCAACTATTTGATTTGGTCTAATAAAAGATACCGGATTTACTCAAAGAACCTTGTTCACCAGTTCCACCATACAATCATTCCCTCCACAGACCTGTAGCAGTCCGGGCATCTATGACAATACTTATTCATATCATTAAATTCTAACTAAAGCCCCCTCCCCTTGGTTTGTGATGTCGTCTGGCTTTTGAAAGGCTGCTGCACTGAAGGCCAAGTATCAAAAGAAGCTGTTCACCCTGTTGACAGGTGGAAGCAGCAGTACACTTGATGGATCTGTAGCAATACTTTTTAGTGACCCGTTATTGTGAAGCCATTTGCTATTTATTGCAATTGGGCTGATCATAATAAATTTATTTGCCATTTATAGGGATGTCATATTTGCTTCAATAAGAGTTGCATTGTAACCTAAAGTAGCATTAGTTTAATGTTCCATTAAAGTAAAGTAGAGTACTAGCAAATAGCAGAATATATATTTTCATGCAGACAGTACTTGGAAACTGTGTAGACTCTGTATTGCTCTAAGCGCTTTCTCCATCATTGAGAGATACCTATTCTCCCATAGTTGATATTTGTATAGACACTCACCACAAAATGGAACATTATTAATTGGAGACAGCAGGAGAGCAAGACTCCTGGATTTGCATTTAAATTTCTGTCACTAACTCACTATGGCTCTTTGGAATGTCTCTTCACCTTCATGTGCTTCATCTTCCCCATTTGCAAAATGGGGATACATTGAAAAATTGCCATATCTACCCAAGTGACAAGCACATTATGAACCTAAATTAAGTAAAGATTTGCATCAAAGGTACTTAATACAATCCAAATAATTATAGCAAGCAATACCATCATCCCCCTACAATCATATTCTGTAATGCACTTTCAAAACTGAGGGTATTTTTTTGCTGGAAAGGTGTGCTACTAAAAAAGGTGTACCATCAAATAAGCTAATTTGCAAAGGGAAAAATGGGCAAGATGTTCATAGTGTCACAACCCAAAGTTGTGAGTTTTTTTGTTTGTGTGTGCTTCGGCACCGCTAAATTATGTTCCCGCTAAATTGCAGCTTCTTTGCACGGTGGAGTTCTCTGCTGCAGAAGAGAACTCCTGTGCAACGGGGAATTTCCCGCCAAATTTGTAGCTTCTTTGCATGGTGCATTTCTTTTGCATCTCGGAGATGCACGGTGCAAAGGAGTTCCCGCCATTTGTATGAAGATCCGTGCCACGTTATTGGCCGATTCTAAATTATGCACACGTAAAGGCTAGCGATTGGCTTGCTAGCCGTATAAAGAGCTTGGGTGGCTTCCGCCCAAGTTGGAGAACTCCAAGGAGACCCCTGCAAGGGAGGACTCCACGAACATCAGGAGAGAAATCACTTAGAGACCGTGAAGATCTCTAAGCGCTGCGGATCCTCACGGACCCAACGCATTTCTTAAGCAGGCAACAGAGGTCTAAACAGCCTCTGGCCTCTCCCTGTCGCCGAGCGCCTAGATGTATCCCTTTCCTATATACTCAATTTTGGAAACCACGGAGCTTTAACAACTCCGGGGCCAGAGAGCCGAACCAGACCCACGGAGCTTCGACAACTCCGTGGGAAAGAAATTGCCGAACCCATGGAGCCTAAACAACTCTGGGGCCAAAGAACCGAATTTGTCGTAGTCCTCCAACGAGGATTTAAGCGGAGCTGTACCTGGGAAACTGTCCAGCCTACACCACGACTATCTTGGGTATAAGTAAATAATCTTTGAACCAACCATTACGCCTCTGTGACTAATTCTAGCCCGTGCGTGCCTTGCTGCCGCACGGTTCTCTCCGGCCCCGCGTGCCCGGGCTGCTGGCCAGAGCCCGCATGCGCAAAGACGGGCCCGGCTCGCCCCCGGCCCGCACACATAGATTCATAGATTCATAGATGTTAGGGTCGGAAGGGACCTCAATAGATCATCGAGTCCGACCCCCTGCATAAGCAGGAAAGAGTGCTGGGTTTAGATGACCCCAGCTAGATACTCGTCTAACCTCCTCTTGAAGACCCCCAGGGTAGGGAAGAGCACCACCGCCCTTGGGAGCCCGTTCCAGACCTTGGCCACTCGAACTGTGAAGAAGTTCTTCCTAATGTCCAGTCTAAATCTGCTCTCTGCTAGCTTGTGGCCACTATTTCTTGTAACCCCCGGGGGCACCTTGATGAGTAAAACCTCACCAATTCCCTTCCGTGCCCCTGTGATGAACTTATAGGCAGCCACAAGGTCACCTCTCAACCTTCTCTTGCGGTTCATCTTGAGTAAACCAGAGTGACTCTGTTAAAGTTAGCAGAGATACTCAGGTTTACTCAGTTCTTGCCATGTACACAAAAACTTCACATGACAAATCTGTAAGTGTTTGAATACTGTCTGGTTCTATCAGCACCCGCTAGTGATGGTTTATAATAGTGATCCACAAGCAACTGAGTACAGAGGTGAATGGTCAGGTCAATTCAGATTATTGCATTCCATTAACAGCAAGCTCACATATGTCAGACTAGCCTTGGAAGTGTATGTGTGCTTGCCTCCATTAATCAGAGACAGGATCCTGTGCAACTTCATTTGGATTCTGTCCCGAGACAAGGATCCTAGAGTTTCTGGGACTGATTCACCACTGAAATGTCATACCAGTGTAACCCCACCAGTTCACTCTCAGGGACGATTCTGATTTAGGGAGTTACACTGGCATAAAATTGGAATATCCCTGGAGTGAAGCAGGCCCAGAAACTGTAGGCCACTTCTCTGCATCCAGGGCAAGTTTAATGCATCAGTAATGATGTTCCATAGCACTAATGGAAGCTTGCTGCTCTTCCTATAGAAGCCAATCTCCCCGTCATGCTTCCTCTGCTGCTCATAAATACAAAACGCATAAGCCTAGCAATCTCTGGATAATCCCCTGTTTTCTATATGCAATATGTTTACCATAAATGAGCGTCTAGGGCTTTCATTTATTTATCAGGGTGGAGGAGCTGTACCATAGTCTTAGATGCTCTGACAGCTTGAAATCATTATAAGCTAAGGTGTGATGTTTGCAGGGCCAAAACTATTTCTGATTTTAACCCCTCTCGATGTTCTGCAATGCTGCACTGCCAAACCGGGCCGGGGAACCCCCTCCCCACGCACACACCGGATAGACTGTTGTTTTTAAGCTTGAGGCTTCATGTGGGAACAGTGATGAATCTTTCTCTCTGTGCACAATACGGCTCTCCAGACAAGGGCTGCTCTTTCTGACAGCACGCCGTGCTGTGCAGTGCCTGCGAGATGCCGTTATGAAGATCTCTGGAAATGTAAATTTCATTATAAGATGGCACAGCTTGTTTCGTCTCGAGACTCTGCGAGGGCTGCTTTTTAATGCCCGTTTAGCAAGATGATGGATGTATTTGCATACGCTGTATTTTTTTTTTTTTTAAGGCACGTTGCACGATTTCTCATCAGAAACAAAGCCTGCTCGAAACTTCTCATTTCTCAGTGTTGTCACCTAAATCTGAAAAGAAATAAAAGCTTCTTTAGGGCTTGTGATGGGCCTAAACTCTGTTCATTTACTAATGGAGAGACACTCATGAAGACTAGGTCTCCACAGTAGTAGACAGTGTACAGTTGGGATGAGACCATCCCCATCTTGAAGAACTTATAACCTAAGAAAAACAGGCAGACTAAGGGCAGGGAGGAAGTGCTTCCTCCAAGGTCATCAATGACAAAGCTAGGACCAGTGCCTCGGTCCCTTGGTCGTCAGTTCAGGTCCTCCCCACTATTCTGCAAGGTGTAATCCTGAAGTTAAGGTGAAGCTCAGTCTCTCAATCTCCCTAAACAACAGAGAGCAGCAGGAACAGCACTTGCCTACTTGGGAAGCTCTGTACACTCCAGCGCAGGCGTGAAAAGTTTTCTACAGACATTTTAAACCATGTCAATAGAAATCTATACCTGGGATCTAATGCAAAAGCAAACTGCATAAGCTTTACAAATATTCAGCAGAAAGAAGGTGGTCATTCTCTATTGAATCTGACAAGCTTCAGAGTTATACCTAGAGCATCCTGATTCCCCATAACAAACAATACATTTCATTGTTACCCATTTTTTTTTCCATCAGGGATTCAAAGGGCGCAGCTTTAAGGGACACCGCATCACCACCTATAGCATCAAATAACATTTCATGAGCTCTGGACAGTGTGGAGGAATATGTAGCCACAGGAAAGTAGGCTTGAGCAAAGGGCTGGGCTACATGATCTCAGGCAGTTCCTTCCAACCCTATTTTGCCATGATCCTAAGGGAGCTTTGAGGGCAGGGAAAATTAGGATGCAGAATGGGAAAGACCAAAGGAGTCACACTCCTAACAAAGGCACACGGGAGTGCAAAGGAGGATGCTTCAGGGTTAATCTTTAGTGATTCTGTGGCTAAATGTGGTCCATGGGGGGAAAGAAACTTGTTTCAAGCAACTGCTGCGGGGCGGTGGAAGAAGGGAGTGCCCTAATCTCCGATTCTTTGGCATTCTTGCTTTCCATTTCTACCCAGAGTGATTACTGCATTTGTCATCTCTGCGGGGGGGTGGGGGGGGGAGGCCTTTTTGTGTGTGTGTGTGTCTGTGTGTGTGTGTTTGTTTTGGGGTTTTTTTGTTTTTAGTTTTGTACAGACCTGATAAACTGATGTTGCAAATACTGTGCCCATCCTAAAAAGCTATAGGCTGCTGCATAGCACCATCTGGCGGCCTTGGTGCTAACACAAATGGAAATTTCCAAGTTGAAGTTCATCGCAAAACAAATATTACCCATGCTGCTAACTTTGCTATATTAAAGCGACAGCATATGACAGTGACAGGGAAGGCTCAGAAGCTTGCAAAAGCCTCCCTACTGGGTGGGGTCCTGGGATACAACCCTTCTTGATACGGATAATTCACACAGCTAACCTCTGCAATCTATATTGTGGGCAAAGCTAGTTGTAACCTCAGTTTCTATGCTCCCTATGACTTTAATTATATAACACTCTTGAGACCTTTTCTTTAATAGGAAGCCTGTGCACCTCCATTATTTGCAGCTGATTGTTGATATACAGAGAAGGGATGCTTTAAGGTTACGGAAATGCCTTGTGGGTACACATAAAACAGCCTTTTGTAACACGATTGCATGCTTCTTTTCCCCACAGGACCCCTGCCTCTCCACAGCCATGGCACGGAGTGGTTGCACACAGGGGCATAATTAAAGCTGTGCAAGGAAGTGTAAAAAGGCATTTCATCACTTGCAACTTGCCGGCTTTGTAACCTAAATAGAAATCTTTTAACCCAGATTTTCTACGTGCAGCCCTTTCACCAATGGCAGTTGCAATACTCAAGCTCATTTTTGTCTAGAGATCTTCTTCTAAAATAAAACAGAAGCATGGCTTGAGTCCCCACCCTACTGTCTTCTTCACCCTCAATCCCTCAGATTACTTGGGCACATGGAGCTACAACTAACCCTACCAGTTTGGTCAGTACTAAAAACCCAAATAATAACTGAGATCCCAAATTCTTCATTTCATTATAATTGCCATCAACCTATCTACTGCCCTAATATCTAGGGTTAGTACCGGAAATACTATATCTGGAATATCAAAGAGTTCATTACAGGATGTGTCTACATGTGCTATTACCACACAGCAATAAACTCCACCGCATATCGCACTGGAGTTTATTGCTCTCAGGCACGCTGCTTGAATGTGTGTCCAGGACCGCAGCACATTGAACCGGGTCAAAACAGTCCTGGGTGACTGGGGAAATGGGTGGCCACCCTGCTAGCCCGAGGCTGCTCTGACCTGGCTCCAGAGGGGCTGGCTGGGGCAGGAGGGTGCTGCAAATGGAGAAACAAATCCCACCTCCATTCAAATCTACGGAGAACTGCTGGAGAACGTGGATCATTTCGTCTATCTTGGAAGCCATCATTCATCAAAGGGAGACCTCAACACAGAATTACAACACCACTTGAACTGTGCAAGCGCAGCCTTTGGACGCCTGAGTAAGAGAGTCTTCTTAAATCGTGACATCCTTGCTGAAACGAAGCTCTTGGTTTATCGAGCCATTGTCATTCCAACTCTGCAGCATGGCTTGGAAACTTGGACCACTTACAGAAGACGCATCTTAAGAGCACAGTGTCCTGATAACTAGGGTACAGGTATTACACCAAGACTTTGATTACTAATTAAGCAAAATCTACAGTTGCAAGGATAGATGCAAATACATCCCTCAAAGCATTCACTGGTCTAATTCACAATGCCACCCAGGGGTGTTTGTGGAGGATTTATATAAATTAAGAGCTGAGACCTGATTATAACTGGAACAAATCTAATGGATTATTGACAGCAACTACACAACTACACAACCATTATAACAAACTAAATCCTATATATATCATTTAACTGTTGTGTGTAATCTGAACCCTCCAGTTGTATATTTGTATATATATTGTATAGAGGATCTTAGTTGTTAGTAGTTTCTTAGGCTCTATCTATCTATCTATCTATCTATCTATCTATCTATCTATCTATCTATCTATCTATCTATCTATCTATCTATCTATCCTAACAAACTGTGAACTACTAAGATCCTATATACAAAATATATACAAATATACAACTGGAGGGCTCAGATTACACACAATGGTTAACACTATTACAACTAGGGGTTTTAAGGACTACAATAGTGACAGACAACATAAACAGGGACACGAGGACAAGTACAACAAATATAAAAATGGCAAGGCTCACGGAGATACAGATATGTATGTGTACACTCTCAGTTCCCACACCCTGGGATTGGGTATATGTACCCTAAGACAGAGGTTTCCAAGCAGTGGTATGCATACCACCAGTAGTATGCAGACAACCCATCAGTGGTACCCATTAACAGATCTATTATAATTACTTTATATGACAAACATTTGCTGGTGATACTTAAGGTTGGACTGAAAAAATTGCCTGTGGTACCTAAGACTGAAATGAAAAAAATTGCTGGTGGTACGTAAGGTTGTATCATTTTAAATTGGGGGTGTGCAATCAGTCAGAGTTTGGAAACCACTGCCCTAAGGCCTGGCAGCTGCTCAAATTAGGCAGGCAATGCCTAAGAGCCAACTGACTTCAGTGCCTTATCAGGAGAATAAAGAAGATCCTGAGACGGTCACTCTGTGGGTTGCCACAGTTCACCTCTACAGCCATAGCCATGCTATTGAAGGCCGACAGCCCGACTGACCACGTCAGATATGGCTCTTCACTGCTCTGGTCTTGATCTCTCTCATTAGCAACTCACAAACTCACTTACAATTCACAATTCACACTCCACAATCCCCCACACACAATCCTTCACACACTCACTATTTATAGCCTCCCCGCAGAAGGTTCCAGAATATCGACTCATGGACATGCATGTGCACAGTCACATTCTCGCACCTTCCCACCTGTCACACACGTGCACTCACACCATAGGTCAACAGTTCAGGGCTCCCAGCACCTCCTCGGTTCACTGGGCCTGCACCAGTGACCTCCGTACAACCAGGGCATCGTTCAGGGGTCGTCATACTCTCATGTTACACCGCACTCATTCTCAAACATACAGATACGATAACACAAGCAAACAATGTAACTGAACATTATCAACCCAGGAGACAAGGCAGGGGATATTGTATTGTGGCTACACAGACCAGGCAAGACTGAACTCATCTTCTAGTTGAAGCAAAGTCACTAGTTATAGGCAACTCCCACTTAGCGCTCTTAATGGATCCAAGTATTAAGAAAAATGAGCGTTAAGCAAAGCTGAAAGTATTTGATGACCCAAGATGGCGACTGCAAGTGTTTTTAATGTTCCAGGATGGTGACTGCAAGTGTTACAGTGAAACTTGCTGAGTGCTAAGTGAAATCAGGTATCAATTTAAAATGAGTGTTATAGCGAAATAGTGCAAAGCAAAACAGCGTTAAGTGGGCATTGCCTGTAGTAGACAGGAACAACTTCTTATGGCCAGAAAGGAACAGCAAGAGAAAACTTAACTGATTCAGGGAGGTCGGTACAACAAAACATGGGGAGTGGTCCTCTGCTTCCCATGTTGTTGGCGAGTGATTGGGGGCAGCGAGGAAGGGTCTTTGCCTAGTGCTCCACATGCTTGAAATAGCTCCTCACAGGCTGGAGAAGAAGCCCAGATGGCAGTATTTGGAAAACTTTCCAATAGCAGTTATTGTTGCACTATTTCTATGTGCAGGATGTGGCTCAAATGGCCTAAGAAAGAGTGGGTGTCTGTGTTTAGAGAGAGTAAAAGAATGGCCAAATCAGTAAAGTGGGATTGGTCCACCTGCCAGATGAATAGCATGTGGCAGCCCCAGGGACTAGACTGGGCCCACATCACTGCCCCTCTCCCCTGTGCCACATCAAGCATATACGGTGCATGTGGCACCCAGTCTGGCCAGTCCAGGACCCATGCTGCACACGATGCCTGCCCCAGAGTGGCCGGGGTGGGGCAGTGGTGCACCACATGCAGCGTCCAGCACATGCCACGTGCTGCCGGTCAGTCTACTCTGGACTCAGGTGCAGCACCGGGGGTCAGATAATAGGGCTCTGTGGGCCAGATGTAGTCCACAGGCCATGATCTTTGACAACCTTGGCTTATAGTGACATTACTCCAGATATACTCCAGTGCCTGCAACGTGTTTGGTTTTGAAGAGTGAGGAGTAAAGTACAAAACAATGCCTTAAGAGCAGGCCAAAATGTACGACTTCCTCCCTACCAGGGCAGTGCCCCCTATCTGATTCTCAAAGTTCAGCTGCCTTGTGCCAGCTCTTCTTTTTGGTCTCATAACTCTTCCTTGTTGACTGCCCAGTGGGGCAGCTTCAAGAGGGGAGAGCTGAAAGGCACACACTCAGCAATGTCTCTCCATAGCTAGATGATTAGTCTGCAAGGTGTGCATTCAACCATCCCAAGGGTTTCCCCCCGGCATCCAGCTATCATTCATCAGTCAATTTTCTGAAGGTCTCCCAGCAGATGCTGGCCTTGCTGAGAGACGAAAAGGAAACATTATGAAGTGGTCTAAGAAGTGCATCCCATGGGGAGAAGGCAGCATGGGAGAAGGCAGGAGGATTCTTACATGAAATGCCAGACACAAGCTGGTGTTCCCAGAAGGGCAAGGAAGTAAGGGAGATACTGAAAGTGGATGGACAGGAGTGATATGACAAAGCTTATAAGGGTCTGTAGGGAAAGAGAAGCTTTTGCTGTGAGAGTGGAACCAGATTTCCTCCAGAATCTGGGTTGAAAAGCTGGCTTTATCAAAATGATTGATAGCACTCCATAAAAAAAAAAATAATAATAATCCAGGAGCATATGCCCCTTATCAGATGGATTTTCTGTGTCCCATCCAGAGACAGAGGCTGAACTCTACACTGCACTATCAGTGAACTCTGTTTCTCAGGAACAAATATCCAGCAAGGGCAATTACTTTCCTTTTCTTCGGTGACCACGGCTGCCTCCTCATCAAAAGGCATTTATCTTTAAAGGGCTTGGAGTGCAATGAATGAGACTGTTGCTTCCCAGGCTGATCACAATCATCCTCTCCTTACCCTGTGAGCTTCCAGCCTGTTTCGCTTGGCCTCTCCTCCTTGATTCAGACTATATGTTCTTCAGGCCAAGGGACCATTGGTTTTCTATGTTTTCATCATAGAGGGGAACTGATTCCTGATTGCAGCTTTTATGCCCAGCACTAATATAAATAATTAACTATAATGGCCCAGGTCTGCTTCCTCACTGCTTCCAAGAGCCCTCGTCCCCTTTGTGGTGCACACAGACATTATCACGGACGACACAGGATGGCAGGCAATAAGACCCACTACATTTCCTACTCACACCATGAACAATTTGCTCCCATGCCATGAAAACCAACCAAGTGGAGGATGGCAGCCAACAAGACCAACTACATTTCCTACTCACACCATGAACAATTTGCTCCCATACCATGAAAACCAACTGAGTGTTCAGGATTTCTCTTGGTTTAAGTAAATCCGTGGGAGGGCCAGTTATTGAAACCAGAGGAAATGATGTTAGGGCGACTGAGAACATGCACATTTCAAGAACCATCTCGCTGCCCGAACTTGACACTCTCCCCTTCACTGCCCTATGTTTTAGTGCCCTGTACCTGGTCCGCTCTATTGGGGTCACTGCATTAGCCTTCTTGACAGTAGAGTGGAGCAGCCCAACATCTCTCGCATAATTGTTTCTAGCTTCATTTAAGTTGGGGCCTTTCTTTGGTTCAAATGATGTTTTGGTCAGAATAGTCATTTCTGTGCTAACTATCCATTTTTGACAAACTCAGAGGACATTTACCTCAAGCAAAATGAAACACAAAGTGTTTGTGATTTTGGCAGCCAATAGGTCCTGGGCCAGATTTGAAAGATTCTTGATAAGAACACAAAAACTGTTCATGGAAGAAAAAATTCCATGGAAAAAATCTACAAGGAAGGAAAGAGCAAAGAAAAAGGGAGAGAGGTTTGCTCGGCCCAGGAGATGAAGGTATTGCTATGCATCTTCTCAGTCACCCCCTTTATCAATCACCCCCAGGTTCATTCCCTATGTGCTCTCTCTTGTTCTCTGGGGATGGGCAACCCCACTTTTCATTTTGAAAAGCAGATCATCATAAATCTACCTGGGTTCCTTTATGGGTAATGAACACTGCTCCCCAGAGTGCTAGAAGAATTGGGCGTTATCATTTCACCTGGATATATTGATTCAAGTAGTGTCTGGGAAAAGACAGATGCTCCCGAACAGCAGTGCAGTGTAGTGATTTGCAGGCTAAAGAAGGAGCTGTTGCTACAGCAGAAGACGCTGACACTTTATCCAGTGGGAGGAAACAAATTGTCCATGTGATGCTATTAAGCACTTTGTGTTGGCTCCAGTGTAGTTATTGAGGGCCTTTAAACATCAAATATAGACTTACAAAAAAAAAAAGAGAAGTGATTCCCAGCATTGGCCAGTATTTAACCATGTGTCCCCAGCTTCTTTCTCTAAAATATATGTATGAAGGAGAAATAAACAATGCTGATACCTTTGCTACAGGCCTCAGGGGCCAAGGCACAGTTTCTGTCCAAGTAGCTCATTTCACTCCAAAGTTGACTCTAATACACACGCACACACACATACATACACACACATGCACACACATGCACACGCACACACACACATACACGCATGCAGGTATTGAAGTCAGAGGAACTGATGTATACACACACACACACACACACACATATATATAGATGTGTGTGGATGTATGTATGTATGTGTGTATATATATGTATATGTGTGTATACACACAAACATACACATATATGTATAATAAGTGTGTGTGTGCACACACATATATGATATATATTATATAAATAATTTTTCTTTTAAAAAAACCTTTTATTGCCCAGCTGAAAAAATATCTGAGTAAAATACGTTCTGCCCTTTCACTTTCTGAACTTTTTAAACTCAAGCTTCGTTGAATCATAGAATCATAGAAATTAAAGGCTGGAAGGGACCTTGAGAGATCATCGAGCCCAACCCCCCTGCTCTGGGCAGGAATACAGATGAGGTCAAATGATCCCGGCAAGGTTTCTGTCCAGTCTCCTCTTGAAGACGTCCAAGGTTGGGCACTGCGCCACCTCCTCGGGAAGTCTAGTCCAGATTCTGGTGACCCTTACCATAAAGAAGTGCTTCGTTACATCCAACCTGAACCGTCCTCTAACAGTTTATGGCCATTGCTCCTTGCCCTTCCCTGGGGTGCCCTAGTGAACAGTTTATCTCCCAGCTTCCGATATTCACCTCTTACATACTTATAGATGGCCACCAAGTCTCCCCTCAGTCTTCTCTTCCCCAGGCTGAACAGTCCTACATCCCTTAGTCTTTCCTCATCAGGTTTCTCCTTCAGGCCCTTAATCATTCCCGTGGCCCTTCTCTGAACCCTTTCAGGATTCTCCACGTCTTTTTTGAAGTGTGGTGCCCAGAACTGGACATGGTACTCCAGCTGGGGTCTCACTAGCACAGAATAGAGCGGAAGCATCACTTCCTTAGCCCTGCTCGCTACACATCAGCTAATGCATCCCAGTATGCTATTAGCTCTGTTGACTACAACATTGCACTGACAGCTCATGTTTATCCTGTGAGCAACCATAACCCTGAGGTCCCATTCAGCCATTGTGCTGCCCAGGACATCTCCTCTTAACCTATATTCGTGTTGCTGGTTACTTCTCCCCAGGTGAAGCACTCTGCATTTATCCTTATTGAACTGCATCCAGTTCCACTCTGCCTACCTTTCCAGCTTGTCCAGATCCACTTGGATCCATATCCCATAGCCTAGCGTAAATGCTTTTCCCATAACTTAGTATCATCAGCAAACTTGGCCAGAGTGCTTTCCACATCCTCATCTAAATCATTGATAAAGATGTTGAACAACATGGGGCCAAGAACCAAACCCTGCGGGATACCACTAGCCACTTCCTGTCAAGATGATACAGACCTTTCCTTGCAAAGCCAGCGGATCATGGCACTCAAGGGAGCCCGCCCCAGCCCCAGCCCTGGTAAAATCTGTGGGCAAGGAAGGAGCCCCTCAGGGGACACTTGCCTGCCTGTACACAAATGCCAGGAGCTTGGGGAATAAGCAGGAGGAACTCATTCTCCTGCTCAATGCAAACAATTATGATATCATAGGGATCACGGAGACCTGGTGGGACTCCACCCATGACTGGACCACGGGGATAGATGGCTATACCCTGTACAGGAGGGATCGTGTAGAGAAAAGGGGCGGGGTGTAGCTCTCTATGTTAAGGAAAGCTACACATCCCTGCAAGCCGATATTGGCGACCAGGGTGGACGGCTGGAGACCCTCTGGGTTAAAATCCATGGGGAACACGGCACAGGGGACACAATGGTGGGAGTCTATTACAGACCTCCCACCCAAAGTCCTGAGCTAGACCAGGAGTTTGCCCAGGAACTGGCTGAGGCAGCTTGCTCCAGGACCATGGTTGTCATGGGTGACTTCAATTACCCAGACATCTCCTGGGAGGATTTCTCAGCAAAATCTGAGCGGTCGCAGAGCTTCCTCTCGTGCGTGGATGACCTCTACCTGACTCAAGAAGTCTATGGGCCAACGAGAGGCAAAGCGCTGCTCGACCTGGTGCTGGCTACTGGGGAGGACCTAGTCGGCGACCTAGTGATCGATGGGGAGCTGGGTGACAGCGACCACGAGCTGATCACCTTCACCATCCGCCGAAAAGCTGGCAAGTCGGTCAGCAACACGCAAGTCCTTGACTTCAGGAAAGCCGACTTTGACAAGCTCAGGAGGCTTGTCAGTGAGGCCTTAAGGGACTGTGACCGCAGGGAGAGGGGAGTTCAAGAAGAGTGGTTGCTCCTCAAGGGAGCAATCCTCAATGCACAAACTAAGTCTATTCCATCTCGGAGGAAAGGCAGCAAGAGGGCACAGCAGCCCCCCTGGCTCTCCAGGGACCTAGCAGACCTCCTGAGGCTAAAAAGAAAGGCCTACAAAGGATGGAGGATGGGAGTCACCTCCAAGGAGGATTATTCTGCACTGGTCCGGTCCTGTAGGGAGCAGACCAGGAAAGCCAAGGCTGCAACTGAACTCCAGCTAGCTTTGAGCATCAAGGACAATAAAAAGTCCTTTTTCAGATATGTGGGGAGCTAAAACTCTCTGGGTTCGATCCCTTAGCCAGCTCCCAATCCACCCGACCATGGACTGTACCAGCCCATAATCCCCCAGTTTTTCATAAGGGCATCATGGGAGACTATATCAAAGGCCTTTCTAAAATTCAAGTATATGACATCAAGCACATCTCCCACATCTAAGCAGTTTGTTACTTGATCACAGAAGGAGACGAAGTTGGGCAAATACGACCTGCCCACAATGAAACCATGCTGGCTATCCTTCAGCATCATGCTTTCTGCCAGTCTCTCACAAATGGATTTCTTAATATTTTTTTTCAAGATTTTACTAGTATCGAGGTCAAATTGACCAGCCTATAGTTTCCTGGATCCTCCCTCCTCCTCTTCTTAAAGATTGGCACCACATTGGCCCTCTTCCAGTCTTCCAGGACCTCTCTTAAGCACCATAAGTCTTCAAATACCTTTGCCAACAGTCCTGCAATGACTCCAGCCAATTCCCTCAGCACTCCCGGGTATAACGCATCCAGTACTGCTGATTTGAAGGCATTCAGCTGCTCTGAGTTCTCCCTCACCAATTCAAAACTAACCATTGGTTATTAATCACCACCCCCTCCTCCCCCACCCCGCATCCGTCCAGTATCCGACCAGGCACATGACCACCACTAATGCAAATTATTCATTAAAGAGTTCTGCTTTAATGAATAATTAAAACATAACAGACAGTCTCCTGACTGTCTGTTATCAGCTGCTCTGTCCCATTCTGCAAGGGCCCCACATTTCTGTTGGTCTTCCTCCTGTTCCCTATATGCCTAAAGAAGGACTTCTTACTGTCCTTGATTTCAGTTGCCAACCTGATCTCGGTCACCACCCTTGCCTTCCTTATCCTCTCTCTACAAATATGGGCTACATTTGTGTATTTCTGCTTGGTGACTACCCCTTTTTTCCACTTTCTTTCCGTAAGCCTCCTTTTTCTTTTTTAAGCACTCCTTGACCCCTCCTGTGAGCCAAGAGGGCTTCCTGGACCCTTTACCACCTTTCCTGCATACAGAAATGGACCTTTTGTGCACTCTGAGGATCACTCCTTGGAGGAGCAACCACCCTTCCTGAATTCCTTTTCCCTCTAGTCCCCATTTTCATAGGGTCTCTCCCACTATTTTCCTAAGCTCATTGAAATCAGCCTTCTGGAAGTCAAACACCTCTGTCCTACTGGATGACTTCCCTGCCCTATGATGGATAGTGAATTCTATCATCTCATGATCACTGTCTCCCAGATTACCCCCAATCCCCAGATCTCCCACCAGGTCATCCCCTTTAACTAGAACCAAATCCAACAAAGCTTCCCCCACGGTTGGCCCATTCACTTCCTGTACTAAATAAAGTTCTTCCATGCAGGTCAAAAACCTATGTGACCAGTCAGATCTGGCCGAGTGCTCCCCCCAGCAGATGTCAGGGTAACTGAGGTCACCCATGACAACCACGTCCCTTGAACGTGCAGCCTCCACCAGTTGTCTGGAAATTTTCAGATCCAACTCTTCCTCCTGGTGTGGCGGTCTATAGTTGATACCTACCACCAGGCCCCCTTCTCTTTGTCCCTCCCATATCTTGACCCACTAGGTCTCGAGTCGCCCTTCTCTCAAACCAATTTGAGCCTTCGAGGAATCATACTGCTCCTTTACATAGAGAGCTACACCTCTTCCCTTCTTCCCTACCCAGTCCTTTCTGTGCAGGCTATAGCCCTCTGTGTATACAGCCAAGCCATGCATGGCATGCCACTAGGTCTTCATTATTCTGACAAGATCATATTCCCTATTTGCTAGCAGAAGTGCCAGCTCCTCTTGCTTATTGCCCATACTCCTAGTGTTTGTGTATAGACACTTAATTCCCCCATTGGTAACCCCCAGTTCCCCACCAGCCCAATGTCATTCTAGTCTACCAATACCTCCCTGACTGCCCTCTCTACATCCTTCCAGCTTGGCTATCCCCTGGCTTACGTTCCTGTCTGCATACCCATCCCCTGACACACCTAGTTTAAAGCCCTCTCCAACAAAACAGCCATTTGTTGGAAAATGAAAACATTTTCTTCCCCCTTGGCATGAGATGAATGCCATTTCATCCCAGTGAGCCTCTATCCTGGAACAGTGTTCCATGGTCATAAAATCCAAAACCCTCTCTGTGGCACCATATCTTGCTCTCCTTAATACAACTGTCCCTCCAGTGGCCCTGCCCCCTGACTGGGAGGAAGTGCAACTAAATTGTATATTTTAGTGGAAATTGTATATTTTAGCTTCAGTAGAGCCAGTGGATCCACCCTGTGCACTACGAACCAGGCCCAATTTTCTGTTCCCAACAAGGTTACTGGCCATGAAGTAGCACTGACTTCTATGGCAGAAGGATAGATCCTGAATACAAGCTATGGTGCCTACTTTTACCAGGAGTGACAGCACCCCATTGACTCACCTATATGTGGCTACCTGGTCATTCAGACTGAGAGTCAAAGGTGGTGGGAAATGATGCTAGTGACATTACTCCCTCGTGTGCCAATGGATGTAAAGACAGGTCTGCCTTAACCATGCTAGACCAATAGACTGTTAAAATATTTTACCTATTCTTTCTATTGTATAGCAGTATTGCCAATCTCAGCAGTGCAAAAATCATGGGTTTAGCTTTAAACATCTTAATATGGGCTTTAAAACAGTGACATTTTAAAAGATAAACAAATCTGGCCTTTATGTCATTTGCCTTCTGGTTTCTCAGACTTGGGTTGCATATTCAAGCTTTTCTCTCCAAACACAACAGCCAGGATTTTACCTTTAAAAAAATAAAGCTGTGATTTCTCACATAATCATATGCTGTAGGAGCTGATACTTCAACTAAAACACAAATGTCATAAGACTCATGATAAAATCCTGAGAGATGGCCACAGTATTTCTAAGGTCCTGTAACCATGGCATCTATGCTGTAAACACAATATCAGTAGCACTATTAGTGTCTAAGAGGAAGCTCAGATCACTGCTTTTTCAGAACCACATCTTTAGGCCAAAACCTACTAGCTGATAATGACTGAGTAGGTGGGTGACCTGAACCCACAGCTTGCTAGTGAAAAAACCCTCATTTTCCTGGTATTCATCATTCTACTCTTCCTATTTGCTTCTTCTCCTTACAGCACCTTGCTATAAGCATGTACTGTAATCTCCTTGGGACACAGACTGCTTTCATCCTGTTTGTACAGTACATCAGGGCCCAGATCCTTACAGAATCGTAAAAGAGTAGATCTGGAGGGGACGTCTGGAGTTCATCTAATCCACCCCCCTGCTTGAGGCAGGATCACCCCTGCCTGATCTAACCCATCCTAGACATGTGTTTGGGTAGCATTTTCTTAAAAACTTGTGGAACAACCCACATGCATAGCTCCCAGGCACAATGCCCAAAACATCAAAAACACCCTTCCCTTGCCACAAGTGAAGCGAAAAGATGAGGGCACTGTCAATGCCTGCCATTGCAAAATCCTTGACTGGGGAAGTTATATGCAATACAATACAATTCAAATTACTAATATTGCTGCTAGTGCAACTGCTACTACTATTGCTACTACTCATACTGGGCAAGATGGATCTATGGTTGGACCCAGTAAATGGCACTGTGGGCCTGATAAAGCTTACAAATCAAATGCACACAAGCAAAAGAAGAAAGGAGAGGAATGACTAAATTATCTGTAGATAGAGGCAATAGTCAAGACAGCCTCCACCTTGGCTGACACACTGGACCACAGGATCTCCAGAAGGAAAAATATGAGCTATTGCATCTACAGTTTAAGGTCTGGCATCCCTGGATGAATACATAATAATAAATAAGTGACACAAGCACATACAGATCAGGGTATTTCAGTTGCATGAAAACTGTGTTCCAAAAAAGATAACTCTTAATCTAGCCAATGAAGTTAACTTATACTTCTATAAGTTAGAAGGCACAGCTCATATCATCTATGCACCAGGTACAGAGTTGGACCTCTAACACATTCTCACTGGTGGTTTACGCAAATTGTTATTCTGATTCCTACAGCAGCTTCCTCAGGGTCCTTGCACAACCCAGCATGTCTTTGAAATGGAGAATACCTTCATGCTGTCATCTCTCTGTGGGGAGGACTCATGTGGGCTGTATGTAAGTAAGGAAAAAGTTTAGCTAAGGTCTCCAAGGGAAGTCCTGACTCTTTCAAAAAATGCCACGGATCCTTCATAAGCCATCGCCAACAGTCTTGGAATATAAGTCTGAAATTTGCAATGGGTTCCTGAAATGGAGCTTTGCCCTGAATTTAGAAAACTATCCCAAAATGCAGACCCCTCCAAAATATCCCCATGGCAGCAGACATCTGCTGAGAGGCAGAGCTAAGTAGCCTTGGGGTTGTGCTTGTTGAATCTATTGATGCTGCTTGCATCAATGGACAGGAGGTAGACCCAAGCTCTGTCTCTCAGCAGGCACAATATATCTCTGGTGCCACATGAATCCTGCTTCTGGTTCAGGAGGTAGCCATCCTTCAAGAAACCTGATCAGCCTCTGCAGCAGCACATTAAGGTGGTTACACTGACCAGAACTGGAGCTTATATGGAGTCCTTCTAGTTTCCAAAGTCTGTAGAGCATCCATCCCAACCTGTGTCCTGGACTTTGCTACCCAAATGTTGGTCTCCAAAGTCCTTCAATGTACACACAAGCAAGCGGCAGGGTCTGTAAGGTCTCAGATAAAAGACTTTGTCTCCCCAGTCAGCTGCATGGAACCTAATTATTTTCTTCAAAGAACAAGCAGCCAACTCAGCAGTACTAGGATTAGCACCTTTGGCTTGATCAAGTTGATTTTTCCACGCTGATGTTCAAGCTATTACATCTTCCCTTACATATGGCAGTTGCATAATTATAGGCCCATCTCACTGAGCTGTGCCTGCTGTAAAATTCACGAGTACATAGTTTATACAGCTGACTATCTGGCATAGAATAATTTATTCGGTTTCTGTCAGAAAGGTTTACAGTCAGAATATGCTTCTGTAACAGTTTACCAAGATGATTCAAGAATTTACTTGTGCCCTTGCTAAAAGTAAACAGGTGGATGCTATCAGTTCAGATTTATTTTTTCTGGTGGGGCCAAGTGCCTTGCATAAAAAGTCCATTTACACTTTAAAATGCACAGGATAGAAGTATAAGTTAACTTCATTGGCTAGATTAAGAGTTATCTTTTGGGAACACAGTTTTCATGCAACTGGAATACCCTGATCTGTATGAGCTTGTGTCTTGTATTTATTTATTATTTCTACTATGGCTGGGCCTAGAAGCACCAGTGAAGGATGTCAGGACCCCGGTATGCTAGCTGGTGCCAACTCATATAATTAGATGTCCATTGCCCCACTATCTTTTATCTAGGAGGAAAAGGTGCAATAAGATCTAATGTCTGGAACTTGTAGGTAGAGTTGGAGTGTCCTGAAGAAGGGTGCTTTCTGCCTGAAAGCTTGTCCAGCATCTCTCCCACCTACACTGCCTGTCCAGTAAAATATATATATTAAAAATAAAATAAAATAAAATAAAACCTTGGACTCTCATATCTGTGACTAAACCAACTCACACTAAAATTAGGCATTTATTTTTATTTTTAAATGAGGGCAACTGACTGTAGGGATAGGATACCCAAGGCCAGAGTATAAATTATTCATTAGCAAAATCTTATATTTGGAAATCAAGACTAGCTTTCCCCGCTTTCCTCTCCCCAGTCCCACAGATGTTCATTTTGTTCAAACTGGAGCCTACACCAGGATGCTTTCTGGCCTGTGTTACGCAGGAGACCAGACCTGGTGAATACAGCGGTCCCATCTAGCATTACAATCTATGAAGATAAATATAAAATGAGAGAAACAAAGAGGATCCAACTAGGGTTGGATGAATAATTTACTTGTTTTTGTTCAAACTAAAATATTAACAAAAATGCTTAATATTGATCTGAAAATGATCTTTTTTTTAAAAAAAATGGACAAACTGTAAGAACAAATTATTTCAGGTTTGGATCTTGCAGCACCCCAGTGTACTCTCACACCACTGGTTGACAATCGCTGTTTTAAAGGTTATTTATAATGAAATAGATATAAACTATAACAAGAGTCACATGGAGGAAGAGTTGCATTGTTCATCTTTTCCCATGGTGACTTAGTCTCTTTGGATCATAAAAGCCACCGGAGCAATTATTATCCTGATAAAGTTTGGAAAAGTGCTTTTAAATGTGTTTTTTTTTTTAATCTGTTTTTCTAATATAATGACTATCATTATTTTGTGTACTTGGGAGTGAAAAGAGAGATAAGTACCTTGTGAATCAATAAATACCTCAGCCTGAAGCCCCTGAAACCTTATTTATCTGAGAAGTGTGTATCTTACTCTATCCTCCCCAGGAAAACAAAACAATTATTGCTTAATGATAATAGCAATTCTCTCTTTCAATTATAAAGCAGAGTGCTTGAAGGTGACAGTTGGGTTTCCCCACCCCCATTTGGAAGCCAGTATTCCTGGAGTGTGGAAGAAAGACTGAGGCTAGGACTTGCTCCTAGACAAGTTGTGACTGTTTTTTGCCCCAAACAGAAATGTCCTGGAACTGGCATTGCCCGCGTAGCTGGGTGCGTGGTTGAGGGGCAGAAGCATAGCTGCTGGTGGTTAAAAGTGATAGGTTGCCTGCTTTGGGTGAGGCCAGCTGACAATGATGAGTGCCTGGCCCAGAAGAAGTGAAAAGCTCCTAGAGGAAGGAGGGAAGTGGGCAGTGCTAAGGAGGTAGCCCTGAACCACTGTGTCCTCTCTCCGAGTCTGAGGAAGGACCATAGCTGTGAATTAACTCTTTGCTGATTAGATAGTGATTTGTTTAAACACTTGCTTTGTTATGATTATTGTTTTCCTTGTAAGGATGAGTTTGCCCAAGGAAAAATAAAGAACTGAGTGACAACCTGCTACAGGGTTTAATGAGTAGCTGAATACACTGCCGCTTTTCTGCCATTGATTAAGCAATGCAATATTGGGACTTCAGATACACTTTGCAGTATCCTGGAATAAACTTATAGTGCTTTTTATCTTGTGAACTTTTTTAGGATTTACCTCTAAAAAAATGAACGTGGGCATTTGAATGACTGCACTTTGTCCCAAGAGAAGGTGGGATAAATGTGATGGCTGTTCATAGCCTTAGGCACTTAAGTGTAACACAGCATATCAAGTCTACATTAACTTTTTTGACTGCCGCAAAACAGATTGCATGGAGCTAGAAAGCCATTAATAACCCAGAAAAGTTATTAGGAGCCATTCCTAATGGGCTTTAATTAATCAAGCACCTATGCAAGGAAAGTGATCCTAAAATGATTTCAAGGGTCACCAGGGGAAGGATTTAATTATAATGGGTCTGCTATAATATGAAATGAACTTGAGTTCACACAAGCTTGTACTCTGTCTATATATCTTATTTAGTTAGTCTATAAAGGGTGCGTATCTACCCTGCCTTCTAACTGATTTCAGACTAACATGGCTAACTACCTCTCTGCTATACCAGGCATAGTAGAAGACATGCTGTAATTAAATGTCTAGAGATGTAATCTCTCTCCTAAATCCTTAATTCCAGGAACAGTCTCTTTCCCCAAGATTGCTTATCTAGCACAAACATAGTATCTAGCATAGACATGGACTTCTAGCATAGTACAGGAAAGAAAATTCAATTGACTTCAAAGGAATTTGGATATACACTTACAGGAAAGTAGAGAAGCAGTTGCCTCAAGTGGCCTCCCTGAATAGGAATCATTTCTTGAGTTAGGGAACACTATTCATACATTGCGCCGAGTAATTTAATCCAAGTTTAGCAGCCAGCCCATTCGTGGGACTTCCTTAAAAATGTGGCTGTGAGAGGCACTATCAGATTTCTTCACATACCACACCTTCCTGAACAAGGTGTGCACTTTAATTTTTGAAAGTTGAATGGAAAAAAAAAAGATCTTTCTTCGATAATATGGGGAAGTAGTTTCAAGGGGAATACGCATCCAACTGCAATGGGTAGGGAGGGAAACAAAAGCCTATGGCTGCTCTTTTCATGTCCTCCTTGCAGGATGCACTGGCCACCCTTCATGGGAAGTGGTCCCGCAGTTCAACTCCAGAATCCAGCCTGTTGGCTGAACTGAACTGCCTGGTCCCTCTTTGATGGGGGGGAGGTACAGTGGGGGGATGGCCTGACATGCAAGTAAACGCAGTAGTATTTGTGTTACGGTAGCAGACTAACCAAGGTCATGACCCAGTTTTGCTATATGTCTATAAATGAGGCTGCTCCTAGCCTAGTGACCTAAAATGTTGCTATCCATTCTTATGTGAATCTCTCCCAGAGGAGGTATAGAAGTCCTATTGTATGAGTTCATGAGTTGGACAAAATATTAGAAAAAACCTGCCATGGCAGGGATAGGGACAAAGCAACCTTCATGTCTGACTTTCAGGCTCCTGTGCCTGAAATGATCTTTCTGAGCTTCATTTGCTTCCCCGCTATAATGAAAAAGGTCAAGAGAGAGAAATTAAGCTGGGACCTTAAGAGTGAAACACTTTTGACAATTTTGAAATAAGAGGTTTCCAGAGAGTGAGGTACACAGACACTAATCAAATGTAACCAGGAAGCAACCTGCGTAGGCAAGATGAAAATAGAAGAGAGAAGGGAAAGGAGCAGTGCTGATCATGGGAACCAGGCGTAGATGAAAGAGTGAGAAGGGATAAGAGTAATGAGAAATAGCAATGGACAGGAAGATGGAGGAGAGTGTGCCAAGGAAGTCATCAGCACTGATGGCTGAATCCTCTGGGAGAATGAAATGAGAAACAGGAAATCAACGGACCGAGTGAAGCGAGGGCTCAGATGTTGAAATCAGTGTGCTAAACCACAAGAAATGTGAGAATTATTATAGGCAACACTAACTGAGCAGGAAGCACTAATTCTTTCCCTATGAATGCAATTAGAGAGGATAAATAATGAAGACCTAGAGTACTTCAATTGATGCAGGAACCGCAGTGCCCAGAAGTGTCTAAAAGCTCCTTTGAGCCTGACACAGTCATCGGCTAGACCTTGCTGCTCTCTCCTTGAATTTTTTTCTACTGTGGCTACATTACTTCCTATTTCCTTATCGCTCTTTAGTAGCACTGCTCCATGTTACTCTTTCCCTTCCTTTCTGTCAATACAATTCAGACAACTGGTATGCCTACATCACAGTCATGGCACTGACTTCAGCTTATGCCAAAGAGAACTTCAAATTAAATGTCTGAGAAATCTAGTGCAGGGTGAATTAAAAACTGACTGCAAAACCCACCTGAGAGCCTGAATATGCACTAAGGTGACTGTCTCCATTGCTGAACTAACTAAATAAATAAAATGCCATATTTAGTTTCCTGAATATAGATTTAAAAATCATGGCCATGGATAGATTAGATGGTAAATCTGAAGATACATTTGAACCTGATCACCTCTCTGGCACTGGATCACTAATTCATACCAGTTACCTAAATTATACCAGCTGAAGATCTGGCTCTTGGTAGCTTTAAAAGCACGTGCCCTAGCGCAGCTGTAAAGCTCCCGTTGACTTCAGAGGTAAGGCAATGCTGAGCGATCTTGGCCTTCACTCTGAGCCATCACCGGTATTGCTTACAGTTCTCTTGTCTGGAAAACAATGTGCTCATCTCTTAGAAATGAGTAGTGAAAACTCAATCATAACTTCAATGCATAACAGTTGACAGTTATTATTAAATAAACAGCAACTGTTCAATGGCTCAGAGACAGAGTGTGATGGCTAAAACCCAGAACTTTGTTCCCACCTTCAGTGAGTGGCCAAGTGACTTCTCACAAGTCAAACAGGATTTCAGTATTTAAGGATTACCCTCTGCAATAGACCATTTGCAAGAGCGTTATACAAATTAATGCATGTTTGTGAACTGTTTTGCACCAGTGGCTAAAATAGCAAGGAAGGGAAAAAGAATGATTCTTATATGTTAAATCAGAGACCAGTCAAGAGGCTGGCCAGGATAGAGATTCATTTTATGCCTAATTAAAAGGTGCTGGTTAGGGTACTGCCTATGCTAAACCCATAATCTCACTGACAACTCAAAAGATCGCAAGCATCTAAATCTGCATACAGAACTGATCAGGAAAATAAGCTCTTTTTGGTGTTGGTTTTTATGTCGAGCCAAAAGAAGAATGTCAGTTTGGATGAGACGGTTCAAAGCAAATCTTCAGCTTTGGGATACAGAGTCTATTATACACTGAAATCATAATATCATTCAGGGTGTAAAATCAAGCTCTCAAGAGTCATGCATTGCCATAATGTAGCTGCCTATTCAATCTTATATCAGTCCTCTTGTGCACAAGCTTGATTTTGCAGTCTTTAGTTTTATAACTGCATGTATATATACATATTCCTTCTCCCCTGTCCTCTCTAACTAGTCTGTACTCCAGCCCTGCCTCTTTCCACCCATAGCTCCTTGCTTTCCAGTCCCATTTTCCTTACCTGCCTAGCCTTGCTCATGTTTCTCATTCCAGTCTCAGTCCTTCTTGTCCAACCAGTCCGAGTCTATCTGTCAGGCTGTGGCCTCAAATCCAAGGCTTTAGCTTGTCTGATGCAACAGCTCATTCCCGTCTCCCACCCCCAACACAACATTTATATAGACGCAGGTGGCCAGAATCCTCTACCTGGATCTAGGTACACATCTGCTGACCTCCTAACCCTTCCCATATAAACCCTTGGCCCAGAAGACAACAAGGTTTAACTTTGTATCTGGGCTGGTTCAACCCTGGCTTGTGCTGCTACCAACTTGGTTTCTTGGATACCTGACCCAGCTAGCCTCCTGACCTTGCTGTTTGCTTGACCCTCCAGATACCCAACCCAACTCTGGCCTGATCTCCTGGATACCTAACCCAGTTAGTTTCCTAGCCCCGTGCTGTGCGTGACCATCTGGATCTCCAACTAGGGTCCCCAGACAGATCTCCTGTATTCTGAATTTGTGACTTCTTCTGATGCTGAAGAGACCCCCAGGCCTCGGTGCCCATGGCCTGGTATGACACCACCCTAGTTTCAGTGGGTCTCTCTTCTCCCCGTCCTGTCCTCCTTGTCTAGCTCAGATCCTCCCTTCTGCTTTCATACCCTCATCTTCATTCCCCATCTCTTGACTCTCAGTCCCAATTTCTCTCTCCCTAAGCAATTTCTTTCAATCTCAGTGTATCCATTTGGCTTTCTAATTTCCAGGAACATTGCACCCACGTGCACACAAACCAACTTCCTGGTGCCTCCTCTGAACTCCTCCCTACTGCCACCTGCTCAGCTTTGCCTTTCCATGCCTCAGCTAGAACATCCTCCAGGTGGATAGTCTTTCAAATTTCTAAGTGGCCAAATTTTATCATGGATGGCAAAAAATACAGTGTCCTCATGGAAAGGTTGCTACATCTCCAGTTCGGAAGACTCTGCTCTAATGTCTATGGAGTCTTATAAAGTGAAGTGCTAAGCAACCTTAGAGATAGCAGTGATGCCAGCCCAGACTTTAACATGTGAGAGCATGTATGGGGTGTCTCAGTTCTGAATTTCTGCCACAGGTCCCTCTCTGACATACAAGGATAGCTTACCCTGAGTTTTCATGAAGGTACCAGCTTGAAGAGTTGAGCCGAGAACAACACTGTAAGTGTTTTTTGTATGTGGCTGTTCTGATTGAGTACCTGGAGGTGCCTTCTAATCTATAAACCTTAGATTAGATCAAGGAAAAGATGCATCCTCATCATGATCCAGACATAGCTGTGTGACTGGCTCTGAAAGCAGTTTCAGAGGAATACCATTCTTGTTCCACTTTTATGGCCTCTTATGTCTGTGATCGCTATTTTAAATTCAGCGGACAGGTTTGTGGTTACTTTGCTTAAGTTTCTGTAGCCATACAGTGCTGATGTTCACAGTGAACTTGCTCCCATTCCTACCGTGCCAAATGCTTCCTACTGCAGCATTTACACTAATTGAACCCTCAAGCCTCTATCCCTACCAAATACACACCTTTCCCCCCCCCCCCCCCCCAATCTCTGGACATATGTATTGATCTATGCTATCTTCAGAATTTGAGTTTTCCTACATTCCCAGTGCTTGCTTTGTACTTTAGATTCTGGCTCGGTGGCAGTAAGGATTTACTACCAACTTGACAAAAAGCCAATATGCTACCATTGCTTTTTAGCCACCTCGTCAAATGATACAGTGCCTGATCTAATCCACACCTGTTTATCCTGCTTAGCTGCAGACATTTGCAAAATGCAGAAGCACATCTTTGCAAGCAATTGAATGAGGCAACGATGATGTATTGATCCCACAACGGGTAGGGAAACTGTTGGAGTCAATACTCTGTGGCAAGTGGCATAGAGCAAGGGAGAATGAAATGGGATATTTGAGAGCAAGATTAAGCCATAATCATTGCAAAACTTTCTGTAATGGAAAACTCAGCCACTGCTTTGCATGGTTCTATTCTATCCAAGTTGTTCAGGTCGGCATTAAACAATATAAGATTAAGCACTTGTCAAGCGAACTAATGAGTTTTGGATCGATTTCTGTCTTCTGCAATGCTACCAGCATTTTTGACAGGTATGATTTATAGGGCATTCTTTGGGCCTGTTCATGAGAGGAGCTGTTTATTTTGGTTGATGGACAGGGTTTCTAATGTTCCCAGTGGAGTGTGCAGATGGCAGGAAGGACAGTAATCTTTGAGACCATCTCTCAATGTCTAGGGTATGTCTCTTATAAATTTGTAATCAAGATCTCAGGAAACTAATGTGGGCAGGCTGCCTCTGAAATTGTTTTTGCGACCTTTGGCCAATGTAATGCTCCCTGAAAAATGTATGTCGGGTACTCCTACTGTTTAGTAAATGGAGCTTGTGCAGGCAATCAAAAAACTATACTTTCTTTTTTTAACTGATGTGACATATATAAACACACACACACGCACTCACACACACACACACACACACACTTTTACACATTTACAGTTCTATTTCCTCTGGTATAGAGAAGTTTTTGTACATGGTTTGGGCATGGGTATTTAGAGCTCAAATAGACTAAGAAAAAAGAATCAGGCAGACTTACATTAGGAACTTAATGGAATCTCCAAGGCATGAACATAACAAATCTAAGTTCCTGCACGACTTAATCATTTTTATTCTAGGCTGCCACTCTTTCTAATATTTGTTCTTCTCCTTCACTGTGTCTCATTTAGAATGAAGGAGTCAAATCTTCGAGGGTTTGGAATCTGGGCCAGGTTTAGAGCAGGTGTAAATTGGCATAAATGCAATAACTTAAAAAAAAAAAATATATATATATATAAAGGATCTGATCCTGTATTTCGTATTTTCCTTGGGACTGCCAGAATGCCTACAGGGATGTAAAATACATGCAAATAATGAAAATGTCTCCGTGTAAATATCTGTCGGATATCAGATGCTAGTTAGCAGCGCATCCTTGACATCAGGCAATCAGATACAATCACCAACATGGAGGTCATCACCAAAGCCAACCATCACTGCACTACTCCAACAGCAGTGCCTACGCTGGCTTGGCCATCTTTGCAGGATGGAAGGTGGGAGCATCCCGAAGGACATGCTGCATGAGCAGACTGCAGGTGGAGAGAAGAGTAGGGCATCCAAAATTGTGCTCCCAAGACATCTGAAAACAGGATATGAAGGCTTTAGAAATTGACCCAAACCTTAGCAGGAGACAAGTCAAAGTAGTACTCCCTTCTCCATCATGGAGTCCAACATCATGATGAGAACTGGTCACTTGATTTACAACAGAAACATGACCGAAGGAAACAACTTCTCTGTACAGTCGGCCCTAACACCATGTACACCTGTGACCACTGGGGCAGGATCTGCAAGTCTAACATCAGTCTTTCTAGCCACAAGAGAAAATGCACCACCAGTCAGAAGAATAGCTGCAATATCCACCATCTCTTGCTGATGAATAGATGCCATATATCCAAGTGTGAGTGTTACTACAGACTTGTTGAAAGGGTAGTACACACATAACAGAGTATCTTAATGGTTACAACAGGAAACAGGGTGCCATCATTCTTGTATTTGAATCTCAGTTATAGATCATTAAATTATCTTCAAGTCACTGAATGCCAACATTTTTAATGGAGTTCCTATATTAGACCTGCCGATAGGAGGCTTGGTTTTCAGAGATGCTGAGCACCCACATTAAGTCAGATATCTGATGCTAGTCTCTCATGTTTGGAGACATTTGCCTATTTTGGGTTTTTATGTCCTACCTGTCTTACTACATATAGTGACTAGCATTTGTTTAGTCATTTTCTTTTCAGTGATGTATATCAGTTTTGACAGATCTCTGAATGGCAAGCAAGCTAAGACAACTGTGATGAAGATATGGGTAGTACGAGGAATCATCCAACATAACATTTAAGAAATTGCACTATGAAAAAGAAAAATATAAGAGTGGAAGTGAGCCCTCTGGTCAATTCCAGTCACAAGAAACTGCAGCATATAATCCCATTCATAAAACTATCAAACTCCATTTTAAACATTGTTTATTTCTTATCATTATTCCCACCTCCCCTCACTATTGCTATTGAAGTCTGTTCCAGAATATCATTGCACCGGTAGCTAGAAACTTTCTAATTTCTCCTCTAAATTTATGAATGGATAGTTTGGAGATGCATGTCTCCAAGACCGGTGTTGTCTTTTAGCTTAAATATTTCTTTATTGTCCATTGTGTATACAGCAGTCAGCATTCATCTTCTCAGCTGCCATTTAGCTAAGCTAAGTCAGCCAAGCTCATTCAGTCTTTCGTGTAATGAGTCTCTCTCCTCATAGTCTTCTCATTCTCATAATCTTTTTTGCATGTGTTCCAATTGGAGTTCATCTTTCTTGAACACAGATGACCCAAATGACTAGAAAAGGACAAATATAGTGCCCATTAGGACTGTGTGAAGCAGCTAGTATTCACCTCGGATTTAATTGGGCTAATTCGGGGGGCAGTGATTTGATTCGGTGATTTGAATGACTGTCCCGATTCAATTTGGCCAAATCTGATTAGGAGATTTGGCTGCTGCCGAATCTCCGAATCAGCCAGGCCAGGCCCATCCCCGACCCGCTCTCCAAGCCCAGCAATGGCTGCCCCACTGACCCCAGCTCCTGGCACTTGTTAAAAAAAGCCCCAGGTCACCGGCTGCTGCCGAGCAGGAGGGTGACCCCCACTGCCCCATGCTGTATGGGGGGCTCTCCATGAGCCCCCCAGCCCCCCCATGGGTGCCCCTCCTGGGCCAGCTCCAGCCCTTTAAAGGAAAAAAAAACAAACCCAAAAACTCCAGACATTCCCCACTGCCCCCCACTACCCTGCGCCACATGGGGGGGCTCTGCATAACCCCCCCTTGAAGCCCCAAGGCCACTTCAGGAGCAGTGAGTCCCAGGGCTTTTCTTGGTTTTTTTATTTTTCTTAAAGGGCTGGATCTAGCCTGGGCAGGGCACCTCTGCCAGGGCCAGGGGAGCAGGGGGTGTTGGGGGGCTAATGGCAAAGCCCCCCATGCAGCGTGAGGCAGTGGGGGCAGCAGGGTTTGCCCTCCCACCCAGTGAGCACTGGGGCTTTTTTTTTTTTTTTAAGTACCAAGCTGGGGTGGGTGGGAGCAACCATGGGCGGGGGGGCTGGGGGAGCGGGGAGCTGGCAGGGGTCCCCCCATGGTCCCCTCCCTCCTCCCTCAGCTCCTGCTCTGCAGCCCCTAGTACTTACCAGCTTGGAGTCAGCTGCAGCTTCCTGCTGCAGCCACCGGGGACTGCCCAGATCATGAAAGCTCTCCGAATCTTTTCTGAAGATTCAGAGACCTTTGAATTGATTTGGACCTTTAAATTGATCCCCTGATTCAATTCAGATTCAGAGATTTGGCCACCAAATGAGGCTGAATCTCCTCCAAATCAAATCACCACCTGAAGCTTCACACAGCCCTAGTACCCATCGCTAAGAAAGGGATGAAGGAGGATCTGGTAAACTACAGAGTAATTAGCCTGACCTGGATATGAAGGCTTTCCTGACCAGGAAAGATCATGAAGTGGGTTCTCAGGGAGTCCACTGTGAAGCACCTAAAGGAGAATAAGGTGATCAGGAAAATTCAGCATAGAAGGAAGTCAGGTTGGTCAGGCATGATTTACTCCATGACAAGGTGACTGGCTCTGGGCATGGGAGTGAAGGGCAGGGGAGATGGGGGATGGACAGTAGATGTAATATTCCTTGATTTTAGCAAGGCTTCTGAAACTTCTTCTCATGATATTCTTATTAACAAGCTACAGAAATAGAGGCTAAATGAAAGTACTTTAAAGGTGGATACATTACTGATTGGATCAATATATTCAACAAGTAGTCATCAATAGTTTAACGCCTAGTTGGAAGAAGGTATCAAATGGGGTTCCTCAGGGGTCTGTCCTTGGCCCAGTATTGTTTCATATCTTCTTACTTGGATGATGGCATGTAGTGCACACTTAGCAAATTTGTAGCCAACACCAAAGTTGTGTGGAGTTGAAGATACTCCAGGGAGTAAGGCGAGGCTCTGGAATGACCTGGATAGACTGGAGAAACAGTCCACAGTCAACCAGATGGGATTCAACAAGCATAACTGAAACGGTCTGCACTTGGGGTAGAATAACTGCATGCACAAATACAGACTAGGCTGCAGTACTGCAGAAAAGGACCTGGGGGTTAGAGTAGACCATAAGCTAAATATGAGCTAACAGTGTGCCCTTGTTGCAGAGAAACCCATATGGATATTAAACAAAAAGTAATACCAGGTAGTATTAACAGGAGTGCCAATCAAGAAAAGTGATTATTCTGCTACACTCAGCACTGATGAGGCCTCACCTGCAGTACTGTGTTCAGTTTTAGGCCACACATTTCAGTGAGGATGTGGAAGGATTGGAAGGAGTTCGGCACAGAGCAACAAAAATAATTAGGGGCTTGGAAAGAAGAACTAAGGAGGTAAGGCTGAAAGAACTAGGGTTATTTAGCCTGGAGAAGAGAAGACTAAGAGGCAGAATTTGATAACAGTCTTCAAATACCTGAAGGGCAATTACAGAGAGGATTGATGTGGACTTTTCTCTGTGGATGTAGGGGACAGGACTAGGAGCACTGGCCTCAAAGTTCATCAGGGGAAATGTAGGTTGGAGGTTAGGAGGAACTTTCTATGAGGATAGTCAAGCATTGCAACAAGCTGTTTAGAGAAGATTTGGAGTCTCCGTCCTTGTTTTCAAAAGCAGGTCAAACATAAAGCAGGGCTGGGTTGGGTTGGGTTAGGCAGAGATGATCCCGACTTGAGCAAGTCTGGACTGGACTAGGTGGCCTTGTGAGGTCCCTTCCAGCCTTACTTTCCTATGAAAGTATGAAAACTCTGCACAGGATGGCAGTACAACAAGGACAAGTGCACATAGGGCACAAAAATATCCAGCATACCTACTGACTGGGAAGTGGATCTATGAATCTCACAAGTTCCGCATGCAATGACACTACCGCTTTCCTATTTCTACTAGAAATGCATAAACTGACACATTTACATTTCCTTTTTCACTGCTGCATCACAAAGGTGGATCACAGTCATTCTGTGATCAGGTCATATTTGAGGTCTGTCTTCTACTCAGTGGTTTCCAACTGATAAGCTCCAAACTTATAGCAGAAATCCTTTTTCTGTATGACCTTGTGCTTTGTGCCATTAAATCTAATTCCATTTCTATTACTCTCATCCTCCATGCCATCCTTTTCTTCCTGTATGATAACACTAAGATAAGATATCATTAATACAGGTAAGGTTATCATCAAATTTTATTACTACAGCTCCTAACATTTTTGACAAGATCATTAATGAAAATATTAAACATGACTAGGCCCAAGACCAATCCTTGAAAAACTCCACTTATAAACTGCCCTCCAATTTATATTTCCTTTTCAACACTACAGATTTCTCTCCCTTTGAGCCAGCTTTTTACATATCTCACAGTCCTTCTATCCATCTACTCTAGTTTAATAAAGAATTTTCCACATGGCATCACACATCTTCAGATATATTACATCTGTCACATCTCCGTTGTCTAGAAAAATCAGTTTTTATCAAATAAAGGAATTGGATTACTTCGGTACAATTTAACTTTGGTAAGCTCATGTGGCATATCCTATTTTCCATTACCTCTAGGTCTTTATTTTATTTCTTTGTTTGTTTTAAGACCCTGCTTACTACTGATGTCAAACTAATGAAGATGTGGGCGTTGAGATCATCTTCTTGACTAGAGGTGCTATATTTGCCATTTACCAAACATGATAGATTCATTTCAGAATACTTGTGACTTAGCCTGCAATTTCAAATTCCAGCTCTCTCAGAGCACGCGGGAAAAATAATCCCACCCCTTAACTGAAGGGCTTGAGACTGTTCGTGATTAAGCTTGCAGCCCTAGTTGTGATCATTCCATACTCCCTTTCACATTTTCATCCTGAATTTGGCCTCAGTCAAGATCATCCTTCCTATTAAAAGTAGAAGCAAAATTAGTCACCTAGTTTTGGGGTTACACTTAAATAAGCCACTCCCATCATGGGATGGAGGAAAAGAGACTTTGAGTAAGTGATCCTGTTGGGTTCCTCCCACTCCCCCCACTTTCCTCTATTTTAAATGGAGACCTGGCTGAGTCTTTGTACAGTGCTTTGTTTAAGCCACACTATCCTGGTATGGGATTTTGGCTGAGGGTTGCCAATCCTTTCTTTCTGAACCATGCTCCAAGAGGAGGTTTTCTTCTTTCTACCTTTTACCAGGTGAAAATTGCTTCCCCTATGCTGCCTCCTCTTCACACCATACTCTGGAGAACTGTGCAGTCCAGGGGTAGAACCAAGACTCCACCTCACCCTTCTCTGCTCATTCCCTTTCACCCTGCCCACAAGAACACATACCATCTTAATAGCCCCCGCTGGTCTCACACCTTTGCAGCAACAATGCAGCCAGTTGTGTCTGGGATCATTTCTGTCTTAAAAACCTCCAAGAACAGAGTGTCTCAGGTGGCCATAGCCATGCCTGGCCCCAACTACCTATCCTTGGGGTTTTACATCCCACAGGGCTCAGGTGGCCACAGCCATGCCTGGCCCCCACTCTTGCTCCTCAGGGCCTGCACCTACCTTTTACCAGGGTGGTAACTGTCCTGGTGGTATTTCCTGGGGGCTTCTATGCCACTGAGAGCCCCACCAGGCCACCCACTCCCCACAGATTCATAGACATTAGGGTCAGAAGGGACCTCACTAGATCATCAAGTCCAACCCCCAAAACTCAGCTTCAAGGCACCACTGGGATTTGAACCCAGAATCTCCTGTTTACTAGACAGGTGCTTTAACCAATTAAGCCATGGTACCTCTTAATTCACTGCTCCAGGTGAGGCTTGAACTCACAACCTTGGCATCACTTACCCAATACCAGCTTATAAGTACCACGTGCTAACCCATTGCACCACTGGAGCTGGTGATATTTGTTTAAGTGTGCAGGGTGCAGTTTTAGGTCATGCCCAAGACCAGGAGCCTCCAAACCATCCCCTACAGCTCCTGCCCTTACCTCCAACATGTTGCATGCAGCCTTGCAGCCAGGTGATGTTACTGCCTGGCCTGCCAACAGCGAACTACTCTCTTGATATAGGCGGCCAGAGGTCTAAAATGACCGCTGCAATCAAGCACCTGCTGGCTGCTTGGCTCCACTCTTAGAGTGGCAGGCACCAACCTTCCCTGCCACCTACCTTCCCTCTGAGAATAGTTCCTAGGGGAGGTTTCCCCTGCTGCTCCTCCAAAAGCAGGCTCCTCTCCAAGCCTGTGAAAGCCCTCAAGTGGTGAGCACCCCCAAAGGTGCTCCACCGCACACCTTCCCCACCTTAAAATTGACATTCCAGGGTTTCGCTTGGCTGCCTGCTCTGCTGGCTTTGCCCAAGCATACTGCAGCCCCTGTCATGTGGTGAGCATCCCTTGCTCTTTTTGCTTGGAGTCAATTTGTGTTCAGGTGGATGGACTTGTGCACTTCATTATTTTCCTTGGGGTTTCCTCCCCTACAATTCCAATTCTGGGTATAGTGACATCCCTCCCATTCACATCTGTGCAGACACTGTGACTACCCCTTCTTCTTTAGGTGGCCTTTCCTGTTGAAGCTATGACTGAAGCGATGTTTCTATGACACTCATGTCTCTCTCGATTACCTTCTGGAGTGCTATCCCTGTACCTGGACCCCTTCTGTAGGAAATCATCACTCCAGTTCCTTGGGCTTTCCACAACTTTTCCCCCTGGGCATCCATTGAGAGTCTTTGCCCAGATTCTCACTCAGGTCTTGGTCCTTCCCCTGCTTGGTCATCCTTTTGTTCCCCTTATGAGGGCACTTGGTCTCTTCCAGCTTTGCTTTTAATTGCAGGATTGGGCTTCTCAAGGCCACCACCTCTGTCTTTCTCTGTTTGTGATGGTGGTGCTCAGCTTTCTCCTGCTCTAATAACTCTTGTGTCTCCTCCTGAGAAAGCTGACTGTTCAGTCTGGTCAGCTCTTTCCTTAGCCCTTCTATCTTCTCGTTGTGGCTAGGTTCCAGCTCCCCTTACTGCAACTCAAGGCATTTTAATAAGAGCTGCCTCAATACTTCCACTTCCTGTGTAGAGTCTTGGCATCCCAACCTGGAAGCTTCCAAGTGCTTTTCCAAGTGCAGCTCCAGAAGAGAGGTATATGCATTTAAGTGGTGTGCACTCTGTAGGTCTCCTTTTAACTTCTCTCCAGGCTTTTCTATTTTGTTTCATACTTCCTAGGTTCCTCTTCTGACCCAGTCAGTTTTGCTGTCCCTGCCTTTTCCTCCCTCTCCTCCCTCTCCTGCAGAGCTTGGAGCACTTCTTCAGCCTAGGCCAGGGTGGCTTGGTAATGCTTACACTGTACTTGTGAAATGCTCCGAGTTTCTTCTGTCCATTGTAGCTAGAGTGCTGAATCAAGTGCTCCTATCTTCCCCTTCTGCTGCTTCAGCATTTCCAAAGCCTGTTTCTTAAATTCGCAAAGCAATTCATTACAGGTCTGCTGGGAGGAGACAGTGACCTCTGGGAAAACATAAAGTACTCTCTGCTATGTGAGAGCTCAGATTACACCCAGCTACTGTTCTGACTCTTCCCCTGCTTTGTCAGCAGCAAGCAGCTTTTGCTTCCCATGTTCTCTCAGTTGTAGCTGATTTTTTGTTTGCTTCCCTATTCCTCTCACACAGGTCCTCAATTTTTCCTTCCTGTTGTTCAACTGTTAGCTTCCTGGCCCCATTTGCCTTGCGGGAATCTGAACTGTAGCTGGCTCACTTCTGCTCAGTTAGCTGCCTCCCAGCCTTCATCTTCCCTTAGCCTCCTCAACTGACCTGCTTCCAGGAGGACTTCCATGGATTGGATTCTTTGCCTGAGCTGTGAGTTCTCAGCAAGCGTTTCCAGCAGCTTTGCCTCCTGGCCTTCAAGCTCCTCTAATATTAATTTTGTCTCTGCTTCAGTGGAAAAACACCGTGGGAGCTCAGCAAGGTCCCACTGATGGGTTTTGTGCAGCTCTTCAACTGGTGCTTGGTCTGTGATGAATACTTGTGGTGGCCTTTCCATGAGACCTTGCATCTGGAAGTACTTTATCTGCCTGATCTCCAGCTCCTCCTGGATCTCTTCCTAATGTTACTTCTGGGAGCTCATCTACCTCTCAAGGGCTTCAATTATTGCTTTCTGCATATGCTGTTGCTTTTCTTTGTTGAAGTGCTGCATTTGCTGTGGTTGGAGCTTCTGGAACTGTTGCTGTTGGAGTTGGAGCTTCTGGAACTGTTGCAGCCCCTCCGACCATCTCAGCAAAGCTCCTCCAACCCCTCCAACAACTGCTGCAGCCCCTTCAACAATCTCAGCAAAGCTCTTCCAACCCCTCCAACCACTGCTGCAGCCCCTCCAACCATCTCAGCATCGCTGGAGTACTTTAATGTACCCATGTTCTCCATCATCTGTAGTGGGTTCTCTGTTTACATAATACTGTCTTTATTTTCCTAGGCAAACATGCCCCCACAGGATACAACATAAATCATCAAACCACCACACAAATAATACATGAACAATAAAGAGGTAACTTATATCCTGCAGTACCTTTTCCTAGACCCTGAGAGAATACCCTGACTCAATGCTGCCATCTCTAGCTTCACAGCTTTATTTTTATCTTTATCTCTCTCTCCCTTCCCTGGGAGTCTTTAACTTCCTTTGAGCCAGTCAATCATCTTCATCAGCTGCCCAGTCTTCCAGGCAGGCCTGCAATCACTTGCTTACCTCCTGCAGCTGGGCAACAGCTCCTAAGCCATGCAGCCTGATACAGTCCCAAGTGTGGCAATCAATCTAATCCTAAACAGAGAGACAAGACTCTCTAAAACAAGAAACCCTGGGGTTTTTAGTTCCAGGATGAACATTGACACATCCAGTCAAAATTCCCAGCATTGACTGTAGGCAACAGCCAATGCTTCTGGGGAAAATGAAAAAAACCCTGATGCTTGTAGCAAAGGAGAGGGGGGAAAAAATCCTTCCTGGCCCATGTGGCAACCAGCAAAACCTAGAAGTATGGAAAAAATAAATACAACAGCAACTAGCCTCCACTGTGGTTTGCAATGTGGGGATCACACATATAACTCTTCACAAGAAACACTCTAACTGGAGAGACACAATTCTACTTTTTTAATCTTTTGTATCGGCATTAATCTGAGGCATAATCTAATCCTACATAAACACATTACTCAGGTCCAAACACTTGCCTTGAAAGTTCCTGCTGAAGTTGAGAGTTACTTCACAAACCACAAAGAGAAGTCAGATTGTACTGCAATTGTATTGAGTCCTGCAGTTAATACATCTCCCCTCCCTCAAAAGAGTGAGTAATCTCAGCACTCAGTCCATTTCTCACTACTGTTTTCCCCAGGTGTGATATATTCAAAACAAAAGCTATTTTGTTTCATCTTTGGCTTGCAGCTTCAGAAGACAGATGAATCTGGGTGAAATAATACAACTGTCACCTACCATTTTCAAATGAGGGTGCAGGAAAAAAAAAATACCTACTGCTGAGATGGAAGAGGAGTGGTGTACTTTTGTCATATTACATGCTGAAAATTAATTTGCAGAGAGAAAAAAAGGAATTGAAGGAGGAATAATGACTTTCAAGGAATGCCATTGGTTAAGCAAAGGTCACTGTCTTAATCAAAACCTGCTACTCACATACAGCCACAAACTAATCATCTGCAGAGTACTATGCACCACATTATATATGTGCATCACATATATATTATGCATCGTGTGCATCTCTGGTTTGTTTAAAATTAGTTGTTCCAATGGCCAGTTCTTTCATGGTAAATATGTTCTGTCACCTGTCAGTGGTTCAAGTCCTCCATCTTAGGAACATGATATTTAACTTCCTTCATAAAGCATCTAAGATATGTGGGGGCTCATGTAAGCCTGATTCAAAGCTCTGAAATCAGTGGGAGGCATTCAATTGACTTCAACAGGATTTTGATCAATCCTTAAAAAGGCCAAATATTTCTATTTTGGAATAAATTTAGTCTCATTCAATAGGCAGCAAATCATTCCAAAATCAATCCTAATATTTGAAAACATATTTGTTTATCCTAGTATTAATCATTAATTTTTCATTCTATAATTTTGAGTCTTTAGAGGGTCCCCATCAACTATTCAGTGCTTCTAATACATTGCTCATGTATAATTGACTGCCTAAGTCACAAGACAATGCTGTTTTTGCCTGATAGAATCAGAAGAATAGTATCTGTTGAAAATCATGGAGCAGGTCCTCAGGGCATCCATTTCTAAACACTTGGAGGAGAAAAAAGTGATCAGGAACAATCAGCATGGATTCACCAAGGGCAAGTCATGCCTGACCAACCTGATTTCCTTTTATGATGAGAAGACAGGCTGTGTGGATGTGGGGGAAAGAATGGACATGATATACCTTGAGTTTAGCAAGGCTTTTGGTCTCCCACAGCATACTTGCAAACAAGTTAAGGAAGTTTGGGTCAAATGAATGGATTGTAAGGTGGATAGAAAACTGGCTGGATTCTTGGGTACAATGGGTAGTGATCAATGTTCTGATGTCTAGTTGGCAGCTGGTATCAAGTGGAGTGCCCCAGGGTCAGTCCTGGGGCTGGGTTTGTTCAATATCTTCATCCATGATCTGGAAATGGGACAGAGTGCACCCTCAGCATGTTAGTGGATGACACCAAGCTGGGGGGAGTAGTAGATATGCTGGAGCATAGGGCTGGGATTCAGAGTGACCTAGACGGATTGGAGGATTGAGCCAAAAGGAATCTCATGAGGTTCAACAAGGGCAAAGTCCTGCACTGGGGCACTTAGGATGGAAGAATCCCATGCACTGATACAGGCTTGGGAGCAACTGGTGAAGCAGCTGCTCTGCAGAAAAGGGCATGGGGGTTACAGGAAACAATAAACTAAATATGAGCCAAGAGTGTGCCCTTGTTGCCAAGAAGGCTAAAGTATACTGGGCTGCATTAGTAGGAGAGTTGTCAGCAGATAGAGGGAAGTAATTCCATCCCCCCTATTCAGCACTGGTGAAGCCACACCTGGAGTATTGTGCCCAGTTTTGGGTTCCCTACTACAGAAAGAATGTGGACAAGTTGGGGAGAGTCCAGTACAGGGCAATGAAAATGGTTCAGTGGCTAGGGCATATAAGTTATGAGGAGAGGCTGTGGGAACTGGGCTTATTTAGTCTGCAGAAGAGATGACTAACAGGGGATTTGGTAGTTGCCTTTAAATACCTAAAGGGTGGTTACACTGAGGATGGAACTAAACTGTTCTCAGTGGAGGCAGATGGCAGAACAAGTAGAAATGGTCTCAAGTTGCAGCAAGGGAAGTTTAGGTTGGATATTTGGAAAAAAAAAAACTCTCTCAGTGAAAGCATGGTAAAACATTGGAATGGGCTACCCAGAGAAATGGTGAAATCTCCGTTCTTGGAGGTTTTTAAGGCTCTGCTTGACAAAACTTTGGCTGGGGTGATCTAGTTGGAGATGATTCTGCTTTGAGTTGGACTAGATGACCTAAGATTATCATCACTAATATACAGAATCCATAAGTGTATTTATAAGTAAATACTGTAACCGTATGAATCACAGCTGACTAAACCTAGGTCACATGCAGACATTCTGTTTCTCCTGGGAGAGTTATTGCTGTCCCAGGAGAAACCAAGAG
This sequence comes from Alligator mississippiensis, assembly GCF_030867095.1. Classification (NCBI taxonomy): domain Eukaryota; kingdom Metazoa; phylum Chordata; order Crocodylia; family Alligatoridae; genus Alligator; species Alligator mississippiensis. The sequence goes on from NC_081826.1 coordinate 294,396,987, forward strand.
TATACAGATGTTCGGGATTTTTCTCCCAGAGCAAAAACAGCCACTCTGGGAGAAAAATAACTTGAGAGCAACCAGGATTAGATCACTCCTGGGAGAGAAAATGTCTGTACGCTGTACATGTTCCTTTTCTGAGAGAAGCTACAGCACAGTCCTCCAGCATCTCAAAATGCTTTGCTCCCATGCCTCACTCAGGGAGACAATGTATCATTCACTGGACTCTACTGCTCCAACTGAGCACGGAGCAGAACACAACACTTCATAATCTCCACACTGTGCTTCAGGCAGACACATGTTGAACCTAAGAACTCTGGCCTGACCAATCAGGGCTGCCCAGTGCACTGCTCCCATTCTGACTCAGGCAGACTAAGGGAGCCTGCAGAGTACACGGATGTGTGCAGGAGAGCCCCCTGACTGCAGCATCAGCATTGCAAGCTCTCTACTCTTCAAGGGCACAGCTTTGAATTTCTGTTTAGGTGTCTCGGGTTTTTTTTTTCCTGATAGAAAAACTTATAGATTCATAGATGTTAGGGTCGGAAGGGACCTCAATAGATCATCGAGTCCGACCTCCTGCATAAGCAGGAAAGAGTGCTGGGTCTAGATGACCCCAGCTAGATACTCATCTAACCTCCTCTTGAAGACCCCCAGGGTAGGGGAGAGCACCACCTCCCTTGGGAGCCCATTCCAGACCTTGGCCACTCGAACTGTGAAGAAGTTCTTCCTAATGTCCAATCTAAATCTGCTCTCTGCTAGCTTGTGGCCATTGTTTCTTGTAACCCCCGGGGGCGCCTTGGTGAATAAATCCTCACCAATTCCCTTCTGTGCCCCCGTGATGAACTTATAGGCAGCCACAAGGTCACCTCTCAACCTTCTTTTGCGGAAGCTGAAAAGGTCCAGTTTCTCTAGTCTCTCTGCTTGGTCTGCAGGCCCTTGACCATACGAGTTGCCCCTCTCTGTACCCTCTCCAGGTTATCCACATCCTTCTTGAAGTGCGGCGCCCAGAATTGCACGCAGTACTCCAACTGCGGTCTGACCAGCGCCCGATAGAGGGGAAGTATCACCTCCTTGGTTCTGTTCGTCATGCATCTGCTGCTGCACGATAAAGTGCCATTAGCTTTTCTGATGGCTTCGTCACACTGCCGACTCATGTTCATCTTGGAGTCCACTAGACTCTAAGATCCCTTTCCACTTCCGTGCCACCCAGCAGGTCATTCCCTAGGCTGTAGGTGTGCTGGACATTTTTCCTCCCTAGGTGCAGCACTTTGCATTTCTCCTTGTTGAACTGCATCCTGTTGTTTTCTACCCACTTGTCCAACCTATCCAGGTCTGCCTGCAGCTGTTCCCTGCCCTCCGGCGTGTCCACTTCTCCCCATAGCTTTGTGTCATCTGCAAACTTGGACAGAGTACATTTCACTCCCTTGTCCCAGTTGCTGATGAAGACATTAAAGAGTATCGGTCCAAGGACCGAACCCTGCGGGACCCCACTGCCCACACCCTTCCAGGTCGAGACCGACCCATCCACCACGACTCTTTGGGTGCGACCCTCTAGCCAATTCGCCACCCACCGGACTGTGCAGTCATCCACATCACAGCCTCTTAACTTGTTCACCAGTATGGGGTGGGATACCGTATCGAAGGCCTTCCTGAAGTCTAAGTATACGACATCCACCCCTCCTCCTGTGTCCAGGCGTTTCGTAACCTGGTCATAGAAAGAGACTAGGTTGGTCAGGCACGATCTGCCCTCCACAAACCCATGCTGGTTTCCCCTCAGCATAATTTGCCCTGCCGGGCTCTCACAAATGTGAGCCTTGATAATTTTTTCAAAGACTTTACCAAGGATGGAGGTGAGACTGACCGGCCTATAGTTGCCCGGGTCCTCCTTCCTCCCCTTCTTGAAAATGGGGACCACGTTAGCCCTTTTCCAGTCTTCTGGGACTTGGCCCGTGCGCCACGAGCGTTCGAATATTCCCGCCAGTGGCTCTGCAATGATGTCGGCCAGTGCCTTCAGCACCCTCGGATGGAGCCCATCCGGGCCTGCCAACTTAAAGGCATCCAGTTCTTCCAAGTGACTCTGCACCATCTCAGGGTCTATGTATGGAAGTCTGGTGCCTTGCTGCTGCCTCTCTACAACCCCAGTGAGAGACTTGTCGTGCCCCTCACTTAGGAACACTGAGACAAAGAACTCATTGAGGAGTTCAGCCTTGTCCCCCCTATCTGTCACCAATTGTTTCTGCCCATTTAGCAGCGGTCCTATTCCTCCCTGGGCCTTCCTTTTACTCCCAATATATCTAAAAAACAATTTCTTGTTGTCCTTTACTTGGGTTGCCATCCTCAGCTCCATGGTAGCTTTGGCCCGCCTAACTGCCTCCCTACAACCACGAGCAGAGGAGGTATATTCATCTTTAGTGATCTCACTCTGTTTCCACTTTTTATGTGCTCCCCTTTTGGCCCTTAGGCTGCCCTGGATTTCTCTGGTCAACCATGGAAGCCTCCTGGCCCTTTTCCCTCTTTTGCCTCGCTCGGGGATCGTCTTGCTTTGTGCCCGAAGGATCGTTTCCTTTAGGCATAGCCACCCTTCTTGGGCTCCCATCCCATCAAAACTCCTACTCTGCAGTGCTTCCTTGACTAATCGCCTGAGTGCATTGAGATCAGCTTTCCTAAAGTCTAGCACTTTCACCCTACTAGTTACCTTACCCACTCGCCGTCTTATGTTGAATTCTATTATAAGGTGATCACTGTCTCCCAAATGGCTACCGATCTGGAGGTCCCCTATCATGTCATCTCCCATTGCCAATACCAGATCCAGTATGGCATTCCCCCTAGTGGGACCGTGTACCTCCTGTGTCAGGTGGAGGTCCTGTACACAGGTTAGAAACCTGCGTGAGCAATGGGACCTTGCTGTCTGCGTCTCCCAGCAGATGTCTGGGTAGTTTAGGTCCCCCATGACTACCTCCTCTTTAGCTTTTATGGTCTCCGAGAGTTGCCTCAGGAGCCCCGCATCTATTTCTTCCCCTTGGTGTGGGGGTCTGTAGCAGACCCCTACCACCAAACCCCTTTCTCCTTGCCCCCCATGTAGCCTAACCCACAATCCTTCTACTTCCTCAACCTCGGATTCTGTCTTGATGAGGGTTGATGTATATTGCTCACTGACATAAAGTGCAACCCCCCCCCTTTCTTCCCCGACCTGTCCTTTCTATACAATCTATAGCCCTCAATATGTACCGCCCAGTCATGGGATGAATCCCACCAGGTCTCTGTTAGCCCCACTAAGTCATAGGTGTTTAGTGCAAGCAGGAGCGCTAGTTCATCCTGCTTGTTCCCCATGCTCCTAGCATTAGTATATAGGCACTTGAGCCCTGCGACTGGTGCCTTTGCTGCCCCCCCCGCTCCGAGTCCCATGGGGCCCATTGTTTCTTACCTTCTTGTTTCTTACCTGTTCTGTAGTGCTGGCCTCCCCATGGCTTTCAAGTTCCCAATGTTCTCCTTCTTCAGGCTGGGCTGTCCTTGTGGGTGCCACATGGTTTGGTGGTCCACAGCTTCCCCTGCCCTCGTACTCCCCTCCCCCCGACGAGCCTAGTTTAAACCCCGCCGGAGGAGATCCGCCAACCTAGTAGAAAACACACGCTTACCTTTGGGGGACAGGTGAAGCCCATCCCAGCTGAGCATGTCCCTCGTCGTGATGTGCGGGTCATTGTCCAGGAAGCCAAAGCCTGCCTCGAGACACCACTGCCGAAGCCGCCAGTTGGTCTCTCTGATGCAGTTCTCCTGCCGTCTTCCTCGTCCGGTCACTGGTAGGATGGAAGAGAAAACCACCTGTGCACCGAACTCCTTCAGCACGCCACCCAGAGCACTGTAGTCCGCCATCAGGTGATCGGGGGTTCTCCTGGCCGCATCATTAGTACCCACATGGACTAGGACCATGGGGTAATAATCGGTGGACTTGATCCTGGCCTGGATTACCTCCGTCACATCCCGAATCTTTGCTCCAGGGAGGCAGCATACCTCCCGTGCCGAGGGGTCCTGGCGACAGATGGGTCCTTCCATAACTCTCAGGATGGAGTCTCCTATGACGAGCACTCGTCGCCTCCTCCTCTGGGTCCTCGTGGATCTCTTGATCTGTTTGGAGTGTGAAGAACGTGGTGTTTCTTCTTGCTCAAGGGTTTCTTCCTCTTCTTCCATCTCCTGCAGGGTCGCCAGGGCCTCGTACCTGTTCACCAGTCGGACTGGAGAAGCTGGTACCGGTTCGCTGCGTGCTGCTCCGGTCCTGGCTGTGACTGTCTGCCACTCTGCTGCGGAGGGCACTCCCCGGGGTGCTTCTTCCTTTGGTGCCTGGGCCTGCAGGGAAAGGAAATAATTATCAATTTCATCCTCCGCCTCCCTGATCCCCCTCAGCCTGCTAACCTCCTCCCGGAGCTCCCTCACCTGTGCCTCCAGAGCCCTAAGACGGGCACCTGCCAGACAGGTGTGGGGGCCCCCAATCTCTGCCCCCCCCGGCCCTGCTGGGGATCCCCCACAGGCCAGGAGGTAGGGGGACACCAGCTCCCCCATGGGCTCGGTCTGGGTGGAGGCCTCAGACCTGCCCCTGGTAGCCTTGTCCCCCTGGGCAGAGGCCCTAGCAGCACTCCTCGTAGACACCATTCTACAAGCTACTGTTTGTAGACCTGTGCGGTGTCTACGCCCTACCCCTACAGGAGTCCCACTCCTGGCCCTCCTGGCCCGCCCTCCGGCACGAACGCCCACGCAAACGCCGGCGTGCTCCCACAGAGCGCGCCTGTTTGTGCGCTCTGTTCGCGCCTCGCGGCTCAGGAGCGCGGCTCCCTACCGGCTCAGCTATATGGGACCCGGGGGGCTTCCCCTCCGGATCCGGCTCAGCTGTGCCGGGTCCCTCCGCCCCACTTACCTTCGGGGGATCAGCTGCTGCTGCCCCTGCTGCCGATTCCTCTGTTGCTGCTGCCGCCGCCGCCTCCAGTCAGTTGGTTGTAAAAAGGGCACACGTGTGTGTGGGACACACGTGTGCCGCCTCCTCTCCTTCCCGCTGCTCGTTGCCAAGTGCTGGGAACTACGTCACTCCGTGGCTTTAAAGCCCGCGGTTTGAATTACTTAGCCAAGGAGAATTACTTAGCCAAGGAGAATTCTCCCAGATCACTTAAATAGGTGTATGTAACCTTCATTTTTTGCTGTGTGAAATATTCCACAATCAAGTGGGTTTCAGTTTGTTTGTATACCATTTTTAAGTACCTTTCCAGCTCTTCTTACTTACTAATGCTACAAATTGAAGTTAATAGGAAAAAATACTGAGTCACTTGAAATTAATTTAAAACCTAGACAATAAGGTCAGAGATTTACTTTCATAGTCACTAAATTGTAATGACAGTTCTGAGTTCATATCAGCTAATCAAATCACACAAAAAAAGTTTTCATGAAGCTGCCTTCAATCCAATTTCAATTCAATATGTAGATGAAAATTGAACTGAAATTTTGAAAATTGATTTCTTCAATAAATCTATCCAGTAGTTATTTTTTGCCCTCCTATGATCTTTCCTCTCCTGATCTAAAATAGATTTACAAATATTCCCCAAATCAAGCATTACAGAGATAGATACCATTATCACTTCTTACTGATTGGGAACCTGAGACAGAGAGAGAAGAAAAGACCAGGGGAAAGATCATGATTCCACTTAAGTTATAGGCAAGACACCCAGGGTGTTTTTACACATGCTCCAGGAGGCGTGCAGTGTAGGGGGGGAGGCAATTTAATTAGAAAACACCACTTATTAAAAATATCAAACATCATATGTATCAATATCCCCCATTCTGAAAAATGATGGCTAGGCACTTTGAACTAAAGCTCATTGGATGAGCTTTATCTTCATAGTTTCATAGTTGGTAGGGTCAGAAGGGATCTGAGCAGGTCATCAAGTCTGACCCCCTGCCATGGGCAAGAAAGAGTGCTGGGGTCAAATGACCCCAGCTAGGTGATTATCTAACCTCCTTTTGAAGGCCACCAGGGTAGGAGCCAGCACCACTTCCCTTGGAAGTTGGTTCCAGATCCTAGCCACCCTGACAGTGAAGTAATGCCTCCTGATATCTAGCCTGAACTTACTCTCAGTCAACTTATGCCCGTTATTCCTAGTTACTCTGGGTAGTGCTCAGGGGAACAGAGTCTCTCCTGTTCCCTGTTGGTCCCCCCTGGTAAGTTTATAGACGGCCACGAGATCCCCTCTCAGCCTTCTCTTGTGGAGGCTGAACAGGTTCAGGTCCCATAGCCTCTCCTCGTAGGGTCTGCCCTGCTGCCCCTGATCATATGAGTAGCCCTCCTCTGAACCCTCTCCATGTTGTCCACATCCCTCCTGAAGTGCGGCGCCCAGAACTGGATGCAGTACTCCAACTGCGGCCTGACCAGTGCCGCATAGAGGGGGAGGATCACCTCCTTGAACCTGCTCTTGATGCATCTGTGGATGCATGACAGGTTGTGGTTAGACTTATTAACCATGTCCTCACACTGGCAGCCCATGTTCATTTTGGAATCAATAGTGACACCAAGATCCTTTTCTGCCTCTGTGATGACTAGAAAGGAGTTCCCCAGCCTGTAGGTATGCTCCTGGTTCTTCCTCCCTAGGTGCAGTACCTTGCACTTGTCAGTATTGAATCCCACCCTATTCTCATCCCCCAACCCCTATAACCTGCCCAGATCTAGTTGTAGCCTATTCCTCCCTTCTAGCATGACCACTTCTCCCCACATCTTAGTGTCATCCGCGAATTTGAACAAGGTGCTTTTCACCCCCTTGTCCAAGTCACTGATGAAGATGTCAAACAGTGCAGGTCCAAGGACCAAACCCTGGGGAACCCCACTACCCACATCCTTACAGGTCAAAAATAACCCATTCACCACCACTCTCTGGGTGTGGCCCTCCAGCCAATTTGCAACTCATCTGACTGTGTAGGCATCGACACCACAGCTGCCTAGTTTTTTTAATAAGAATAGGGTGACAGACAGTGTTGAAGGCCTTCCTAAAGTCCAGAAAGAACACATCCACCACAACACCTGCATCCAAGGATTTTGTGACCTGGTTGTAGAAGGCCACCAGGTTGGTCTGATGGGACCTGCCTCTAATGAACCCAGGCATTATCATTAAAGTACTCCATCACCATGTTTCAGTGCAAGGACGCTGATACACATGAAATGAGACATTGCGGAAGCGATTTTATATGCCTGCTCCAACAAACTCAATTAATTGAGTCTGCTTCGATGCACTGGATTTCCAGTGCATCAGACAGAGCCACATCCCTGCACATCTACAGAAGCCCTCAAAGATTTAAATTAGGTTTAGGGTTTCTCATGCCTTCAAAAGAAATGATGCTTTATCTTTGGGTGTAATTTGGTTCTCTTGGTTTTAGGGATACAGTTATGTAAGTAAGTTCCTGTGGATTTTTTTGTTTAAATATTCACACAAAAATGAAATACTTTTAATGGTGACCTAAAAACTGTCCTCAGACCATTTGATCCAATACAAGAGGAACAAAATCCTGACCTCCACTTCCCTCACCTTTTAACCACAAGGGAAGCTTCCTCTCTCATTTGATTAATCCAGTAAAGTATCACTGTCTCCTATGCTCCCAGCTTCCAATTTAAACTCTCTGCAGTGCAATCTATTAAAACAATTACTTTTTTATCAGAGTAAAACCCTTTGTTGTTATTAGTGCTCAAGGCGCTAAGGAGTGTAACACAAACAGCCTTTCTGCGACCTTCAAGAGAGTTATCACTCCAGGGGAAAGGCTCTGGTTTCCTAGCTGCTCCAGGGGCCTGTAGACCAACCTTTCAGGTGTTCAGCATATATTTTAGGTAGTGAGCATAGTTTTAGCAAAAATTTAATCAACTCTCCCCTGTTAAATATTTATCCAATTATGTGAGTGACAAGCGAAAAATGAATGAATCCCTTTTAACGTAATATAAAATAGCACATAGCAGAAGGGAATTTTATCATTAAAGATATAATGAGATCATGAACACCTCCAAAGGGGTGAGTTAATCAAATAAGACCATAATATGACAAGCAGCCTGTCAGAGGAAATTCTATTTGCTCCAGCATGTGAGTTGCATTTGAGTTAATAATTGAGTCGCGTAGCCATTCTACCAACCTCGTTAGAGGATGTCACATTCAGCTTCCCCGATGAAGCAGGACAAAAGTAGCATGTAAGAAAAGGGAATTCCAAGGGCTACAATCGACAGCGGATGCAATTACAGGATTCACTGAAAGAGTTGCCAGTGATGATCCCTTTCTCCCCTATTCTGTCTCTGCTCCCTGTGGCAGGGACACCTCTCAGTGCTGCATCCATCACCAGTCCTCCCCTGTCCTGGGCAACCTGCCCACCCTGACCCGCTATGCCTTGATGTTATAATAATTGCTGTTAAAACATAGAAGGCTACCCCTTTCATTGCCCAATGCCCAGGGCCTAAATGCATGACTCTGACCTCCCCTTTACCATGCCCCATGCCTTGCAGATAGTCTCCACATCACCCATAACTCTCCCTGCACCTTTGCTGGGCCACACTTGATCTATGGCCCAGATTTGGCCTCAGGCCCTACTGTGTTGGCCTTTGCCTCCTGGTCCCATTCTCTCGGTCACTCTCTGCCCTCTGTGGGCTACTATTCTACCCCTCATCTCACCCCTCACCTGTGGTTCCTGCAATATTAGGGACCTTTGGCCGATATGGCCCTGGCCCCAGGTTGGGCCACTTGGGGAACCAGGTTGTACATTGCTGGGTTCAACCCTTTCAGCGAACTTTAGCTCTTTGGGCCACCTTGGACCCCTGGCCTCAATCAAGCCAGCTCACGGGGTCACCACTCCTCTCCTCATGGGGCTCCTGGGCCTTTCACCCCTCAGGCCTCAGGTCCCACTAGGCAGACCTTGAACCCACCTTAGGTTCCCCTCAGTGGACCTGGGCCCTGTGCTTTTCTGTCAGGGTGGGCTTCACTAGGCTTTCCCATCCATGGGGTACCCACAAGGCAGTGGGGGCTGAGGTTTTACGGTGATCCATCCTTATCTTTCACTGGGAAGGCACAAGTGTGGCATTTCCTAGAGACTGCCCCACCACAGGCAGTCCCACCACACCATCCAACCCCAGCAGGGCGTAGTTTCAGGTCTTACCCGGGTTCATAAGGAACCACCTCCATCCCCATAGTTCCTCCCCTGTCTTCCAGATGTTTCAGGAGCTGCTGTCATCAGGCTGTACAATGTTACTCCACTGGCTCCCTAGCTGTAACTGCCAGCTTTACTCCTAGGGCTTGGGCTTATACCCTGGCTGCCCAGCCCTCATCCAATGTGATGGCCCCCCTTGTGGTCATGTGACCACACAATTGGGCCTCACTGCACTTGCCGGCTGCTCCACAGCCTGCCTAAACCTCTTAAAGTGGCATGCACAACTTGTGCTCTACCACACTTCCCCTTCCCCCATACATAAAAAACAGCAACAATCTGTTGTTGGTTTTTTTTAATATCCTTATTTAGAGAATATACTCAAGCAGATGGCAGAGCAAACCCAAGATTTATTGAAAGAAAGAATCTAGGGTGAGATCCTCAGCTGATGCAAATGTCATAGCTCTATTGACTTCAACTGAGCAACAATGATTTACAGAAGTTGAGGTTCTGTCTCACAGTCAGTTAGCTTTTTTCCAGTAATGTTTACCTGCTGTGGCATAATGGCTACAAAATACCCGACAATAGCTAGACAGTGGGTGTGCTGTGACTGCCTCTTATTACGCTAATCATCATGACACTACTGTTACCTCAACCTTTCCCCCATTTAGTTGTCACATCCATCTGTTGTCCCTCCTACTTAGATGATAAGCAAGGACTTTTAGTTGTGTGTGTCTACAGTACAGTTTTGATCCCCAGCAAGAACTCTAGACAATAATACAATACAAAAAAAAAAATTAACACTAGATAAATGACAATTATAATGCAGTCTTATCTTACTTCTACCAACAACATAATGTTGTTTTCTCATTCCAAGATTGCAAAGCACTTTCTATGGAAGGGTAAGCAAGTAGCATTATTTCTATTATACAGATAATGAAAAATAAGGTACAAGATATTTGGGGATTACCTTAAGGTGATACCATGACTCATTAGAAGATCCTCTTCTAACTGCAGAGTAAAGGGAAACCTTGTGAACCTAGTGTTAATCACAAATAAAATTCATCCCAATACAGAAAGACAATCCAAAACCTATGTATAGACTGCATTTATGAACCAAGTGAAGCTTAAGGCCTTCTGCACTGCCATGAAAATTCAGCCCATGTTAATATAGTTTGAGAGTTCATTTTACCCTTGCTGGGCTATGAATTCAGGAGCATGACTAGTCTTTCTTCTCTCTTTCTTCTATAACTATTTATTGTACATGGGTGGTAATTCTTGTGGAGAGGTGGTGAAAAGTTATATGACAACAAAAAGTAGCAAATAAAAGTAAAATAGCCTGGTTTGAATAACTTTAGCACATACCCTTTCAGATTATGTGGATTCAGGAAAACGTGTTTTGCTCATCTGGCATTGCTACTGATTATGGGTCGTCAGGTTGTAGGCCAATTCTCTTATAAGGCAGCAGAAAGAATATGCCCATAGTTTCAAATGATGAGGAGAGTCAGTGGTTAATTTGACCATCATTTTGCAACCAGCACAGGGCAATAGGTGATATAAAGAATGTTACCCTGTATTTTGGATATCAGCTAAATGAAACTCCTTTCTACCAAATAGGGTTCTAGTGTTATACTTGACATTCCTGTAAGCATACCATAGCTGGGGTTCCTCATGATACTTGGATAATTACATAAAAACACCATATAAAAAATCACCAAAGAGTTAGAAAATTATTGGCATAGTTACTAAATAATTCTGTGTTAATATCATCATTTTTAAAGTCAAAGATACAGCCAATCAGGGCACATGAAACAAAATTGTTGTTCTAAAGATATGAGTTGTGCAGGTGGTGTCAAATGATATCCACAATAAAGCTGTAGGAAGCGGAGGTAACAGGGCCTGAAAGTAATTTGAGTTCATGTTTTGTAAGAAACCTCAAAAGGAATCTAAGTTTCTCACAATGTCTGGTGGTTTCAGGAGAGGCTGGGTAGAGTGCATATTGGACCTGAACTGATTTATGGGATTTATGGGTTTGGAGTGAAAAACCATGAAACTGTTGGTTTCAATCCAAAAACCTGGCAAAGCAGCTTGGCAGTTTTGTACACTTTAAAGCAACTAAATGACTCAAAACACAACATTGATGGAATGAGCCCACATGGAGTGAAATGTAAAAATAAAGAAAAAAGTTCACATTCACCTTGTGAACTCAAACCAATGAGCCTTGCACTGCTGTATTTCAAACCTTGGAAATGAAAAAGAACAGCTCTGAGGCAGGAATAGTACCAGTGACTACACAATAAAGAGGAAGGTTTTATAGGTGATGTTCTGACTTGAAACTCCTGATATCCTAGTTCAAACCCTACCTCTGCCAGCTACTTCCTGCATGGGCAGGGAACTCTCTCCACACTTCAATTTCCTACCTCTCATCTAGGAATTAAGATGCTGCTTTATCTTCAGCACAATGAACAGCTCTACATAGGTGTAAGTACAGTGTTGAGCACAATATGGTCCCGGTTTTGGTTGGGGTACATGGATGCTATTCCAGTACAAACAACTGCCTTCATCGTGGACTGGCCATTTGATATAGGTGACAATAAATGCCCAGTGGAACATTTATAATACCCTGACCGACGCCCCTAGAATTACTCAGCTGAAGCTACCAGATGCTCAACAATTGTACAATGTAGGCTAATTTTGGACCCAGGCACTTACTGATTTTATAGTATTAGTAAAATATATATTAAGCCAGTCTAGGTGTTGTGTAAGCAGCTGTTATGTCAAAATAGGTCCCTTATATCCTTCTGGAAAAGTAAACGGCTTCATCACAGAATATTAAACAGCACCCAAATAAATCATGTAACTGATGAAACGATGGACTTGATCATTGGTTGCATCTCCTGTGCACCGGCATTCAAGACTGCAGCAATAAAGTAAGGATCATGTTAGCATCTCCACAGAGAGACCGGTTTGTATCTTAGTACTTATTTGGATTATTTCAGTGTCCAGAGGGTGCATCTATTAATGCACCTTTTCTAATGCACTTTACATTTCGTACCTCCAATGTAAGGTAGTAAATTTATGTGCATTAGGCTGCACTAATATGCAGTAGTGCATTTGCATGCTTTTTTAGTGATGCTTAATGCACAGTAGTCTATTTTATTGTGCATTAGTGTAATGTTATGGTTTTTTATGTGATGCTTTAATGCACAGTAAAATAGTGTACTACACAGTAAAGCATATGTGTAGACAAGCCCAGAGAGCCACTGCTGAAATCAGTGCACTGAATTATATAAATGCCTAGTAGGAAAGTCTTTGACCTTTATAGAGTTTCCAAGCTAAAACAAGATGGGAAAGAGGAGTGCTGAGGCCAGCTGAAGGTCATAAAAAACTGTCTCTGGTAGAAACAATGCTTAAACTAGTTTCTCCTAGTTCAGTTCCTTTATACAAAGCCCAGAACTTGCAAACTCAGTGCATTTTTCTCACTCAACTTCTGTGTGACTATAAAAAACACACAAAAGTGCTATCATCGGATTACTCCTTGGGTCAAAACCTGCTTGGCTTATGTCTGATAATACGGTATGGCTGTAAACAGCATGCATTCATTCTCTTTTATTCTCTCGAAAAATTATATTTTAAATGAAGATGTCTTTCCCCTTTCACCCCCAACCCTTGGCCATATATAGTTTGAGAGAGAGAGAGAGAGGGAGTTAGCTGTGTTAGTCTGAAGTCAGGCAGAAGGCAGGTTGGGATGGGACCTGAGAGACCAGAAATGCATAAACTTTTATAGGTAATAGCCTGCTTCCTCAGATGCTATATTAACATCTCTATGGCCGTGTCTACAGAAGACACTGAGTGCACAATAGGTCATTACTACTGATTGGTAGCATCACGTGGCAGGAAGCATGACACAACACTACTGTGCAGTAGTAACAAGCTGCTGCACACTCAGCATCACCTAAAAGCCATTCGGTGATGCTACTGCGCGGTATACAAGTACTAAATGACTGCACAGTAATGACTGCACAGTCAGCGTCTCGTGTACATGCAGCCTATGCGCGTCTTCAGAAGGGGAATAAAAGACGGGAAAAAAGGAACAGAGGTGAAACAAAGAGGGAATCAGCTCACCAAACCAAGCAAAAAGGATGGAGACTGAGAGAGGGAGAGGATAACAGAAGGCAGAAGATAACTGCATCATTGCAGAGCCACTGAAGAAATCTATATGTAGGGGGAAAAAAAACAGTGGTCAGGGTATTTTTGGCAAATGCTTTTTAATTGCTTTTGTGGGAGATCACAGTCATTTCCACTATATTTTCTAAAGTCCTAGGACGGACCAATGCATCTGAGACACGCATCTGTCAGCTAACTCTGACCATCTGGATAAGATTTTTGCACACAATCTCTTCCCCCCTCCCTCTCTCCCTTCCTTCCTATTTTCCTTTTATTGACAGCATTTCACCAACAGATTTTCTAAGGAATTCTGTAGGCAGTAATTCCCAAGGTAGGCGCTGCAATAAACAGTCATACCTGGACAGCTGATAAATGCTTTCAAAAATTGACCCCGACTGAGTGCTGGGCACTTTTGCTATGATGGTCCTCAGAGCATCTACAAGGAATTAGAGTGAAGGGACAATTCTTTACTATGCTGTGGTTCACTCAGATTCTCTACTTGATGAACCATAAAACAGAGGCTATTTTATGCTTCCAAGTGCTAGTAGAGCAGGGGTAGACAAAATGCAGCCCGCAGGCTGGATGCAGCCTGCTAGGCCATTCTATCCAGCCCGCAGGACCCCTAAAAAATTTAGAATATTAATATATATCTACCCCTGGCTGTCTGTCATGTGGCCCTCGATGGCTTCCCAACACTCAGTAAGAGGCCCTCCACCCAAAATAATTGCCTGCCCCTGTACTAAAGACTTTCCTTTGGTTTCAGTAGTAGGGTGGAAGGCAAGGTAGATTTGCACCTTTATAGACTAACTAGTTCAGAGCTGTAGCATAAGCTTTCATAAGCAGCAGTCTCACTTCATCAGATGCTGTGAAAGGACTGCAGGAAGCAGAGCCGCTAAATAGAAAGCAGTGATAAGAATACAAAGAGCAGGGAAGGGGGGGAAAGGGGGCACTGCTGAGAGCGGTAAGGTGGGTAGGAGAGAGAAAAACAAAGCAGTTAACCCAGTGGGGGACATACGGTTTATAAAAGCTAATCCATGTAATGGGATAGGAATCTAGTCTTGGTTTAGATCATACTTAACACAATCCATCTGTGGTGCTAGGGACAGACATTACATATAAACCTGTATAAGTGATAGGAAACTGGTTCAAATCAGTAACACAACAGAAGTTCAGTGCACATAAACTGCTTTCAAAATGGCCAAAACGAGTTGAAGATAAACCTGGATGGATGTACTATCAGACTTAACTGATCTAGGTTAAATCAGTTTATTGAACTTCTGTCCCAGATCCCCTCCAGATTCAAATTAACTCACAGTCCCCCAGCATCCCAGAATGCTTTGCACCTCCCCACAAACCTCCCCTCACAGAATGGGTGTGTAGTTTTGGCTCAAGCTGTCTGCTCCAGCCTAGCAGGGAAGCATGTTCTAGTGCCCCTGGCTTCTGGCCTGGGCCACTGTAGGCATGCGTCTGCATTTCCAGAATCAAAAGTAGATGTCTGTTCATTTGCTTATCGGTTCAATCTATGCAGCTTAGACTATCCTGCACAGATGAATCGATTCATCCTCAATTTTTTTGACCATCTGTGCTAAGCCTGGATGGTTTTTTGTTCTGCAATTTTCTGTTCAAGTTCATTTTTAAAGCCTTGTTGTCTAAAACCAGCCACTCTGGGGTCTGTGAGGTTGTGTCCAGGGAGGCTAAACTGTTCTGCCACAGGCTTGTCTGTCTTTTTGGTAGATTGGTGTTCATTCATTCTTACTTATGGGCATCTAATGTGGGCACCAGAGCAGCACTGTAAACAGGTGATGGCATATATGAAATTGGTAGAGGTGCAGCAGTTAGGGACTAGTATAGAAAGATCCAGTTTCTGTTACTATTGTCATTGTGTCACTGTAGTATGTAAGGGAGGCATAACACAAGGGTAAGGTCTGACATATATATGGGTCACCAGTTGACCTATATATAGTAGGTTCTCCTATATATGTATGGGTCACCAGTTGACCTATATATAATAGGACCTATATATAGTGTATATCACCTCACCAGCTCTGAATATGTAGACAGTTATATCTTGGAGAAATGTTAATTCTCAGCTGTGGTACAGTTGTCTTTAGAAGCCATTTTTCCTCATCAGTAATACTAGGTAACCTCCCTGTACCTCTTTCACCGGTATCATATCCTATGCGCCATGCTGCTGCCCGCAGGTTACACCTGGGCACAAAGCAGTGCAAAAGCAATGCAGGGAACATCCCAGCCCATCTCCGGAGAAGATTCAGTTTCTAGCAGTTTTCTTAATGTGAAGACTCCACCGAGTACCCAATTTTGGAACTGTGGGATGAAACTTTGTGCCCAGGTGAAAATTGAAGCTTCCCTAGATGAAAATTGCTAGCTTTTATTAAATGAATATTGTCAGGTAGCTACAGAAAGGAAACAGGAGCAGTCTGTTTTGGTTAATCACACGCAGCCTCTGAAGGTATCATGTTTTCTGATCTCCTCTTTCCACTAAGCCTTGGTGTCTCAGTTCAGGACGAGGGAGAACTGGCATTCTTTGCTCTCTAATCCTGACAGATGTGATAACAACTCAAGAGGGAAGGTAGCATTTGTATAATACTCACTAATACATATTGTGCCATTCTCCCAGTGGAATGACTGATCTGTACACAGTTTTCTCTGCTCTTTTAAGGCTCTTCCCTTTTCGAAAGCCCAGTGCTGGAATAAATACACTTGCACTATGCAAACAATTGAAAGAAACATGTTTTCTGCATGAAACACTGACGAGAAGTATCTTGTTAAATTTTGCTGTGTTTGGCCAGATAGTTTCGCACACACTACAAGTTGCCAGGACTATATTCTGTCTTCTGAGGTACCATTTGGAATGATACAATATTTGGTCATAGACAGATCCGCTCATAAATAGGTCTCGTACATGTACATCTAAAGTCATGTTCCCCGATCCCTCCAGAGACCAGCTTTAGGTTCTACTCTTTTATCCTTGGAGCTCCTTTTCAAACTAATTAGTGGATCAAACTCCCCCCCACCCCCTACCCCCCAACCACCCCCTACCCTGCAAAAAATACACCATATTTCAATCTATGAATTGTTTCATAGTTGGTAGGGTCGGAAGGGACCTGAACAGATCACCAGGTCCGACCCCCTGCCATGGCAGGAAAGAGTACTGGGGTCAAACGACCCCAGCAAGGTGTTTGTCTAACCTCCTCTTAAAGACCCCCAGGATAGGAGTGTGCACCACTTCTCTTGGAAGTTGGTTCCAGATCCTAGCTGCCCTGACAGTGAAGTAGCGCCTCCTGATGTCTAGTCTGAATCTACCCTCTGCCAGCTTGTGACCGTTATTTCTAGTCACTCCTGGTAGTACTCGGGGGAACAGGGACTCCCCCAATGCCTGCTGGTCCCCTCTGACTAGTTTGTAACAGGCCACTAGATCCCCCCTCAGCCTTGAGGAGGCTGAACAGGTTCAGGTCCCTTAGCTTCTCCTTGTAGGGCCTGCCCTGCTGCCCCCTGATCATGTGGGTGGCCCTCCTCTGAACCCTCTCAATGCTGTCTGCAACCCTCCTGAAGTGCAGAGCCCAGAACTGGACACAGTACTCCAGCTGCGGCCTGACCAGTGCCACATAGAGGGGGAGGATCACCTCCTTAGACCTGCTCGAGATGCATCTGTGGATGCATGACAAGGTGTGGTTGGCCTTCCTGACCGCATCCCCACACTGCCGGCCATGTTCATTTTGGCATCAATAATGACTCCAAGATCCTTTTCTGCCTCTGCACTGACAAGAAGGGAGTTCTGCAGCCTGTAGGTCTGCTGCTGGTTCTTCCTCCCCAGGTGCAGCACCCTGCACTTGTCACTGTTGAAACCCATCCTGTTCTCATTTTCCTGCCCCTGTAACCTGTCTAGGTCCAATTGCAGCCTATTCCTCCCTTCTAGCATACCCACATCCCCCCACATCTTAGTGTTGTCAGCAAATTTGAATAGGGTGCTTTTTACCCCCTCATCCAAGTCGCTGATAAAGATGTTGAACAGCGCGGGTCCGAGGACCGAGCCCTGGGGGACCCCACTGCCCACATCCCTCCAGGAAAAAAATGACCCATCCATCACCACTCTCTGGGTGTGGCCTTCCAGCCAGTTAGCTACCCATTTGACTGTGTAGGTGTCGACGCCACAGTCCCCTAGTTTTTTAATGAGAATGGGGTGAGCGACAGTGTCAAACGCCTTCCTGAAGTCCAGAAGGACTATGTTCACTGCTACCCCTGCATCCAAGGTTTTTGTGACCTGGTCCTAGAAGGCCACCAGGTTGGTCTGACAGGACTGGACAGAACTGCCACAATAGCTGTTCTCCATTGGGCAAAGCATAGGGTGATGCACCTGATGGGTTGGTAGGTGGGATCCAATTCTGGACTGAATTTTCAAAGGAGAGCAGGAGAATCCAAATTACATCTTTTTTTTAAGGAAACGCTGTAAAACCTTCCTCTTTGAAAGAGACTTTCCACCACTTTAGTGATCAGCACGTTCAATAAATACAGGCATGCATGGAAGAGAAAGGCTACAGATGTTGGGAACTGGGAGATGATCCTTCAATTAAGCTAGCTAGTTAGAGCAAGACAAAATATCTGCAGAAGCTAGCCTACACCTCCATAATAAATCTTGTTTTAGTGTAAGTAAGAGAGTGTCTCTAAATTATAACTTCTATCACTAGAACCACAAATGACACTCATGGCATTAATATCCACTCTACTCAATAAACCCAACCAAAAAAAAAACAACAGAAAAAAAGGACATTTGGATGATCCAAAAACTCAAAAATCAAATCCAAAAACTCCCAATCAGAGTTCTGGCCAAAAAAAAAAAAGGAGGCCAGAGACCCCATAAAGTTGACAGGGGAACATCAACTTTAGGAGGAAAGCACTGCTATAGTTATGGGTGGCAGTATAAAACCCTAAGATAGGGACACAGATAATTGCTAGAAGTCATATAGTACGGAAAAGGTCTCTATTCCTCATTATAACCTTCTGGAAAATGGACATGTAGCTTGCTGATGAGCCTATCCTATGAATGCAAGAGTCTTATTTGCTTAATTTACGTAATATGCAATAGCTGGAGCCAGAAAGCGAAAGGGTGCTACATAAATTCCAGTAATAATTAGACTAATTGTGACATGAATTTATTCTTTCAGAATGGAGAAAAGTCAGGAACATTCCAATTTAATGATAAATAACAGTGCCAAAAAAACATTAAAAATCACCTGTCGCCATTATCTGACAGCATTTTAGAAACCCACTACATTTCCACTTTAAATATCTAGAAAGCTTTCAAACTTGAGGGAAGTTGAAGTAATCAACTAGCAACGGAGACAAAAAAAAAAAAATCCAATAAAAATTATGTTTAAGAATCCCCATATCAGCTTCATTAAATATTTAAGAGATGCTGGTAGTTTTTCAGTTCCAAACAGTCCTTCAAAGAGTTGGAGTTTTATTACTGCTACTTTTTTACCAGTGTGTCAGTTCAATAGAGAAAATTCCCCCAGATGCCCATTACAGTGCTGTCTTGGGGATTAATTAAAATTTGATGAGGCATTGTTATGGCAATCACACATTCAAAAATGAATTTTAAGGAAGTGCTGTGGCCAGAACAGCATGTTGACTAAATATTCAGGGGAAACCTTTGCTAATTCTGGGGATAAAATGCATTGTACACTCATATAGCCACATTTATACCACTATAAACCTGGAATTAATCCACCAACCTGATGAAGAATGTCTTGCGTTCAAAACCTTGTCCAAATACACTTAAATCATGCAGTTGGTCCAATAAAAGGTACCATCCCCCGAAAGTGGCCTCTCCATCAAAATCCATCATTGTTCCAGATTCACAGTGCTGTAACCAAGAATTGTATTTACTTACCAGGCAGAATACTACGCTGCCTCATATTCCTTAGTTACATTTTTATCAGTGATACCACATAACATAAGTCAAGCACTCTCACCCATCGGCAACTGGTACCTCCCGAGCCTGGGGGGGCATGAGATCACCATGGGGGAGGGGGGTCCCTCAGCGGCTAATCACCAGGCTGGCAGCAAAACCTGAAGTGCACTTCTGGTTTCATGGCTGGCATTTCCAGGGGGTGCACGTGCACCCATGTGCATCTCCGACACATCGCTAGTGCTCTCATCCATCCTGGAATTGATGGGGCTGGGGACCTCATCAATGTAGAACTGCCCCTATCTCATATTACTATAGTACTTTGAGTCTCAACCATTGCTTTTTTTGGAGCCAAAATCAGCTTTGGTGTGAGTGCAGATACATCAGCTTCATGGAATCACTCCCTCTTATTCCAGGTGTGAGCACTGCAGGGTCTTCTTCTACCTAGATGTTCAACTTGGAGCGAGATCAGAAGAACTTTGGTCTCTAGAGCTTAGGCATGAAAGACAATGTAGGAAGAACTTAGAGGAACAGATCATGCTATGAGTCCAAAATGTAATCTGTTCCCCATCCTACTTTGGAACCCACCCTTACTTTGCTCTAGTTGGGTGCATCCCCATCAGTGGGAACATGCATTTCCTTAAAGACAAACAGCACTGGGACAATATGTGCCAATGCTACCTGTCGCTGGGGAACGGCTGTGCACGTGTGCTCTGGCATGTGGCACGTTGCCCCAGGTGGCATAGGGGAGCATAGGACCAGAACCTGGGGTGGCCCCAGCAGCCTTACTTGGGTCCTGTGGACCTTCAGGAGCTGCTGTTGTGGCAATCTGGCAGCAGGGAGCCTGGCTGGCAGCCAAAGTGTACTTCTGGCTGACCAAGCTCTGGTTTTGGGTAGCACACACTGCTACCATGTGCACTGACTGCCCTGCTTTTTTTAGGCACATTTTTTACACCAGGATTTCCCAGTATAAAAAAAAATAACCGTGAACTGAAAATTAGCAGCGTGGGAAATGCTTGCATGTCTGGCACGTGCAGTGTGCGGTGCCACAGATGACTCATCTGGACATGCCCGTTAGCTCTGATTTGCCATGACATGGAAAGCCATCTTTTCTGACTTAAATTCACAGTAGTAAACTGTCACACTGGGGAAATCCTCATCTGGGCCCAAAATGCAGACTGAGATATAGATTCATAGATTCATAGATGTTAGGGTCGGAAGGGACCTCAGTAGATCATCAAGTCCGACCCCCTGCATAAGCAGGAAAGAGTGCTGGGTCTAGATGACCCCAGCTAGATACTCATGTAACCTCCTCTTGAAGACCCCCAGGGTAGGGGAGAGCATCACCTCCCTTGGGAGCCCGTTCCAGACCTTGGCCACTCGAACTGTGAAGAAGTTCTTCCTAATGTCCAATCTAAATCTGCTCTCTGCTAGCTTGTGGCCATTGTTTCTTGTAACCCCCGGGGGTGCCTTGGTGAATAAATCCTCACCAATTCCCTTCTGTGCCCCCGTGATGAACTTATAGGCAGCCACAAGGTCACCTCTCAACCTTCTCTTGCGGAGGCTGAAAAGGTCCAGTTTCTCTAGTCTCTCCTCGTAGGGCTTGGTCTGCAGTCCCTTGACCATACGAGTTGCCCTTCTCTGGACCCTCTCCAGGTTATCCGCATCCTTCTTGAATTGCGGTGCCCAGAATTGCACGCAGTACTCCAACTGCGGTCTGACCAGCGCCCTATAGAGGGGAAGTATCACCTCCCTGGACCTATTCGTCATGCATCTGCTGATGCACGATAAAGTGCCATTAGCTTTTCTGATGGCTTCGTCACACTGCCGGCTCATGTTCATCCTGGAGTCCACTAGAACTCCGAGATCCCTTTCCACCTCTGTGCCACCCAGCAGGTCATTCCCTAGGCTGTAGGTGTGCTGGACATTTTTCCTCCCTAGGTGCAGCACTTTGCATTTCTCCTTGTTGAACTGCATCCTGTTGTTTTCTGCCCACTTGTCCAACCTATCCAGGTCTGCCTGCAGCTGTTCCCTGCCCTCCAGCTTGTCCACTTCTCCCCATAGCTTTGTGTCATCTGCAAACTTGGACAGAGTACATTTCACTCCCTCATCCAAGTCGCTGATAAAGACATTAAAGAGTATCGGTCCAAGGACCGAGCCCTGCGGGACCCCACTGCCCACACCCTTCCAGGTCGAGACCGACCCATCCACCACAACTCTTTGGGTGCGACCCTCTAGCCAATTTGCCACCCACCAGACCGTGCAGTCATCCACATCACAGCCTCTTAGCTTGTTCACCAGCATGGGGTGGGATACCGTATCGAAGGCCTTCCTGAAGTCTAAGTATACGACATCCACCCCTCCTCCTGTGTCCAGGCGTTTCGTAACCTGGTCATAGAAAGAGACTAGGGACTAGATATAGTCCCTTGGAATCTGATTTAGTGGGTTCATAAAAAAAAAAAGGGTGGAGTGGGGAATGAAATCCAACCAAAAGAAAGCCAGCATGGTTTAATGGCATGGCTGCACAGACAGTAGGTAGAAAAAAGGCTTCTTTCAAAAAGTGGAAGTCAAATCCTAATGAGGAAAATGAAATAGAGCACAAAGTCTGGCAAATCAAACATAAAGCTTTAATAAGACAAGCTGAAATAAAATTTGAGGAGAAATTTGCTAAAGACATATAAGGTAAAAACAAACATTTATTTAAGTACATTAGAAGCCAAAGACCTTCTAGGGAGTCAGTTGGGTATTTAAAAATGGCTCTAGAGGTCATGCAGGGAACCACAGGCCACTGAACCTAACTTCTGTTGCAGGAGAGCTGGTAGAAACTGTAGTAAAAAAACCCAGTCGTTCAGCACATGGATAAACAGGACTTGCTGGGCAGGAATCAACATGGATTTGTCAAAGGGAAATCATGCTTCATCAACTTACTAGAGTTCTTTGAGGATGTCAATAAGCAGGTGGATCAGGCTGATCCAGGTGATACAGTATATTTGGACTTCCAAAAAGACCTTTGACAAGGTCACCATTCAGGGGCTCTTAACTAAGTTATGTAGTCTTGAGATTACAGGGAATGCCCACTTATAGATTAGAAATTGGCTCAAAGATAGGAAGGAAAGCATGAATATAAATGGTCATTTTTCAGGATGAAAAGAAGTAAATAGCAGTGTCTGCCAGGAATCTGTGTTGGGACCAGTGCTGTTTAACATATTCAAAAATTATCTGGAAAAGGGATGAGTAGTGAAGTGGTCAAATTTGCGGATGACACAAAATTATTCAAAGTGGTAAAGACCAAGGCAGACTGTGAGAAACTACAGAAGGATCTGGCACAATAGAGTGAATGGGCAAATAAATGGCAGATGAAGTTCACTGTAGATAAATGTAAAGTGATGCACCTGGGCAAAAATAACCCAAATTATACCTACACTATGATGGACTCTACAGTAGCTGTTACCACGCAGGAAAGAGATCTGGGAGTTATTGTGGGAAGTTTGCTAAAATTATCAGCTCAGTGCTCAACAGTCAGACGCAAAAAAAAAATGTTAGGGATTATTAAGAAGAGAATTGCAAACAATACAGAAAGTATCCATCATGCCTCTTTATACGTTCATGGTTCATCCACCCCTTGAACACTGTGGCTAGTTCTGGCCTCAACACCTCAAAAAAGATATAGAAGAACTAGAGAAGGAGACGAGGAAGATGGGTGGTATGAAGGGGCTTCCATATGAGGAGAGACTAAAAAGACTAGCCCTGTTCAGTTTAGAAAAGAGATGACTGAGGAGGGACATGACAAAGGTTTACAAAGTACTAAATGGCAAAGGGAAAGTAAAGAGGGGTTCATTGTTTATCTCCAAAGTGGATCTCCATCCCCCCCTTCCCCTGACCAAACAACAAACTTCTGTTGGGTCTGGGGGTTTGCTGTAACTCATGGCGTTTTCTGTGATGCACCATGAGTTACAGCAGGGAGCTGCATGTCCATTAGCAGCCTATGTCTCTGCCAGTAGCTTCTATAGACACATTCAATGCAGCTTTAAACTAGCTAATGCAAGTGCTGAAAGCTGTGTAGCCACAACAGCACAGAGCTCGAAGTGTGCAAGTCACACATGAGTAGCTGAGAAAATGCCCAGATAATTACCCCAAGCAGCAGTACCGTAGCAAGTGGGGGAGGGAAAGCAGGGTTACCACCGTGAGTGCCAAAGCGAAGAGGCACCAACAGGCACTGCTTTGTGAGCGACTTATTCGGGGGAGCACAGGGACAGGAATTGGGCAGGCTCCCACTGGTGCGTGCACTCCTGGGCAAGCATGGGGGGGGGGGGGGGCATGTGTCCCTCAGATCCGTGCACAGGGCAAAGGCAGACTGCTGCTGTGTGCTTTGACCCAGATGCCAAACTTTCTTGCCATGGCACTACCAAGCAGAGATCCTTGTACCACACTGCCAGCACTACCTGAGTTAGCTTGTTTAAAACTCGCTTGGATATAGCCTCAGATGCTGCAGCCACAGTGGTGACTGCAGTGAAGGCAATCTCAGAGCTGCCAGAAAAGTGGCAATGGATCTGGACACACTTATAGTGAATTATAAGATAATGACTCGCAGTCCTTAGTTCACATTCAGTTCGGCAACATATCTATAGAAGTAAAGCGCTCTGTTGTTTTAAGAATCCCCCAGCTGTCCGTTCTCAGCTGAAGCAGTCTGCATTCAGAAACAGGCCACATCTGGATTTGAAGTACACCAGTTACATCTCAGCTGATCTGAGACTTTTCCTCCCAGGTGTGGAATCCATTATGCAAGTGCCTCTGAACCAGCTAATGCAATAGATGGGGTTTTTAATTAGCAGATTCATTGAAGCATCAATCAGTGAAGTTTCTGAAGCTCTGAGATGAGCCTAACTATAAAGCTGAATAGAAAGAAACCAATAGGCCGAGGCTTTCCTCCAAAACAAGAGGTGAAGATGTGCTGAGTGTTTGCTAAATATCACTAGAGAGCATTTGTGAGATGTCAAGAGCAAGGGAGGCAGTTTAATATATTTACTTGAGCACGCTCTTACGGCTCAGTTCTAATTCCACTTCTGTCTTTGTCTCCCACGATTTTCACCTAATTGGAATAAAAGTGTTGCACCAAAGAGACAAGAAAGTATTGTATTGAACACAGCAGCAGTAAATCAGGCCCCTCCAATTTTAATCCGGCTCTCCCCATTACTGTCGGTTACTGACCCTTCTGCACGTCTCCTCATCTGGGCATACAAACCTCCCACAACAAGGAGGCAGAGATCTGTCTGGTAAATAGGGGATAAAGGGAGTCACCATACGAGCCAGCAAGAGACAAAGGAAAAACTAGAAAGCCAAAGGAAAATCTATATATCTGTACACATAAATGTATGGCAGACACACAGGGGGAAAAAGAAATGCCAAGAGAAAGCAGAAGACAGGAAAAAGAAGTGGGTGTTAGTATAAAAAAACATAGAAAGCAAGAGGAGATAGGGGACTCTTGTGTCTGGATGTTATCCTGGACAGATGTAAAATAAACACATGGGTAGCCAGGGAGAGTTTCTGTGCCCATCCATCACAGCTTAGCTCAACACAAAATGAGCAAGAACCTGCGTCTCACATGGCTGATATGCTGTTTCAGTCCTCCAAGTACCACCTCCTGGCCAAGATGTAGAACTGAAAATAATACTCGCATAGTTTCCCAAGCATGCTTAAAAAAAAGTAAAGAAGAGAAAAGAAAAAGAAAAAACAAAACAAAAACCCACAACAAAGAAGTGCTGTTCTGTTGTATTTTTCTTTTGCTATTATTATCACTATTGTTGTTGGGTTGGCAGTCTGAGAGCTGCTCAAAAGGCAGGAAACAATTTTTTCCCACAGATTTTCTATAAAAAGGTGTCCCTTGGCATCAAAAAAATCTGAAAATCTGATTTTTCTCAAATAACTTCCACAAAGACTAATACTGTATTCGTTAAAAGTGCTCGATTCAAAATGAATCATCGATGTGCACCAAGCACTAGAAAAAAATGCTGAAGAGTTCCTATAAAAACGTGATAGAAGGGAACATAAAATGGATTAATGTTATTAGGTTTTATCACATGTGAGGGGGTTTTAGAGATTGATTTTATCCTGGCACTGGGCCTGGGCATTTAGATGGAGGCTTAAAAGTAACTTTGTTTCAGAGAGTTTTAAGTCTCAGGAAAGTTATTTCCTCTCTGAGGATTCATTATCCTCAGATATAGTTTTAAAGGAGGATTCAGAGGGAAGAGAAGCTTTTGACTGAGAATTTCACCTGGAATCAGCTCATATATTTATAGAGAGAGTTTTCCACGTGAAAGTCATGTTTTAATTAGGCTTCTTTGCCTTCATATTCCTTAATTTGTAATATTATTTGGTTCAGAAATTTCAAACTCATCAGGCCCCATGGGAAGGATGAGTGGCACCGGGCCGGGCAATGGGCCAGATTGGGCCTGCTGGCTGGCCCTACATGATGGATCCAGTGGGCAGCGTGGGCTCCAGGTTGGTCTCAGGGGCCATCCGCAATGTGCACCAGACTGGTTCCATGATCCTTGGGCAGGTTGCAAGATCTTGGACCCAATCTGAGACCCACTGGGAGCATTGCAGGCTGAATGACAGAGCTCTGTCAGCTGGATCTGGCTCACTTAGACACGTGTGAGTTAGCTGAATTACAGAAAGACCCATGCTGAGACTGGGACCTGTACTTTAGCTGCTGGATTCTCCTTGATGCATTATTCCCTCTTAGAATCATAGAAAGTGAAAATGTTGGAAGGGACTTCAGGAAGTCATTTAGTTCAGCCCTCTGCTCAAAGAAGGACCGTCCCCAGTTAGATCATGCCAGCCAAGGCTTTGTCTAACTGGGTATTGAAAACCTCCAAGGATGGAGAGTCCACAACCTCTCTGGCTAACCTGTTCCAATGCTTTACTATCCTCTCAGTGAGACAGTTTTTCCTAATATCTAACCTCAACTTCCCTTACTGCAACTGGAGCCCATTGCTCCTTGTTCTGTCATCTGCCACCACTGAGAGCAGGCCAGGTCCATCCTCTTCAGAACCACCCTGCAGGGAGTTGAAGGCTGGTTTTAAATCCCCTCTCAGTCTTCTCTTCTCTGGACTAAATAAGCCCCGTTCCCTCAATCTTTCCTCATAAGTCACATCCCCCAAACCCCTCACCATTTTTTGTTGCCCTCCACTGGACTCTCTCCAATTTGTTCACATCCTTTCTGTAGTGGGGGGCCCAAAGCTGAACACAGGACTCCAGATGTGGCCTCATCAGTGCTGAATAGAGGGAAATAATCACTTCCCTTGATCTGCTGGCAACACTCCTACCAATACAGCCCAATATGCCATTAGCCTTCTTGGCAGCAAGGACACACTGCTGGCTCATATTCAGCTTCTTGTCCACTGTAACCCCCAGGTCCTTTTCTGCAGACCTGCTGCCCAGCCAGTCAGCCCGCAGCCTGTAGCGGTGCATGGGATTTCTCTGTCGTAAGTGCAGGACTTTGCACTTGTCCTTGTTGAACCTCATGAGATTTCTTTTGACCCAATCCTCCAATTTATCTAAGTCATTCTGAATCCTAGCCCAATCCTCCAGCGTATCTACTACTCCTCCCAGCTTGGTGTTATCTGCAGGCTTGCTGAGGATGCCCTCTGTGCTGGCTTCTAGGTTGTTGATGAAGACAGTGAACAAAACTGACCCCAGGACTGACCTCTGAGGCACTCCACTTGGTAGTGACTGCCAACTAGACATCAAGCCTTGATTACTACCCTCTAAGCCCAATGCTCCAGCCAGTTTTCTATCCACCTTACAGTCCATTCATCCAGCCTGTACTTCCTTAGCTTGCCTGCAAGAATGTTATGGGAAACCATATCAAAAGCCTTGCTAAAATCAAAGTACACCACATCCAGTGGTCTCCCTGCATCGACAGGGCCATCATACCTCACTGTAAAAGGCAATCAGATTGGTCAGGCATGACTTGTCCTTGGTGAATCCAAGCTGACTGCTCCTAATCACCTTCTCCTACAAGTACTAAGAAATGGATTACTTGAGGATCTGCTCCATGATTTTTCCAGGGCTGAGGTGAGGCTGACTGGTCTTTAATTCCCTGGATCCTCCTTTTGTCCTGTCTTAAATATGGGCACAATGTTTGCCCTTTTCCAGTCATCCAGGCAAGCAGAAGACTTCTGGACAACAGGTCACGCTGGCAGATGGCTCCCTCCATCACCCTCAGAAGGGAGTGTCAACCACCATCACACATTGCTTCTTCTTGGTAGTGGTTGTCTCAATCCTTCCCATCATGGTGAGGCCTGGCTTCTCCTCCTCCCCAAATGAAATGTGCTCTTCCCTCTCTGCTTCCAGGGATGCATATCAGTTCTGCAGATGAACTGCTGCAGGTGGAGGTGAAGTCAGAGGTCACAAGAGGTCAGAGGTCACAAGCTTCCATCTTCCACCCTTTTGGGAGTCCATGTCCTGCCCCTTCTCTAGCGCTGCATCTGGCAGTTCTTCCTCCACGGTCCCAGAGGTCTCCACCAGCATTGAACCAATGAACTGCTCATGGCGGAGGATGCTTCAGAGCCTCCCCACATCCTCCCATAGGTCTCTGAGAGACACCAGCAGGAGGCACCACTCACACAATAGGCACCTCCCGACCTAGCCGTCACTGGAAGGAGCTGGCAAGCTGCAGTCCCCATTGTGCCAAACCCAGACCTGGCCGTCACTGGAAAGAGCCGGCAAGCCACAGTCCCCATAGTGCCAAACCCAGACCTGGGTGGAAGCACTGATGGTAAACAGTCCTGCCTGGACAGAAACCTCACAGGTGCAAGCAGTGGCAGTGGCAGTGGCTCAAGAATTGCCATGTCCTCCAGCCATTTCCCTGAGCATCTTAATCTGCTCTCCCTTCAAAAAGGGGTGGGGGAGGGAGCAAACGGATCTGTAAACTGTCCTGCAAACTGCCTGCAAACTGCTTACCCTGTCTGCAGCCCCTGTTTGCTGGCTTCTTGGTCTCTTCCTCCCCACCTCCAATTCTAAAAATAATACTGAGCAAAAAAAATAAAATAAAAAAGAGTCACAGTGGCTCCCTTCTAGGGGAAAAAAAAAATTAATATCCTTCACCCTGTGTCTTCTTGCATTCTTGTCTAGATCAAGGGTGGGCAAACTATAGCCCAGGACCAGATCTGTCCTACCAAGCAATTTCACCTAGCCTGCAAAGCCCTCATATTGATGACAGGTTGGCAATTGGGCAATTTAGTGGCATTTCAACAGAGTGGGGAGGGGGAGAAAGATTTTGTGGCATGTTGCACATGTCAGCAGGGAGAAGCAGCAGCGCAAGTTTGGAAACACGGTCCTCCTCAGACCAAGTTACATTATTTTGGCCTGCTGCTCTGAAAAGGTTGCCGACTCCTGGTCTAAAGAGCACCCCCGTAGCCTGTGCACCACTAGAGTTCATTTGAAACTGTACATCAGTGCCCGAACACTGCATCAGCCTTGCCCCAGCACTTCATAGACTGCATCCAATAGGCAGTTGCAGCATTTTTTTAAAAATGTCTTTTGTGTCCATAGTCCCTTCTCAGGACCAACTAGAACAAGAAGAGATGTTCTAAATATATTGCACCCAATTATTCATTTTTGAATGCAGAATCCCAATTCAGTTTATGATTAATTTTCTAAACACAAGTTCCCAGTCATTAGCCTTCTCCCCTCACCTATGTACCCAAGGGTGTAGAGACAAAAAGGACCCTAGCTACTCATTGCAGTAGAAATGTTCTACTCCTGGAAACCAAGGAGTATTGACTAGATGTCTGTGAATATTTTCTACCAGATAGTAGGCATATCAAGGGTGATACTAAAACTGAAACTTCACCATATCAAGTGTGATATCAAAGTTAACACTTAACCAAAGAAAGCAAACATTTAAATATACTACAAGCACTAAATTCTCCTCTCACCATTGAAGTTTTGTCTCAAGACCATGACTGAAATGCACTGGTGACCAGCTATAACCAAGCTTACCTTACCATTAGCTAAACATCATATACTCTTTGATTAAATTGAGATCACAGCTCTTCAGGGTTGTTAAGATGACCAACTTTTCATCCATGCTTGCAATGAAACTTCAGTTCTTCTTGCACAAAACTATAACTAAAGTTGGTAAGCTGTTGGCTTTGGCAATTTGCACTCAGCCCATCTAATTGGGTTTGATTGAAGGTTTTGTTGTTATCACTGGTAAACATTTTACATCTCCTCATTGTTAAATATTGTTTTGTTTTGTTTTGTTTATTGGGTAGAGTTGCCAGAGATGACAAACACTTGAATGTAGAATTAATGAACAATAATGTCATTGTGTACACAGGAACATAAGGATGGGAAGGGGAAAAAAGACAATCTAATTATTGGAGTGTTTGGTAGGAGTTTATTTTACAAAACACCATCATTATCTTGACAGCAGTTTGACAATATGTTCCAGAGGCTTTTGTTACTTCCAGAGAGGGAAGAATGGAGCATCAATGCTATTTTTGTTATTGTCAGTGCTCTTTCTCAGGGTCAAAAACAAATCTAGCTGAATCACACAGGAGACTAGGTTGGATCTTGTCCTGCTTTGCATCTCAGACATGCACAGTAAATGTAAAATGCTTGCAAATGAGAATGATGGTTGTTTGTACTAACTTTGCACAAAGGTAAATCATTTTACAAAGATGAAAGCATGCAGAATCAGACTCAATGTTTTCAAATATTCCTCAAACTTTTTTTATGGGACTTCTACTACAGCAGAGGTTAGTATCATACTTCATGTCCCCAAATGATTCCACAAACAAGAGTCTGTTCTCGTGTGTGTAGAGCAATCTTATGTAAAACACTGCCCCTTGGGTGTTACTATATGCATTGTTTGTGCATCATATGGAAATTACACTTCAGACTTTGGTATGGCATGAATCATAATCTTTGATTTAATTTTGCATTAACACAAAATTCCATTCCTGATGATATCGCCTGGTCCTCTCTAATTATTCAATAGCTATGTTGCAGTCCATCAGTGCCGTACAGTATGAGCTGTGTGCTAAATCATTAGGGCTTATTAGAGCTAAGAATTTTTAAGTACCTGAAGGGTTTATTATCATTCTGTAAAACCAGAAAAGCATATATGATAATAATGGGCACAATAAGAAAGCCTTAGAGAGATTAGCCAACTGGGTTGGTTCTCTGTTACCTATTGCCAAAACTGAGCCATCTAAAAATTTCCCATACTTGGTCATTATTTTAACAAAACCATAAAATCACCGCATTGATAGTTAGTGCCTTCATTAATTTAATAGTTGCAGTATTTAGCATGTACAAAGCTGCTTTCTCCTTGAAGAAGCTTTCAGAATGCAATGACTTCAACCACTGAAATGCAGCCATGTTTAGGATGGATCAAGACACCTGTCTGACGGCCAATAGCAACACTTGATTACAAACGAGGGGCTCCTATAGATGTGCAGCAAGGCTGCTCCTATGCGCTGTAAATCCAGCATGTTGGAGCAGGCTCAATTAATCAAGTCTGCTGGGCTGTGAAAACTACCGCACTCCAGCAACTTCCAGCGTCATCTCAGTACCAAAAAATGGTGGCGCGGCCCTTTGAACGAAAGCTCATGGAGCAAGCTTTAATTTAAAGTGCCCCACCACCATTTTTTGGTACTGAGATGCTGATACATGTGATGCTCGGATGCTTTTAATTTCATGTGGCTTGCTAATTAACTCACCCTGCCCAGGGTTCCCAAAATACACCTATAAATGCTCAAAGACAGCAATTTCCTCACAGCACTCACAGAAGCTAAAGGGGAAAAGCTAAAGAAACTCTGCATTGAGCAATGGGTGATGCTCTGATATGGATGCCTATGCAACATTATTGTGACCTTTTCTACCCTAACCTAGGAGAAGATGTAAACATTAGAGAAACAGTTATTTCTGTTCCTTGTAGGTGGGGCTTAGATGCTAGAGAGAGAGTCTAGGTTTAAAATATGATGATTTTTTTTCTCAGTAATTAACACTGATGGGGTCCATGAAAACTTTCCTCTTCGTTTCTGCTTAATGGATGTCAGGAGGGGAATGCAGGTGGGTAGAATTGAAAGCCCTTCTTCCTTTACAGCATACTGTTTTGCATTCCTACATAAACCTTTTTATTTTAAAAGGAGCATAAAACACTTGACAAAATATATTCTGGATAAAATAGCCTAGCAGTAAATCTTATTGACTCCCAAATTTCTCTTCCACTCCACTAGCAAAGCCTGGAGGTGCTTTCTTTTTTCCTTTTTTTTTTTTTTTTTTACAAAATTATACATACGCACAGAGAGAACAGTTTTCTTTAAACCAATTGCACTAACACTAAATCTAATATTTTCCAAACTTAGATACTGTCCTTCAGACCAAATTTTAGTGCTCTACCATTTGATTTGCAATGGAACATGAGCATAATTGTATTTGGTCTGTTGTCTAGAAGCAATCAAGGTATGGGAGAAAAGAAAAAAAAAATATCAATGTCACCATATCTTAGAGACAGAAAACTGAAGATGGAGGAGATAATTCATATGGAGCTAGCAGGAGGGAGAAGAAATTGGAGTGATTTGTGTATTAAGCAGTAAATAATCTGCATAAACATTTTCAAAAGTCATCTGCACATTTTGTTTCCATCATGTAGAAATTGATGATGCTACATAGTTTTACAGATCTGAACACCAAGTTCATGATCTGTACCATGCCCGGGAAAATAGGAAGGAATGGGAACATCTCAGCATAAATTTGATGGCTTGCAACAGAGGGAGAGAAAAACTAATAAAAGGAAATAGTGATGGAAGTACAAATGGGTATGAACTGGACATGAATTTTGTTTAGGAATGAAAAGGAAATTTAATCCATGAGAGGACTGGGGTTCTGGAGTGGCTTTCCAACAGATGGCCTGAACAGGCAAAAGATATCTAACTTTAAAATAGGGCTCAATATATACATAATTATGATTTAATGATGTAGTCACTTACAAACTATAAGCCCAGGCTCTAGTCATGATTTCCTAAAGTATTACTCTATCAATATTCAGTCTCTGTTATCCTCTACTTCCTTTATACACCCCTATTTGTGAGCCACTTTCCATGCTTACACTCCCAGTTTTATTTGCAAACTCTTTTTTCATTAAATAGACAACATAGACTAAGACAGGGAAAAGGAACTTATCATTAGCCTGATTTCTTTTTAAATAAAGAAAATAAGGATATAAAATGAAGTGATTTGGCTGAGGTCATATAGGAAACCTGTGGCAGAAACTGGAATAAAATGCACATCTCTTGAACCCTACAGCAGCACTAAATCCAACAACAACGTACACCTTTCTCTCAGTATGGTTAACGGCTGTAAATATTCACAAATATATCTCTTTGATTTGTTTGATAAACTAGTCTCATCTGAACAATTCAATCAGGATTAAGGGCTGCCAGAAGTCCATTCTGGGAAATACTGATCCTGAAAAGGAATATGGCGTGATGCTAGGAAGGTAGAATAAGCTCCTAGCATGTTACTTAGTTAGGTGAGCTCGGGTGCCTATAGGATGTTTAAGTGTGACAATACCAAGGAGAAGGAGAATGCTGTATACAAAGGCAATGCCGCCTCATGTTGCCGTTGCGTGCAGTGTTAGCGATATTATTACTAGAAGAGCATGTCCAGTTCGGGTGTCCTCACTTTAAACAGCCTATTGACAAATTGCAAAGGGTTTAAAAAAGAAGGATTAGAGGTCCGGGAGACATGCCTCCCAGTGAGAGATTAAGGAAGTTCTATTTCATTTATCCAAGAGGAGGTTAAGAGATCACTTGATCACTTGACATGGGAAAGAGATTTCAGACAGTCACCTCTTTAATCTAAGAGAAACAAATTCCAGTGGTTGGAAGCTGCCTCTGGAAAAATTCAGGAGTATTGAATTGGTGCACTCTTGTAACCCTGAAGGTTATAAATTATTGGAACAACTTATCCAAGGATGCAATGGATTGTCTGTCACTCAAAGTCTTTAAATCAAGACCAGGTGCCTGTATAAAAATAAGATCTGGCTTAAGCAGGTTTTGCATGCTTGACACGGACATTGGAGGGTGTAATCTGTGGCACGTACTGTACAGGAAGTTAGACTATATTATTAATAAAAAGGTTCCTTCTTTACCCAGTTTATCTATGGATTCATGTATTATAGTAGCACCAGAAACCACAAGTGAAAAAAAAAAAATTAGAATCCTGGACGTATTTAAATCAGCTGGTCCTGACTATCTCCACTCCAGAGTGCTGAGGGAATTAGCAGAGGTCATTGCAGGACCCCTGGCATGGCTTTAAGAGCACTCATGGTGGTCTGGCGTGGTGCCAGAGGACTGGAAAAGGGCCAATGTGGTTCCCATTTTCAAAATAGGGAGGAAGGAGGACCCAGGAAACTATAGGCTAGTCAGTCTTACCTCGGTCTTGGGTAAGCTTTTTGAGAGAATTATCCTGGTGCATGTCCGCGAGGGGTCAGCAGGGGAGATTATGCTTAGGGGCAACCAACATGGGTTCATTAGAGGCAGGTCCTGTCAGACCAATGCCATAAGATTAGATTGCACATTAGTAACAGAATGCAGGACCTGGCCTAATGAACTTGCCATGCAGGTGAAGGGGACTCTGGTCTATAATGAACAGGTGATCTGAAAACAAATGGATCACTAATTATCAGTACAGTCACTTCACTTTCCATTTCAAGTGCATGCTGGCAAGAGTTAAGGAAAAGTGTGATTTCAGGAGAGATGTGACAGCAAAGTCAACCAGTGATGTGGGCTACTGACAGAGGGCATGAGAATGCTGAAAAAACTGTACGTATGTAGCCTTTACAAAGCCAGAGATCTTGAGGTTTGCTACTATCAGTCCACCATGGACAGTCCAAGGTTCTGGTCCATACTGAAAGAAGTGACACATTTTATACTGATCAAAACCCAGAAGTAATCCTGTCAATGGGCACAAGCACCAGCTGTGTTCAAGAGTGAATGCATGGTGATGTGCTTCAAAAAGAGCTGTGCTGCTGCCAGTTAGACATCGTGCTTCAAATCAGTGTATGTTCCCTGGGCACTCAGAGTCCAGAGAGGATAGAAGGTCCTAATGTGCCATCTTAAGCTTCAATGCCCTGAAGAAGTGGTGATTCAAACACACCCCTGTGCCTAGAATTTCCTCCTACCTATCTGTAGGCAGCTCTTTTCTCAGCACTCACATGCTTTGGATTCTCCTTGGGAAAGACTTAGGTTTCCCCATTCACTGTTCAGGGATCTTAGCACCTGGCCTGAGGAGGGTGACTCAAGTTGATGGGTTTAAGCACCTTACATTTTTTGGCCTTCTGACTATTAAGTGGGGGCATCTACACAGTGTTTTTGTTCCTGGATGCTTACTGAATGCCCCTGCCTGCACTGTATAGCAAAGATGGTGTGTTCTCTCCATTCAGTTTTGGCTGCAATGGACTGGGTAGTTAATATAGAGATGCGTAAGTTGCCCATATATCACTATCCCCCCTCTCACCTAACTGGTTGATCCCAAAGGAAAGGTAGAAGCCAGTACATTTGGAGATAGCCTGGCTGCAGGAGCTGCCAGTATGAAGATCTTCAATCCAGTCACCTTTCAGAGCTCCAGTCCTAGACTGGTTGCAAACTCAGACTGGAGAGCCCAGTCCACCCTGCCATGGCATCCACCTTTTGGTGGCATTTCTTCCACCAGGGGTAAGGACTAGTACCCCACTCTAGGTTGCTCCTGTGCCTGAAGCTGTTGGCACCATAGAGGTTCCTAGGCTGTTTCCCACTGCCCAGTTCCAGCTGTCGACAGCTACAGGTAGTACCATATACTCTCATAACAGTAGCAGACCTGGCCTGAAGCAAGGCTGACCTGACCTGCCTCCTGACCTGAAGCAAGGCTGTGTTCTGGCACCCACACTCTTTGGGATCTTCTTTTCTATGCTGCTGCACTATGCTTTTGATGGCTTGGAGGAAGGCACATACCTTTACACAGGATCAGATGGCAAACTCTGCAGTCTATCATATCTAAAGGCCAAGACGAAAGTGAGGTACATACTTATTAGGGAGCTCCTTTTTTGCTGATGATGCTACATTCATTGCCCATAAAGAAGGCCAACTACAAATACTTGTGAATAACCTCTCGCATGATTGCAGGATATTTGCCCTGACCATCAGCATCAAGAAGACTATGGTCCTAGGACAAGGTATTTGCCAGTCACCACCCATCAGCTTTCAAAACACACCTCGAGGCAGTGAACAAGCTCTGCTACCTTGGATCCACAGTGAGCAAGAGCCAGTCACTGGATGAAGAGATAAATGCGCACACTGGACAGGATGCTTCCACTTTCAGTAAGGTCTCCAAACGAGTCTGGAACAATACAAAACTCACAAACAAAACAAAGCTGCTAGTCTACAAAGGCTGTGTCCTCAGTGTCCTTATATATAGCAGTGCAATATGGTAAATATATGCATATCAAGAAAAGAAGCCATTAGCAGGCATCTGCAGGTGGTCAGCTGACTGGAGGTAGGTAAGGCCCTGGGAGCTTAAAAGCCCAAAACAGGGGCTGGTAAGGGAGTCTCTCCCTGGGAGCCACAGGGGAAGGAGCTCCTACACAGGAAAGGAATCCAGGGATGCTGGGTTGACTGCTTTGCTGCCTGCAGGAACAGTGGGGCTCAAGGAGCTCACTAGGAGCCCAGAATGCTGTATTAGTGTGTGAAGGTGTATACTCTTAAAGAGGCAGAGAGCTACCTTCACTGCTGTGATTTATGTTACAGCCTGGGGGGCTTGTATTTATGTGGTGTTTAAACCAATGGTTTGGGTTTGGACTGTAGAGGAGGTTTATGGAGGTTGCATTAGTGACCAAGGGGTGCACAACTGTCTTGCTCCCTGCCGGGGGCAGGCTCAGGGCTCTAGTGAGTATTGAGCCCAGAGTGGGCATAATGAGAAGGAGCAGTCAGACAGGGACAGAGAGCCAGCATACAGGGCCCAGGAGGCCAGTGACCCTAATAGGCAAATGAGAGCTAGAACCTCAAAGCCAGGTCCAATACAGCGGGCCTTGGATAGAAGACCTAGCTAGATTAAAGGAGCAGAGGCCAAGGAGGTCAAAGCTCCACAGAGGGAACAATATTGCCATGACACTCATGAGGCATGGGGCACTGTGTAGGGCAGGATTTGGAGCCATGCAATTAGCTCTTAAGGCTTGAGGTGCCCTTCAGTGGCACAGTTATGGAGTGAGGTTCAGCAAGGGGCTTTAGGGACCAGTGAAGGCCAGCAATGGGCCTGGGCACAGACAGAGATTGGAAGTGTCCAGCTGGGCTGAGGCCATGCAAAGGCCTGTGGACAGCCTCCCTATCTATTATATTTCCATCAAGGTATGGCAGGTGAGACAGGAAGGCACCCTAGGGGTGGAACGGGGCAGGGTCATGGAGCCACTAGGGGGCATCATGGCCATCCCAGGATCCTGACTTTGTTACAGCATTCATGACATCAAGAGGCAAGACAGAATCACCAACACAGAGGTCATCACCAAATCCAACCTGCCAACCATCACTGCACTATTCAAAAAGTGGTGCTTATACTAGCTTGGACATCTTTGCAGGATGGAAGATGGGCGCATCCCAAAGGACATCCTGTATGGACAAATTCAGGTGGGGAGAAAAGAG
Source organism: Alligator mississippiensis (assembly GCF_030867095.1). Classification (NCBI taxonomy): domain Eukaryota; kingdom Metazoa; phylum Chordata; order Crocodylia; family Alligatoridae; genus Alligator; species Alligator mississippiensis. The sequence continues at coordinate 294,433,905 of NC_081826.1, forward strand.
TAGGGCACCCAAAACTGCACTTCAAAGATGTTTCTCATAGTCTTACCTTGGTCCTGGGGAAGCTCTTTGAGAAAACTATCCAAGAGCACATCTGTGAGGGACCAGCCTGTGGAGATCATGCTTAGGGGCAACCAACACAGGTTCATTAGAGGCAGGTCCTGTCAGATCAACCTGGTGGCCTTCTATGACCAGGTCACAAAATCTTTGGATGCAGGTGTCGTGGTGGACATAGTCTTTCTGGACTTTAGGAAGGCCTTTGACATTGCCTCTCACCCCATTCTCATTAAAATTTAGGTGACTCTGGTGTTGATTCCTACACAGTCAGATGGGTCACAAATTGGCTGGAGGGCCACACCCAGAGTGTGGTGGTGGACAGATCATTCTTGACCTGGAGGGATGTGGGCAGTGGGGTCCCCCAGGGCTCGGTCCTTGGGCCCGCACTGTTCAGCTTCTTCATCAATGACTTGGATGAGGGGGTGAAAAGCACCTTGTTCAAATTCATGGATGGCACTAAGATGTGGGGGGATGTGGGCATGCTAGAAAGGAGGGACAGGCTACAACTAGATCTGGACATATTACGGGGTGGGTGGATGAGAACAGGATGTGTTTCAATACTGACAAGTGCAAGGTGCTGCACCTGGGGAAGAAAAACTAGCAGTATACCTGCAGGCTGGGGAACTCCCTTCTCATCAGCGCAGAGTCAGAAAAGGATCTTGGTGTCACTATTGATTCCAAGATGAACATGGGCCGCCAATGTGAGGACACAGTCAGTAAGGCTAACCGCACCTTGTCATGCTTCCACAGATGCATCACAAGCAGGTCCAAGGAGGTGATCCTCCCCCCTATATGACATTGGTCAGGCCACAGTTGGAGTCCAGTTCTGGGTGCCGCACTCAGGAGGGATATGGACAACATTGAGAGGGTCCAAAGGAGGGCCACTCACATGGTCAGGGGGAAGCAGGGCAGACCCTACGAGGAGAGGCTATGGTACCTGAACCTGTTCAGCCTTCACAAGAGAAGGCTGAGAAGGGATCTGGTGGCTGTCTATAAGCTTACCAGGGGGGACCTGCGGGGAATGGGAGAGTCCCTGTTCCCTCGAGCACTACCAGGAGTAACTAGGAATAATGGCAGTAAGTTGACAGAGAGTAAGTTTAGGCTAGACATCAGGAAGCACTACTTCACAGTCAGGGCGGCTAGGATCTGAAACCAACTTCCAAGGGAAGTGGTGCTCACTCCTACCCTGAGGGTCTTCAAAAGGAGACTGGATAATCACCTTGCCGGGGTCATTTGACCCCAGCATCCTTTCCTGCCTATGGCAGGGGTTCAGACTTGATGGCCTGCTCAGGTCCCTTCCGACCCTACCTAGTATGAAACTATGAAACTCTCCCTCCAATTCCTTCCTGCAGTTTCAGCAGCGCTAAGGTAGTGGGAGACAGGTACAGGTGGTTGGAGGGCCACTGCTGAAGGAATCCATGCTGTGGGAGCTTGAGGATCACATTGATGAAGCTAATCTGATGCCACCGCCACAGATCAGGTTCCAGAGAGGGGAAGAGGGAGGATCTAATGAGCTCAGCTCTCTGGGAGGGTAGGATTGACCTCCAAAGCCCGAAGGGATTATTTCTTGCTTTCTTTGTTTTGTTTTCTTTTCTGTTTGGATTCCTGGGACTGAAGCTAATTTCCTGCTGCTAGGCAGGGATGGACAGAGGCTCTGGACTTAGAGGGACAGTTCTCTACTAGAGTGCTGGTCTCTAGGACTGACTGTGGGTCCCAGATTTTGTTTTCTTTAGGCCCTGGCCATAGCACAACAGCCCTTCATTGGACAGTAGGTGCTGTGCCCTTTGTAGCTGTGTGGATAAATGGTCATGACATGGTAAGGGTGGGGTATAGAAGAGGAGGAGCCCCATAGAGGTCTCACCTGGCAGTCTAAGGTGATGTCCCCATGGAACCAACTCCAAAGTAATTATAAAAAAAAAAAAAAAATGGACACCAAAGTCATGGCAGGTGAGAAATCAACACTCAGTGCCTCCTCAGCCAGACAGGGCACACAGGGAAGATGTCAACTCACCGAGGACCTAAGCCCTATAGCACCTATACTCAACAGATAGTGACAAGCACGTTATGCCTCAGGGGAAGGTTAAAAGAACAACATAACCACACAGTAATCTACTGTGCGTTTCCTCATCCTAAACCCCAATAACTTCAGGCCTAAGTGATGAGGCTTCATTATCAATTTCAAAACTCTTCTATAAATATCTGGTTATTCTCAGTAACCAAACAAATCCTCCACTTCTGAATCTTGCTATATTCTTGGTCACTAGGGCACCCATGGCAATGAGTTCTATAGGCTTACTAGGAAAAAGATATTTAATTTAATCAGATTTAAATGTCCTATTTGCCAGTTTCATTTTCTTTCCACCTATATTATGAGGCAGGGAGGACAGAAGCTCCTAACCCATCTTCTCACCTTTGATTTTATCATGGCCCCTCTTATTCTTCTCCGGTCTAAAGAAAACAATCCTGACACACCTCACTTCATCTGAGAGGTTTTCCATGACCCTAATCATTTTAGTTAACCAAATTACGAGCCACAGGACAAAAACTCTGCAATAGGAAGAGCTTTTTCCCCCTTTCTATGGGGCCAGATGTCACAGCAGGATGTGGGCTAACAGCTGAAGGAGGGCTATTAGGGAATCTATTTCTAATTGTAATAGTAATTCAATATTGTCAACATACCTTTCAGATTTTACATGTAAACATCCCCACAGGAAGGATTTCTTTCACCTTAAAGAAAAAGCCCTGTAGATTAATGAGATGCCTAGTTTTTATGTGGTCTTGCATGACTTATTAGGTTGTTTATTTTTTCCCCACTTTATAGGCTTTTAGAATCCAAAATCTCTCTCTTGATAAAGGGCAACTTTCATTTTCCTCAGCTGCTTTCCTTTTATTGTCTTCATTGCTACCTAATTGGTAGAATAACAGTGTCACAAACAGAATGATAGAGATATCCTCCACCATTTCCCCCTGCTCTCTTTCTTTCTTTTTTCCCTTTTATTGACCTTTACAATCCAATTGCTGCAGTGTTTTGCTTCAAATCCCTGGTAAAGATCATAAATTTGGGGACAGGAGCAAAAGTTATATAGCACATCTCATAAAATGGTCTATAATCTCTGGAATTGATATTAACCTTATGAATCTATTTCAATTTATCACATTGGAATTAGTGGTTTCTAATCATTGCCTTAATTACCCCCTTTCCCCTTCTTCCCATGTTCATTTTATTCTGGTTTGGTAGCAAAGAAGAGTTAATCCCATCTCTTGCTCACACCGGGATAACTTTTAAATATTAACATTTTAAATATGTGAATTACCTAATTGAACAGCACACCGCAGCAAACCCTTGAAAGCCTGCACATGTCCCTGGACTTGCTGCTGGTCTCTGCATAAAGTTTGACAATGTTTTTTAAAGAACTTGTAAAAGACCACGGTTTGAATCATAGGGCATGCCCGTCCTGCCCTGTAGACCTAAAGTGTAAGAGCCAAAGTATGAGCATACGAGTAAATAAATGAATGTCCATCTCTATTTTGCCAAGGGATGTCATCAGCTCAGGTGTCAAATGTGTGAGACATACAGCTTTTGTCATGTCTACTTATATGAGTCATTAACAGCATTTGGACCTGAGACCCCAAGCAGATTTTAACCTAATATACACATCAAGTGCAAATACCTGTACTTAGGACAGAAGAATCCCATGTACCAGTACGGGCTGGGGGCTGGCTGGCTGGGCAGCAGCTCTGCAGAAAAGGCACATGACTTCTGAGAGGCTGAAGACACTGGGCTTATTTAGTCTGGAGAAGAGAAGACTGAAAGGGGATTTAATAGCAGCCTTCAACTACCTGAAGGGTGGTTTTCAAGAGGATAAAGCTAGACTGTTCTCAGGGGTGGCAGATGACAGAAAAAGGAGCAATGGTCTCAAGTTGCAGCAAGGGAAGTTTAGGTTAGATATTAGGGAGATTTTTTGGGGGTGGTAAAACACTGGAACAAGTTGCCCAGAAAGTTTGTGGACTCCCCATCCTTGGATGTTTTTAAGACCTGCCTAAAGAAAGCCTTGGCTGGGATAATCTAGTTGGAGATGCTTCTGCTTTGAGCAGGGGGCTGAACTAAATGACCTCCTGAAGTTCCTTCTAACCCTAATTTTCTATGATTTTAGGTTCCTAGCACCTAGGCTTCTTATACAGTACATGGAGACATGTCGAAATGGGGTATTGAAAAAAAAACCATAGGGCAAGGAGCAGACTAAAGCCAGCTCGTAGGAAATGCTGAGCTCAGCAGCATGCTTGTAATTCCAACCTTCACTTGAGTGTAGGATTCTCCACGTGCTCAGGTATCCCACTTCCCAGGCCCACTTTACAACTACACTATTATAAGAGGAATTAAGAAGGGCACCACCACCATTTGCAAAGGGAATGCCACAACTGCATTTATGCTCAGAAATACCTACCAGATTGATCCTTTCTGGTGGGTTAGGAAAAGTAACACCTCATCTCTGGATCCTAGTCAGAATTAAGCAAAATTATCCAACCTGCCCAGACTGGGACAGATGGGTGCTGCTGCACAGCTACAACTCTAGGCAAATGAACCCCAAATCAAATAAAATCAAGGCTGGGTAGAAGTTGATTGGGAGGAAGGAGCTTGAATCACAGGTTTGGACTTAGTTGGCTTAGCTCTCTATTGCCTCTAGGCTTGACTGCATTCATGAAAATGGACTGTTATTCTCTCATATGAAGGGGATATATCACATAATATGTTGGTATGTGTTCTATGACTTTTCTCAGGATTTTGACCCCATATAAAATGGTTGAAACTTTGAAAAGCTGACTTAAAAATAAAAATAGAACCATCATCTTTTTTTTTAATTATTTGTTTGAGCAACTCCAGTGATTAAGTAATTAGCCTGGTTGTCTCTTAGCAGATTACACTGAATTGGATTCATCTTCCATTTAGTAGCAAGGAATCCACCCTAAGAAGAGACCCAAGGAGGAGTTAGTGCTCATTATTTTGAAAGCCCGTCCCAAAACGGTATGTGAAAATAGAGAGAAAAACAGCCTGAAAACAGTCATACAACAGGGAGACCCTTTAAAAGCAACTTTTAACAGAGTAAGGAAGACAAATGAGCATGACTACAAAAAAAAAGAGATTTTTGCAGTAGCATAATTACGGTGGGTTAACCAGGGCAATCACACCTGCAGCATGGCAGTAGCCAGAAGTCACCGCTGCCCCCACGTGTCATGGCTGCCCTAATGATTGCCTGCATTTCTACTCCTCTAGATGGATGAAATATGAACTGGCACAAGTATTCTAGGATGCAAAATTTATCCAGCCAATCCAGACACTGAAAATGATTCTAAGATCTAAAAAAGATACAACTGTAAGAGGGGAGAGAGAAAGACACACCTACGTCCAAAAGCAGTGATTAAAAGAAGGTTTAATTTTGGAAAAATCATGGTATGTTCCCATAAAATGATTTTCCATGCCCAGACAACAAGTGGTGATATACACTAAACTGAAAGCCGTAGCCAGAGAATAGAGCAAGTGCTGGGTGGTAGGGCTGTGTCAAGCTTTGGGTGTTGATTCGATTTGGAGGAGATCTGGCCCTTTTCGGTGGCCAAATCTCTGAATCCAAATTGAATCAGAGGACCAGTTAAAAGGTCTGAATTGATTCAAAGCTCTCCAAATCAATTCAGAAAAGATTCGGAAAGCTTTGGCGATTCGGGCAGTCCCTGTTGACTGTAGCAGGGAGCTGGACCCAGACTCCAGGCTGGTAGGTAGGGGATGGGGAAGGGGAGCTTGGAGGAGGGGGGAGGGCACTATGGGGGACCCCTGCTAGACCCCATCCCCTGCCTGCTCCCCCAGCCCCACTGAGCACCCCCCAACCTCCACCCGCTCTCCCAGCCCCACCCCCAAGGCTGTCCCACCCAGCCCCAGCTCCTGCTTCTTTATAAAAAAGCCCCCAGTCCCTGGCAGCTGCCAGGTGTTTTGGGGGTGATCCCTGCTGCCCCCCCAGTGCCCCATGCTGTGTGCCGAGCTGAAAGCCGAGTTGGGGCTTTTTTTTTTTTGAAAGGACTGGAGCTGGAGCAGGCGGGGCAGCCATGCGGGAGTTGGGACAATGGGGGGGGGGGGTCGGGGGCTCATGACACAGCCCCCCACGCTGTCAATTCGGGACAGTGATTCAAATCAGCTGAATCCAAATTTGAAGCCAATACTAGCTGTTTCACACAGGCCTACTGCGTGGGCACATCTACACATGCATTAATGTGCAGTAGTTATTGTGCATTTAGTGTAGTACTTGATTCATTAAGTACTAACTAAATGCACTGTAACTACAGTTTCCGTGCACAGTGTGCAGTAGTGCTGGCATACAGTTGACTTTTTTTCTGACACTTACTGTGCAGTGCCTAATAAGACTGCACAGTAGCTTATTCTTAATTTTTGCCTGGCAAGCTACTGCATAGTGTTATTAGGCTATCACACAGTAAGCCTCTCATGTAGACTCGACCGGTGAAAGAAAAATACCTGCCAGCTAATACTATGTGGAGAGAGGCAGATAGCCAAGGACCTTAGTAAGACAAAGTAGCTCCACATGCACCCATAAACATGATGTTCAAACTCTAAAGTACATCCAGAAGGCTTTATTTTCTCTCTCCAACCTCCAGGGAGAAATATGATAGACAGATAATAGATGGAGTGAATGCTTCAAGTCAGAATATCCCTGGTGAACCAGGACTCCTTGGATCCTATTCCTGACTATATTACTATTGCTTCCCTGTATGAATTTGGGTATATCATTTGGGGAAAAATCATTTGGGGGTCTAAGGTTACCAATGTTATTATGGTATTTAGGTACCTAAAGTGCAGAGTGATGCATTTTTAAAACACACAGAGCAGAATTTACATCACCAAGTGGACAACCAAAGACAGCTTGCAACCAACTCTGAGTTTTCTGGCTAAAGTGTTGGAATAATTCAAATCTGCCTTCTGGGTGTATAAGTGCTCCCAATAAAGGAATGGGATCACTGTCCAGAGACTTGCAGACATATCCCTATTCTATAATGGTGACATTTAAATGCCCAGACAGGGTAACAGAATCACACTAACACAAACGTTGGGTAACTCAGAGTTGGGCATAAGCTGCAGTTTGGTCAACAGCTAAGTGAGAGGATTATGCCCATAGGCTCCAAGCCTTCATTTAAATGGGAGTTCAGCACATAGTCAGACAAAGTTCTTTGGATAAATCCGATATCTTTTATTAGATCAACTCAAATAGTTGGAAAAATTCTTCTTTGCAAACTTTTCGGTTCAGCACATAGGCATTTTTAAAATTGAATAAGATAGTTCTCTGAATTATTAGGGTGTGTGTAGATGAAATGGGGACCCTAAATTAAAACGGTGGGCTTTTAAAAACTCCACTTCAATTTAGGGCAAAGTAAATCCCCATGTTGTGTACACCTGTGTCTTACCTGCCTCTCTGGCAGCGGGGAGGGGAGGGTGAGCTGCCGGCGGGCAGAGCGGTGCCTGGGCTGCAAGGGAGGTGGAAGCTGGTGCTCCCTCCGCGGCAGTGGCAGCCCCCCCCCCCCCCCAGGTGACACCCACCTGCAGACGTCTGGCTCAGGAGGTCCCAGGGGGGCACTGTAGCCATGGAGGGAAGGACTGGGAGCTCATTTAAACAGGTAAGCTCCCGGGGGGCATCAGGCTTGCTGGTTTTGTTTTTTTTCTTCTGTGGTGGAGCCTGCCTTTCCGGGCTGCTGCCAGGCTGCCTGCATTGTCCCTGAGCCACACGGAGCCTGGTGCTTCACTCTGCAGCCAGAGGAGTCATTTAAGGCACATTACACCTCCAAATGTGCTACAGCAGCTGAAATTAATGCGCAATATGCTGCCGACACGTGCAAACATCAACACCATTAAAGCGGTGCAAAAGCATTTACCCCGTTTTAAAGTGTTGCACACACATCCCCCTCGTTTCATCTACACACGGCCTTAGATACCATAATACCTTTACTATGTTGCTCTTTCCATCTATACAAGGCCCTTATTATAATGCCCTGCTTTGCCTGGTGTTGAGCAACTGAAATTTTAGTTTGATCCAGGCAGAGCTTTTCTAGAGTGAAGACTGCAGGGCAGCTTTATAAGGCTTCAGCACACAGCATTTTGTGCAAGCATCCAGCAGCATCTTAGTTTGGAGGGTGGATATATCCCATGATACAGAGCATACCTCTCAACTGGACTGTATTAACAAAAGGAATATAGTATGTAAAACCAAGGAATGCCATCCAAAGAGATGTGATGACTAGGGGACGCTTTTAACAACCACTTTGGGACACAAGTGTAAATGAGTTTTTCTGCTCAAAATTATAAGCCAACAAATAAATAAATAAATGCATCATTTGACACAGAAAAGAAAAAAGTCTGATTGGTCAGTTCTGGGAAATGAAGTTGCTGCCCAGAATGCTGGAAAGCAATTCAAGAGTTTTACCATTGATTTTAATGAAAAGGATTGGGCTGGTAGCACGTTGATTTTTCAGGCTTCAAATTGCTGTGCTCCACTATTGACAAAGAGTAGTTAGGTGCTCAATTTCCATTGAAGGTCAATCAGAACAGGGCGCATAACTCCTTCAAAAAACCTCCTCCCTATCATTTTTAACTCAGCACCACAGCGCTGTGAGCAAGTCTATACAGAAAACCTCTCACAAGACTGCTGTTTTCCGATTCCTCAGAAAATCAGATTTTAAAAATAAGGACTGCAGTGAATTTGGATCCAGTCTGACACAGCTGAAGGTCTGCACTTGTGTGAAATGATCAACTTTTTGGAGGAAAAGTGGTCAAGGTCAGTGCAAACTCAGCCACTTTCCTTTTTATGATGTAGATTAAGTGTTTTGCATCTCAGCCTCTATAGTAAATAAAAAATACTGTAGTTAAATATACGACTCTCATCTTTAAAGCTGAAGGTCACATAGGACTCTGGATTGAATACTGAAGAGCTGGAAGGCTGCTTTATACAGCACTGGAGTGAAATTAGGGATTCGTTTTTAATGTTTTCTCATTTGTGCTTACTGCAATTGTTTCCACGTTTTCCTAAGCTTCACTGATTTCTTCCGATGCTGAATGTTTAGAAGCAGACCTTACTTCGCTACTAGTCTGAGTTTTTCAGGCTTCAAAGTCAAGGAAATTAAGGTTTCTATAGCCTCCAATATGATGCAATTTAACTAGCTATATATTTCTATTGTGCGATTTTCCTTGGAAATAAAAGGAACTTAGGAAAAGGTTTAAATAAGTGCTAAGTTCTCGCTTTACAGCAGCAAGAGGGTGTTATATATTCCAATAAATGATCTGCGGTGCTGACAACAAGCAAAGTGAGCTCGCTTTTGGATGAAATTATTCAGCATTACTGGATAGTGGAACTTTGGGTGGAAACCTGCAATGCGGTTTAGCCTATTAATAATGATATTTGGCACTCACGTGGATTCTGCTGTGTAAAACTCTCAAGCCATTTTACAAACTTCAAGAGCTCAACTGCGTCAGTGAGAAACCGTCTAGACTACAGAGCACTGTAAAAGTGCATCAGGAGGGGAATTGTAGGAGGCAGTGACCTTTGGAAATCACTGCCCCTCCAGTAACTCTTAGGAGCAGAGAAGGAAGTTCATAAGCTGCCTGATGTCAAAAGGAGCACATGGGATGTCACCAACTCTTGGGCTAGCCATTGGACATGCATCCTCCCCATGTCATAAATACAAGGTGAAATCCTTCCCCCATTGGAGTCAAAGGAAATCTGCCATTGGCCTTTTTGGGACTGCATTTTCACCCAATGGTTTTTTAGCCAAAGGGGAACACCAGGATTAGTCAGACTTTGTGCTTAACCCCAATTATGTCTGCCTTCAATAAAACAATGCTGATTTAGTCTAGCTGAGGATCTGGCCTTGCAGCCTTTTTATCCCTGTCAAATGAAGTTTCCTTCAAGGTAGGCACTAGGCATGCATGGCAAGAAATCCCGATATACCCCAATTTCTTACCAACTAAATCTCACTGATCAGCTGGCAAGGGAAGGAAGCACTGCCGTGACACGTGAAGGGAGCGTATACAGTCTCCAGACGGTAAAGTGATCGCTACTTAGTTTGTACTGCTTCCTCTTCTCATTATGTTCTTTGTCATGAACATGGATTTATGCATTGCCATTTTCTGCACTCATTACAGTATTTGTCAGGATAATGAATGGTCTGAGGATTCAAACTTCCAATACAGAGGGGTGAATTATGGCAAGTGCATTAAAATAACTCTTCCTCTTGCCCAGATCCCTCATTCCAGACCAGTAGGCATTCCCTCTAAGAGTTGCACAGGAGTAGGCTGGAGCAATGACCAATCAAACAGAAGAGTACTGAATAGGTCAAACCAGACAACCTCGTACCTCTGTAATTCAAATTATTATACTAGTCTTTAAACTTCAATACCTCATTCTCATGACAAACGAGGAAAGAAAATGGCATGAAATTAATCGGCAACACTATATTATAAGTGACAAATGGTTATTAATTTCTTTGGTATTCATTACAATAACATTAATCATGGTGAACCCTTTTGGTATTAACGTGGCTGTTAATATGTGATTCCAAGAGAATTCTGGTGTAATTTAGCATTAATTAATGTCCACTTCCTATAAAGTGTTGCTAGATTAATCTATTTTCTGTGACAAAGGAGAGGGAATAAAAAAAGATTTAACCCCTCTTGCTGAGCTCCTTACATTTTAATCACAAAGCCCTTCCTTGTCACATTATAGATCGGCGTGTAAAAAGTAAACCCACTCAGTCTTTTAACTGCACGAGAGAGCCAGCTGGAAGGAAGAGAGGATGATTTGATTCAAAGGGCAGCGGTTCACAGATTCAGCCCAGATATGAAGCAACTTATGCGGCCTGCATGAAATGTTTCAGCCTAGTGCAATCTGCCCAAGTTTGATTTCATTTACAAGACTCCTACTCTCCCCATAACATTATTATTATTTATACTACAGCAGCTCCCAGCTGTGGTAGGCCATAAGAAAATATCGAGGAAGAGGTAATTCTTAGCCGTAAGTGCTTCCAATCTAAATATATGAGACAGAAAAAGAAAGTATCATTATGCATATTTTATACGTGAGGAAGGCAAAGATAAATTAAAGAGTGGGATTCTCAAAAGCACTTCGTGTTGGCTGAGGTGCTTTGAAAAATCTGAAAGTAAATATCTTTCCTCTGGTTTCATAAGGAGTCTATGGCAAAGGCTGGAATTGAATCCAGATTTGGCATATTTCTATATCTAAACTACAAGACGATCTTTTTTTTTCTACTGGTAATTGTGAGTTTCTTCTCCCTATTAAATGCAAATACCCACATAGTCATGAATTGCTGTTAAACAGTGTGTATACTTCAGAATGTGACTGCCCATTGTAAGAATGCTACCGGGGATATAAAACTTCTGTTTTCTGTTTTCCAGATGCTGCACGCAGGCCACTAAGCCCTTTCTTGTTTACACACATGCATACTTTTCCTAAAATCTTTTTTTTTAATGCTGTTCTCTATGCAAGAAAGCGTCTCCAGCATTACACAATTTGTTTCTTTACTGAAGCACTTACTTAGATATCTAGCAGGAAGCACAGGCTATATAGCAGGAATAACAATGCCATTGGGCTCATTTCCATGAAATGTTTTGAGCACAGTAGACTATTTCTACTACAAAGCAGTGCAGTGGGCAAAAACCCATGCTAATGCTCAGTAGATTTAGTCTACTGCGCATTAGTGTCACAAAAAGACTGTGTGCGCTAAGGCGCAGTAGCGCCGATTACAGAGCACTAAGTTAGTACCTGTCGTTGCTGGTACTAAACTTAATGCACCGTAATTACAGAACATTAATGAACATGTAGATGTGCTCAGAGCAGGGGGGGGTTTGGTTAGATAGTGCAACAGTCACAAGCTGTAGGCAATATTCTGATCCAGATGAGTTAATCCTGATTTCTACTGGCATGACATAAATCAGAATATGGTCCCAAATTATTTCTTATCAGTCTCTTGTCTCATAGCAGCAACTTTTTTCTCTGTTGGCCGAACAGATTTCAAGCTGTTCTCAGCTCTCTTAGTGGACTTTTATCTCTGCCACCTGTAAGCTATCTTCCAGTTAACTCCTTTCCAAGCACTCTGCTCTCATGACGTTCAAAAAAGATCAAGTTTGAATTCACACTGACCAAACACAAAGGTCTGAAGGCATTTGAGGCTTGGAAGTGTCTACATATAGGCTTCTCAGTGCCTGAAATCTAGACACCACATCCCAGGAGAGTGACCCATTCGAATGAAATAGAGGTACTGAAAAGGGATTTTGCCCATTAAAGAAGGGACCAAGTTACTGGTTCAAGTCCAAACACCACCAGCCAGTGGAAGGGTTTAGAGGCAAAGATCCAGGGGTAGGCCTGAATCATGGAGTCTCAGTCATTTCCCCCCCCCCCCCCCCAAAGTACACAGTTGTTCTGGGATTTTGCTTTCTCCTATTGTAGAGAGAGGATTTCATGCTAAAGTTCAAAAGCCAGAGGTGCACCGCTGAACTTGGCATCACTTGGGATGACAACTGACACTAACAACTGACAGTTTTAAGCAATTTTTTAGCACATGCCCCCCTCCTTCCAGACTACCTTATGCACATATGTCACCCAGACATGCAACCTAGTCATTTGTGGAAAAGAAAAAAGGAAAACTGGCTTTACAAAACAATTCTCCCTCTCCCGCCTGCCAGAGATAGTGGAATCCACTCGGGGAGAGAGCCTGCCCCGGCTTCATTGCCCCCTGCCTGGCGCATCTGCGGATTATTTCAGCATGGAAAATGTGTCATCTTGGCAAAACTCTGATACAACTATGATCCAGCTGCCCTTAAAAATGTCCTGATTTGTGGGGACAGAAGGAAGGGAGAGAGCCATAAAACCAGAACCTCTCAGCTCACATAAATTGGCACAGCTCCACAAAAGCCTATGGGGCTGTGTTAATATGCAAAAATTGAGGATTTGGCCAATCGTCATAAACCTGGAGTAACTCCCTGGAAGCCACTGGAGTGATGTGTGGTATAACTGAAAGCTGAATTTGCCCTGCTGTCGCTTTACAGAAGGGACAAACAAAGAGAAGAACAGAATCGTATGAAAGCCATAGCAAGATACCCCTAGGTGAAAAAAAAAAAGGGGGGGAGAAGGTATCCCAGCAGGATTTTCTAAAGGTTTGTAAAATATTTAACATGCCCATCAGGTGGATCTGAACTCCACGAGCTAAAGAAAAATATATCAGAGCCATTCCTACCAGATGGATGAGTCCTTCCCCCACCCCCTCTTCATGGAGACACTTCCTTGTTCTGTCACTTTTTGAGTTGCATTTACAGGTTTTAGACTGAAAAGCCTCTAAGCCAGAGCCCAGGACTTAGAAGCTGACAGAAGCTTCTCTCTTTAGGATGCTCTTGAGGTAGATAGATTACAGGGAGATTTTTTTATATATATATGAAATACAATATTAATCCCAACTCCAAGGCTCTTTCATCACTCCAGGGCCTCATTGTCAACTGGAATATCCCAGATAAATTGAAAAGCACTACATAACCATCTTAATAACCAACTAAATAAAACATAAAGGATGAAAAATAGTGTATATTAGGCCAAAAGTAAGGGTGTGCTTTTTAACCTCTGATGAAATTGTTTTGGTCTCCCCAAAATGCTTTATTCTTACACTTTGCTCTATTTTTGTCGGTGAATATAGACTTCATTATATCATTATTGTATTTAGACAGTTCACTGGCTTGATGGTATTCAAGCCTTGCCTTACCAAGAAGGAATGATAGACTCAGAGAATTGCATGGGGCATCAAGGATCGCCTAGTGCAACCTCCAGACGCTTATTGAGATTCTGGCATGTCTACATGTTGCCATATGGAGCCGTGCTTTAGTACTTCCCTCTGGATGTATTAAAGCATGGTGCAATAACCACCCTTATTGTGCTGTACAGGTGGTGCAGCTTACATTTCCCCGTTATGTCTCCATAGCGGTGCGTTATAAGCAGGGAGTGTGCCACTACAGTGACATAGCTAGTGATCACATGTAGACCCACGTGATCGCTGCATCACCGTAGCACGCCATACGGCAGTGTAGTATGTCACTACATCACTGTAGGGCGATGTGTAGACACACCCACTGGGTCTGGTTATTTGTTTCTAGCACCCCCAACACCGGCTGCTCATCATTTTCCTCTTGCTTCAATACCCTGCAGGCCCACATGTCATCACCATGATGAGAGCCTTGCTTTTGTCCATCCATCAGAACAGAGTGTCTAAGAAAGAAGATTCTCAATGACTTCCATGCCAGATCCATTAACCAAATCTCTGGTAGCACAATAAAGGGTGGGCAAATGGGGCATGAGCCCAGGGCACTGACTTAGAGGCAGGCACCCTCAAAACTTGGAGGATGCACCCTCAGGCTCCCCTCTACTCACCTGTTCTGCACAGCATTTCCCAGACCTGATGTGCAGTCTTGCATCCCTACTGGTCCCCTCTATTCGCTGTTCCTTCCCAGCTTGTACGGTACTTGTAACTCTTTCCCTGCACTCCTTTCTTCAGTGTCCCACCTGTTCTGTCACCCACTCCCCCTTGCAACTAAACTTGGCTCTGTAAATAGTCTCTCTGCTGCCAAAATATATGCTGAGAGTAGCCCTCACTACAGAGCACAGAGGACTTGCAGGCCACCATCAGATGGGACCGCTAAGAGGGCAGGAGTATGCCCAACAGGTTTGGGGGCAGAGGGGACCATTAAGGGGGGACAAGAGTGTGCATCTGGGGTGCCCAGGCCACACATCTTACTAGCTATGCCTCTGTAAGTCTCTCACAGTCTTTAATACCGTCTTCCTCAGTCAGGGCTATTATTTCCTTTTAACTGAAGGGAAATTTAGGTACAAAGAATGGATGACTTGCTCAAGAAAGTCTGGGCAGGGACCAAAACGAGCCTCAAAACTCTATGCCAACAAATACTTTGTGACAATATAAGCTTATAGTGTATGGTGTTATGTAAATGCCTCTCCCTCACAGTCAGACAAATCTTATCACATTTTGACCCCAAGTGCCTGCACAGATGTTTCTAAAGGGCAAGCCTTGGCCAAAGAGAGAACCTTTTCTCCAATTTACCCTTTCAACTGTGACAAAGGCAATACACAGCCTGGATTTGAGCCGTTCATAAAAAGTTATCACCCTTTAAAAACAAAGTCTGGGAGGAGGTATTGTGAATCTAGACACAAACTTAGCCTGGATTTTAAACATCTCTAAAACTGCTTGACAAAAATGAATTCAAGTATCAGAACACCAGTGGGTTATATTATCTATGAATGAAGGACACACGGACTAAGGACAAATAATATTTATGGTCTTCTATGGTGAGTGAATGAGCGAAAGCCAGATCCCTTCTATAAACCATAGATCTTCCAAAAAAGATGGTTACCAAAATGGATTCCCACAAGTTTTCATTTCTTATTATTACAAATGCATTTTCTTCCAAATCCTGTATAATCTAATCACTTTTAAAAAGCCACTATAACCTCAGATTGATAACAGTAAGTTGGATGCTTATACTTCCCACAATAAAATAATCATGTATCTTCAGACAAAACAGTGAGGTTAGTCATGTTGACTTTAATCCTGACCATTATTTCCTGTTGAAAAATGTTATTTAATTCTTTTAGAGTAATGGAAGCAAGATAGATGTTGATTTGCTTCCAGCCAGAGAAAATATGAGTTATAATGATGTTTTTAAAACTATTGTACTAATGCAATAAGGTGATGCTTGAGAGAGAAAGCTATCAACTCAGTAGTTGCGTGATTATTGCATATTAAAATTCCAATTTCCAGACCTTTAAAAAATATTAGTGCCAATTAGATAATACATGGATGCTCTCTGAGCTTGTATAAGACCGTCTACTCATTTCCTGAGACTTCTGGGAACATTTTTATGGAGAAGAAAGATCAAAATTACAGTTCAGGCTGACAAAGGAAATTCAATTATCTTCATTTTTTTATTGAAATGCCATTATGCTGAAGCTATGATGGGACTAAGCAAATGTAACAGCTTTGCCTCCCATGAATGTTTTCAATAGAAAAATATGAATACAAGTCCCCTAAAAATGACACCAAAGTTTGACCAGATTTTAACATTTAGTCAAACTAGGACAAAGTATGGTTTTAACTGATATCAAAATGAATTTTCTCACTAATGACAATGAGATCAGCACTGGCCTACAATGAAAAATGACAGGATATTCAGAATTCATTAGAAATCATACTGTTACATCCTTCAAGACAAAGATAGTAAGACAGTACACTAACTAACTGTTCTTATTTTGCACAGGGGGAAATGACTTCAGAATTCAAATGGACGATGACAAATCGGGGAGGTGGTCTGAAATTAACAGGATGAAATTCACGAATGATAAGGACAAAGTGTTGCAAACAGGAAGGGGAAATCAAATGCACAAAATGGAGGGTATCTGGTTAGTCAGAGAGAGAGCCAAAAAATCCCACAGGATATAGTGGATCATAAAGTAAACATGAGTAAAAACATGATGTTGTAACAAAAAAAAAAACAGGTAAATCTCATGCTGAGATATACCAACTCGAGAGTCAGGGGAACAATTATTGTGCTTTACTCAGCGTCAGTGAAGACACTTGTTGGAATACAGTGTCCATTTTCAGGCAGTACCCATTAAGAAAGATGTCACCAAAATGGAGAGAGTCTGGAGAGAGCAATGAGAAATATAAGAGTAGTAGAAAATGGAAGGTAAGAAAACATGTCAGCAAGGAAAAGTGGAAGGAATTGAGCTTGTTTAGTTTAGAAAAAAAGATGACAAAGGAGGGACATGATAATAGTCTTCCAAGATGTAACGGGTTGTTATAAAAGAGAAAATGATCAACTGTCCTCCATGAGCATAAGGAGAAAGATGAGAACAGAATTCGTTTGACGATCAGGAAAGAATTGTTTGGAAAGCAGATGCCATATTTACCCACATACCACATGTGCCTTCCCCCCCACATCAGCCCTCCAAACTTGGAGTGTGTGTGTTAAGTGGGAAACTGATCTTCACTGGAATAGAAGCATGGAGGAATACAAGCATGGCCACATTGCTGCAAGATGGTTGCCTGCTACTCTCCAGGGTAAAGTTATGCCTTACACTTAGTCCATACTAAATCTGTGGCATGTTGAGCAGTGTTACAGTTATAACGTGCTGTGAGCAATGACACGTTGAAGGTTAATACTGTTTCTTGCCTGCATAGCGTGTGTACACTCTCTCTCTCTACATATACATATACATATACATATACATATAGGCAGGGCAGATATGCAATTTAACAGATTAAACAAGTAAGAGATAGATAGATAGATAGATAGATAGATAGATAGATAGATAGATAGATAGATAGATAGATAGATAGATAGATAGATAGATCTTACTTCGTTAATCTGTTAAATTGCATATCTACCCTGGCTTCTAACTGACTTCAGATGAACACAGCTAACAACCTATCCCAAAAGAAGCTGAAAGAAAAGCCAGCTCTGGGTCATGAGTGGAAAAAAACATTTTTTTGTCTACATTCTGCCTTCCAAAAACAAGGTGCATGTCTTCTTTAGGTGCATGTAGTATGCAAGATCATATGGGATCTTGGTAATATGTGAGAAAAATTCTTGTTGTGAGAGTGCTGAAAAATTGCAACTGGCTGCCTAGAGGAGTTGTGTCGTCTCCTCCTTGGAAGCGGTCTAGGTACAAGTTAGATGAACAACTTTTGGGTTTGCTCTGGGCATACCTGATCTTTTAAAAGTTAGATTTTTTTTCTTTTGCCTCTGCTATTCCCACTCAGAGGCTGTCCCTGAGGCTGTCTCAGCCTGCTGATGGAAACCTTCTTTGAATTTCCAGAACAACTTGAGTCATGGTCAGTTTATCCCCATTTCTTTTTCCTTGTGACAATAGTGTCCTTTAGCTTAAATAATTCTCTTCCCTCCTGGGCTCTAACATGTTAATGAACAGCATTCATATCCCTTCTCAGGCATCTTTAGGGCCAGGCTAACCACTTTTTAGCTCTTTTAGTCCACCTCATCAGACAGGCTCTCTCTGTTTTTTATACTCCCAAGAGCCCTTCTCTGTGCCCATTTTAGTTTGAGTTCACCACTGATCCTGGTTAACCAGAACTGTAGATGATATTTCAGAGGAGGTCTTCTCAGTGCCTTTCCTGGAAACACCTTGCCTGCTACCTTTAAGAATTGCCTTTGCTGTTTCAGCGCTGCATTGCATAGATGAGTTACGGTCAGCTTGTGACGGGATACATTTTTCCCCATAGGAAAATCCTGTCTTCCTTCATACTGACATACTTCCCAATGTTGGATTATCCCCACATTTCATTCACCTACTCCTACTCCACTGACATGAGTGGAAGCAGGATCTGGAAGCGGTTGCTTGTCTGCATACGAGGCAGCTGCTCTGTTTCTCCAGTCCAGAAAGGAGTCACTGAGATGCCTGAGACTATAACTACTTGCTTCCTTTCCAAGGGTGGCTAATAATAAAGAAATGCCAGACAACCTTGGCCCTTAAGGGGATGAACCATCCAGCTACCAGCTCCTTGTGAGCACTTGATTCAGAAACAAACAGAGAGATATTGCAGGGCCTAATGTACAGGTGTCTCACTAAAATTAAGAAAACAGCTGAGTAAGGAAGATCGCTTAAAGTGATCAGAGGATCATGGAACAACTCATGCTAAAGACGTGTGAACTTCAGTGTAGATGGCTTTGGTTTTAGCAGAAGTAAAATATAGCGCATGATAAAAAGTGCTTCTACTAAATTCCAAATTATAGCCTGCGAATTACTCCTGCGAACGTGTTTCTGTGCTGTTGATGCCAGATGAGAGGAGGACTGGGTAAAACCTCACCTATCTCAGGCTAAAGCACAACTCCACTTTAACTCTCCTGCTTTTGGTTAGTTTGTTCTTCATTACTTCTGGAAGGGTTCTGCTTCATAACTGGTCTTTTTTGATCTCGCCAATGATTTATTTACATAATTCCTAGAGAGGAGAAGCCCCCAAAAAGGTAATGCAGAACCACTGAAGCATATACGGGGTGGGGGAAAGAACGATATATTTCTGGACTGGCTAAATGCATTGCTAAGGATCCAATAATTTGGCAAGGGGAGAAAGAAAAGCCACTGATTCCAGCTGTGTTTTTTTTCCTCTTGTTAAGGTCAAATTTGCCCAGTCTTAAAAGGCTAAGATACTTGCCTCCCCTCCAAATCCTGACCTGGATTCGAGAACTCCACTCACAGCATGGGTGTGGGGAAGGGGAGGAGGCATATAGAGCTGTGGATGTAGGATGTGTTTCAATGATTAGTAAGTTCACCAACAATGCAATTAGCAGAGAGAGGGAGGAACAGATGTATTGTTATAATCAGGTAGAATTTGTCAAACAGTTTGATCAGGAGAGGGAAAAAAAGAAACAAAAACAAAAAAGAAGGGGAGGGGAACATTTCAGAAGAGTCATTTCTGCATTTTCATACTTACATGTTTCTATTTTTCCCGCTTTTGAAGCAGCATTTTCTTTCAAAATTGAATTCAATTAAAAAAAATATGATACGACTATGCAGTTTTGTGCACATCATCCCCTGAGGTGACAAATGGCACAAGCCCTCCATGGGGCTCCCTCTGGGGCTGAAGACATCAACCTGCCACTGAGTCATACCCAGCACAACCTGGCCCATAAATGTGACAATCGAACATCACATAGTTACAGATGGATCATTTTAATAAGCAGGCAAATTTGGGAAT
This sequence comes from Alligator mississippiensis, assembly GCF_030867095.1. NCBI lineage: Eukaryota > Metazoa > Chordata > Crocodylia > Alligatoridae > Alligator > Alligator mississippiensis. The sequence goes on from NC_081826.1 coordinate 294,453,786, forward strand.
TCAATCTACATTGGGCACAACCCAGGTGAGTGCTCCAACTATTAGGCTTTTTGATAAAATAACCAAGTCCTCCAGGAGATGTCATCCTGTGCAAGGTCTAGCAGGGGCGCCCAACTCCAAGACCGGGTCAGGGTGATGAATCCCTTAGGTCTAGCAGCTGCTCTACAACCCCAAATAAGACTGCAGGTCCTAGATAGGTGCAGAGTTCAGATGTCCCTACCCCACGGTATTTCCTATCAATTAGTTTAAGTGACTGTCCCCTCAGTAGTCTGATTTGTGTGGATCCTAGGTCCATGACAGCTACATTTTCCCCATGTGTTGTGTGTGCCTAACTTAGGGCAGTTTACTCCCTGGGCAATAATACACTTACCAAGTCAGGTGCTGCACCTCGCAGTATTACATTTCCTACATCCTTCTGTGGACCCATCCATTAGTCTCTCTGTGCATCCATTCCCCACGTATTAAAAGGGAATAACAACTGCTCCCTACTGTATGTGGCTTTTGTGAAGATAAATGCATTAGATACTGAGAAGTTCAATGAACAGGAGCCATTTGAGTACTTTAATAAAGAAAGCCTATTTCATTCAAGTTGAATATGAGGCCAAATGTACCCCTGCTGTGACTTGGTTGATAAAGGAAGTTCTACTGAGGATGAATTTGTGCCACATTAATTTTTTGGTTGGGGGAGGAGAGGGGAACCAAAGCAAAACTATATTTTACACTTATACTCCCTGCCAATGTGGCTTTAAGCAGCCAGCTTTCAAAGAACAGCTAATCTCTGGCAGAAAAGAAAGCAATATCCCAACACGTTCTCTTTTTTTGGAAGGGGTGGAGGGATAAACCTCTGCAGATTGCCGGTGAGCTTTGTTATTAATGTGCTTACTTACACTTCCTGACGGGCCTGCCACACATCTAATCTGGGCTGTATTGCTCAAGTATTAGGTGTCTCAGCAGCTGCAGCTAACATTGACAGACTCTTGCTCTCTTGACACGGAAAGATTAAAATATTTGTCAATGTGTTTTATCTCTTGCATTTTCCCCGTGCATTCTGACAACTACAAGCCAGTGATAATTTTGCGGCAATTGACAGGACAAAAAAAAAATTGCATGTGGATACTGAAGCGATTGGAAATGTCCAGATGTTTATCGTATGATGGCCCGTCAGCACCTTCTACGGTGTATGTTATTTTTTTTTTCTAATGGTGCCCACAAAGCAATTATTGCTAATGAGTAGATGTCTTTGCATTAGTGCTCAGCAAATACTTACAGCCAAGCACTTTATTCCTTAAGCAGACAGTGCTGCTGCTATTGCTGTCAGAGGCAAAACTATTCTTGACTGGTTCAAAATGGAACTGAGCTCTTTATAACTTGATAGAAAGCTACATGCAAGCATATCCCAGTTTCCATCCGTAGGCCCATTGAATAATCTTGGGTCTGATTATACACCATTTCCTGGCTTTCGATGGCTTTTAAATCAGCCAAAGTAGGTGCAGACATGATGCCATAATAATACGGTGGTGTTTCACACCCACGTTGCATAAGCACGAATGCCCACAATTCAATGGAGAACCAGACCCTTGGCTTAACATACTGTACCCTGGACATTACTCAAACTACATCCTGCAGGAATCATTTTGAATATTTAGTTTTTGTATCCTGAAATTATTTGGATTGGATGTGCAGTTCATGGGGAATGGGTCTTCATATGCATAATTATGTATTTCAAGACTGCTGAGTTTCCAGTGCAAGAGCTAGAGCAAGAGACAGCTGGAATAATTTGCTCAAATGAGGCACATTTCAAATGCATTATTTATGCCAGACTGCAGGGGGGAAATTGTTGTTGTTCTCAGTTAAACACCATTTGGCTACCCAGGGCTCTTCCCATTACCTGCTGAGTTAAGTTAGCGTGTTGCAAAATTTGAAATAAAACTTAATTTATTATGATTAACCATCATGTGACAAATAAGCAGTCCCAGCATTGCAGTTTCTCAATCTACCATCTCATTGAAACGGTTGTCTTTCCTTGTAGGATAGCAACATTTGTGGGTCTCCATGGATATGTTTTTCCCCCCTTTCGGTTTATTGTTTGACTGTGCGTAAGGATGTTTTTTATATCTTTTTTCTCCCACTCGGCACTTACTTTCCCATGCTCCAGCCTTTCTGTGTTTAAATAATGAACATATTTTGTTGTTCAAAAAATAATGAGAAATAAAATAAAATAAAACCCACCTTAGTTTATTACAACGGTAAAAAAAGCTTCCCCTGATGGTGATATAACTAACACTTTGCCATAAAGGGCTCTGTCTGCTACTGCAGAATTATGGAGGATGAAGTTTGTTCCTAAATCCCTATTCTCTAAACAACAAGGAGCTCATACAGCTGTGGCCAAACTACTCCGATTCCAGCCATATCACTTTGCTCCTCCTCTGTTGCCGTTATTGCCTTCTTAATGGCCCCCAAGAGTGAAATGCTAGAGAAACACATACAGCCTTTCTACAATGTTCTTCTGTACGTGGCTTGAGATGGGGAAACTGAATCCATCCTCGGTCCATATCCAACAATAAGGCATTCTGGGTACATATCTGCTGATACTTTGCTCTCACTTTCTGGTGCTCTCCCATCACTGGATTCACATAATGCACAGCCCTTTGAAGACCTGCCACGTCTCAGAGTTCCCCTCCAAGCCCTCTTAATGGGAATTCATCTCTATGGATTGGCATTGGTGCACCCCAAAGGGGTGTATTTCACCTTCAGTATAACTCTCTATTGTCACCCAGCTTTGCTTATCAGATTTTCTGTCGGGCTGTCATCAACCTCCTTACATGATGTTGCTTATTGCTACCTCTTCCATATATGATGTTGAGGTCAAATACCTCTACTGACTTAATTTCAGGCCCTCCCCTCCCCCTGACAGTCACTGTCACTCATGAAGGCCTATTTGTTTGGAACACCTCTTTCCTTGCTCCCAAGCATGTGTCCCCAGAAACTAAAGCATTGTCTGTAGTTCATTACTCAACTGCAAATACCAGAAGTGGAAAGGAACGCTCCAGTCAACTCAAAGTCTTTTGCTGTCAAAGTAAGTTTTCCCTTCTTCACTGAATACTTCAGTCTGTTCATTCCTGTTCCAAATGTCTCACATGTTCATAAATGTTAGGGTCAGAAGGGACCTCAATAGGTCATCAAGTCTGATCCCCTACCCTGGGCAGGAAAGAACGCTGGGGTCAGATGACCCCAGCTAACTGCTTGTCCAGTCTCCTTTTGAAGCCCCCCAAGGTAGGGGAGAGCACCATTGGAAGCCCATTCCAGATTCTGGCAAACCTCACTGTGAAGAAGTTCTTCCTGATGTCCAACCTAAATCTGCTGTCCGTCAATTTGTGGCCATTGTTCCTAGTTACTCCCGGGGGTGCCCTAGTAAATAGAGCATCTCCTGTTCCCTGCTGCCCTCCCATGATAAATTTATAAGCAGCCACAAGATGACCTCTCAGCCTTCTCTTGTGAAGGCTGAAAAGATCCAGGTCCCTCAGTCTCTCCTTGTAGGGTGTGACCACATGAGTGGCCTCCTCTGAACCCTCCCAAGCTTTACCACATCCATCTTGAAGTGTGCCACCCAAAACTGGACACAGTACTGCAACTGTGGTCTGACCAGTGCTGCATAGAGGGGAAGCATCACCTCCTTGGACCTGTTTGTCATGCATCTGCTAATGCGTGATAAGGGCGTTTAGCCTTGTTGATCACTTCATCGCATTGATGACTTATGTTCATCTTGGAGTCAGCTATGACTCCAAGACCTCTTTCCTCTGCTGTGCTGCTGAGAAAGGCATCCCCCAGCCTGTAAGGCCAGAAAGGAACTTGGAAAATCACTGGGTCTAGCCCCCTGCAGCAAGCAGGAAAGACAACTGGGGTCATGTGACCCCAGCAAGGTGAGCATCCAGTCTCCTCTTGAAGATCTCCAGGGTAGATGATTGCACCACCTCTGGAGGGAGCTTATTCCACACTCTGGACAGCCTAGCTGTAAAGAAGTTTTTCCTAATGTTGGGCCTGAAAAGGTCTTCCAGGAGTTTGTGACCATTGCTTCTGGTTTTCTCCTCGGATGCCCTGGTGACCAGTTGCTCACTGAGCCCTTGATGTATGTAAGCTGCTACCAGGTCCTGTCTCAGCCTTCTTTTCCTCACACTGAAGAGTCCCAGATCCTTCAGCCTTTCCTCATATGGTTTGCTGTGTAAGACTCTGATCATACAAGTGGCTCTTCTTTGGACTTTCTCAAGCTTATCCATGTCCTTGTTAAAGTGTGGCACCCAGACCTGGACGCAGTACTCCAGCTGCAGTCTCACCAGTGCTGAGTAGAGCAGAAGAATCACTTCCTTGGTTTTGCTGGAAATGCATTGATTGATGCATGCCAGAGTAGTATTTTCCCTACTGGCTACAGCATCACACTGCCCGCTCATATTCATACTGTGGTCTGTTATTACCCCTGTAAGATCCTGCATTGACCTGCCCTAGTTTTCCCCCTTGTTGTTTGTTGTCATGCTGTTCCCCACTTCTCTCTGCCAGAAAGGCCAGTCTTGCACTTTGTCCTGCATAGATATCTAGTATATCGTCCATGATGCTCCTTTGGCATGGAAACTAAACCACAGCCATAATGCAAGCCTGATTCTAATTGGAGCATTGGGCACAAGTGAAATACACAATAGTAATAATGGTTGCATTAATATCCCTAAGGGAACTGCAGGCCCATCCACACTGCAATCACAACATTTCATAACTGTTCCACAGGAAACTACTGTGATGAATGCAACATAAGAAGCTGAGTAGTAGGAAATGCTGTTGTGTCATAAGATGTTGAAATACTGACCATAGATGAGCCTTCATTAACCCCTAAAACTCCACAACCACATATTCCATGAAATTTTTCAATCCTCTTTAACCTCTTCTGGTTAAGCAGAAAGTAGAGTTTTGGAGAGCTTGCAATGATGATTTCCAGTCTATAAAAACTCACCATATCTATCACATCTTGATAAAATGGTTATCCATGCACCAAAAATAAATGGGTCTCATCATTTTTCTTTATTGAAATAATCATGAAACTGAGGTTATAGACAACACCAAAGTATCTTGCATTTTAAGTTTTCCACCTGAACAGGTTTATGATGAGGAGTGACATGCATTGCATGCTATTTTGGGGGGCCTTGGAAGTGAACATGAAAGTGGACATGAAAACTCCTTCAATTAAACTGGGGTGATTAAGGCCAATATTTAAGGGGGCATTATGTTCAGTGTACTATTGTCTGTATATGGGAGAGATTTATATCACAGACTCATAAAAATGTGGGACTAGAAGGGACCTTTATAGGTCATCTAGCCCAACCCTGCCAGAGGCAGGATCAGCCCTATCCGAATAATCCCTACAAGTCCATTGTATAACCTATTAGTAAAACTGCACAATCAACCCTGACACATCCATAAAGTGTAACACCCTAATCTGCCACAGGTGAAGTAGGACAATAGTGATCAAAGTCCTGCTGCTGCAAAGATTGTCACAACATGCTTGAGTGAACCAAGGAAGAGAGACACATCTCCTCTCCCTGCCACGAAAGAAGGCGGCACACCTCCTCCCAACCCCAACACACAGTTTGTACCAATCTGACCACAAGGTAAAATTACTTCTTGCCCCCAAATGTGGGCCCAATTAGTCTGATCCTGAAAGGAGGGTCAAGACCACGTAGCCAAGAACATCTGGATTTACATTGCAGCAAAAACAATGGCATACCCCAGTCAAAATCCTCAGCCTCGGCTGTAGTCAATACCTAATGCTTCTGAGGAAGGTGGGAAAAATTCCCCAGACATGTGCAGCAACCGGATGGGGGGAAAATTTCCTTCCTATCCCCTTGTAGCAACCAGTAAAGCCCAGACGCATTGGAAATACTCATAGTAGATCACAGGTATAGCCACTTCTAGAGCATCCCTGACCAATGCATGCCCAGCCTCTTCTTGAACACCTCCAATGATGGACATACTTTATCATCAGTATTTTCATATTGCTTTGGTAAGTGTTGCTCTTGCTTGCAGCACAGAACTTGTTTCCAGTAGGGAGCATAAATATCTCCCTCCATTGCAAATAAATCAATTCACTTCAAATATCGGGTGGGGAAAGGTCAGAAGGGAGGACAAAACCCCATGTTCAGTACTCACTAGTCAAGCATTCCTTTTGTGACCCATGACCAAGTTTTGGCTCTGAAGCAGTTCCAGTTTCCAGCTGAGCAAGACCTAGTACTACGGCCGCGCCATTTGTCATTCTGAATGCACAAGGGGAAATACATTTATCTGCCCAATGGTGATACACTAAATTGTAGAAAAGGAAAAGGGGGAATGGACTTTTTTCTTTTATGACCCCAATTCATATCAATCAAAGACAAAAGGAAACGATCCCAATATCTTATTTTAATGTTTTCGTTTATCTTAGAGTTTAGTCGTCATAAAAAGCGTATGTTTAAAATGTCCTTTGGGGGTTACAGTCCCATAAACTCTTGTAACCGAGTGACATGCGATAATGAAACTACCTCCACAAAGTACAGCAAAATGAGATTTTTTTTTATTGTAATCATCAAATAGTTTGCCCCAAGGTATTGATTGAATTATACATAAACCTGATGTGGTACCATAAAAAAAGATGATAGGATGCTGGCTCAAAGCAAACAGTGGCTTGTGAAAATTAGTCTTTAAGAAAGAAACCTTAATTCTAACAGCCTCTTGTACAACAAGGGTGGAACAAGTGGTATTATATATAACTGAAAGAAATTTTTCATTTAAGCCCTACTAAGAAAATAATTACTGCATGCATATGGTATCGTATTTACTATAGATCTGTCACAGGTGAGAGATTTTAAACAAGATTAAGAAAAATCATAGAATAAGAAGTGATTTAGCTGAAATACTCTATTTCTGGTTAATATCCATTTATCTATTAAAAAAAGTCTATTAATCTAGCAACTATAGAGTTTGTAAACCCTAGGAGGCAGGAATTTTAATTTACTCTCTGTTTCTAAAGCATCTCATACAATGGGACCTTGATTTAGTTATCTAATTTCTCCCCCAAATCTGGATTTTATCTCAGTGTTTGTGGGATTCAAGTTCAATCTCAACAGCCACAGGTTCTTTCATCTTGGAAATGGGTTTAAGCCTCAAATTTACTGAGTTGCAGCATACAAAATGGACTGGAGTTTTATACTTTGAGTTCATTTGTACACCCAATTACAAACAAAATTACCATGATTACTCATGAAAATCCACCATTTTTGCCTGCAACAATCAATTTTGCCATATGCAAATGCTCTATTTGCATGCAAAGCTTTAGCATTTAATAGCTCTGTCTGTACTTAAAGCTGTGGATGATCTGATCAAATTTAAATTGATAAAGTGAAGAATTCACCCTTCTGTTTTTGTTGTATTAGGTTCCTATAGCAGCCTAAAACAGGACCAGATCAGCTGTACAACTCTCTCATAATATCTAAACCAGGCAAATCTGTTAGCAGGATTTTTTTTTATAAACTTCTCAGATTTTGATGCTAGAAAAATACCAGAACAAGATCAAAGCCAACCTAGTATAAGCACAGACCATTGAATTTCATCATATCAGTACTGCCTTCAGGAACATGCCTTTGCTACATCTTGCACAAAGGCACCCAGTTTTGATGTGAAGGCATCAAGAAATGAAGAATCCATCATTTCCCCTGGTAGTTTGTTCCGATGATTAATAACCCTTTATTGGTAAAAAACGTGTCCCCGGTTTCTTGTTCGACTTTGTCAGGTTCTAATGGAAAGCCACGCATACTTGTTTTGCCCACCCCTGCCCAAGCAAAGAAGCTTTTAGGACCCACTATTTTCTCCCCACAAATTGTAAAACTCAAACAAAAGAATTAATGAGCTTTACAAGGAAATCCAGGAGTCCTGGGCAAACTGTATGTCTCTGCTTACTGAAAGTAAAACTGACACTATCACTTAGCTACCAACATGATGGAGGCTGAATAAAAATCTTGATACCTGACAGCACCCTGTGAGTTGAGAAAATTTTCCAATGCCAACCATTTTGCAACAGACTCCACTTTTTTCTGCTTACCTAGGCCTGTTGTCTTATAATTCCCTCTACATCTGCTGCACAGCCAGGGCCTGACTGACAGGAACAAGGTAAAAGTACCTGCTGAAAGAACTTCCCTCCCACCCACTGATCTAGAAGTGACATATAAGCAGGGTTTCACTTTTCACTCCCAGAGGCTGGGGCACAGAACAGGAACAATTTGCCTGAGGCTGGCAGCACCTGTCACCAGTGCCCCGGATGATCAATGCTCCACTTGCCCTTCCTGTCAGGGAGCCTTCACGTTCAAGTGTGAAACTTTCCCTAAATTTGAAAGCAGTTAATTCAACAATGGGGATTAAAATATACAGCAGAGAATGGAGAGGAGTGGAGTAGAGGTACTGCCCAACCAATGAGAAAACCGGAAAGGTGCAGAGCATGGGTGACTGGTGCCTCCCAAGTCTGGGGGGGCACTAGATCACCAACGGGGGGTCCACCAGCAGCCAATCACTGAGCCAGCAGCGAAACCGGAAGTGGAATTAATTTTTCAACAACCCTTGTATCAGAGAACCACTCACAACCAATCGGCTGAATCGATTCGGGACACCGAATCGAATCACTGTCCCCCAAACTGGCCGAATCCAAATCTGAAGTGAATACTAGGCACTTCGCACAAGCCTAATGTATGTCACATATGTATATGTGAATGTGTGTATGTTCATCTATATGTATGTTGTTATGGTAAATATATGGCTATTTAGCATTGGGCAGAAGCATTTGTTTATCGGACAGCAAATCCCAGCTTCGAAGCACGCTCTCCGGAGCTCAAGCTCATAACCAACTTTGTTTTTCCTCAAAGAAAAAAGTTCTAATTGCATCCGAGATGGCATTTTCCTTTATCATGCACAAGTGACAATCCCTGGGAACACAGGAGGCTGTAAAACAGGTAGTTATCTGCTTTTCCCCAGAGGGGTTAGAGAAAATGTCTCAGTACATGACTCTCTTGAGGCCGGGATGCTCTTGCTTGCCAAAAGAACGTAGTGAAAGATTTCCAAGAGATTTTATTTCAGTTCTTTAATGCCTTGTATTTAGCCCAGGGATTTCAATGCTAAAACTATTCAGGCTACAGTATGAAGCAATCTCCATTTACATATTGCATTTCCTTCTTTTAAAAGCAAATTTAGAGGCAGCGTGACATTCACTTCAGCACCCATGTCCAGGTCCAAATCAAGCTTGCAGGCAGCTCCACTTAGCCATATGTAGGCACCTTGAAGAGGATCCTAAATGACAAGTTGGTAATGTTGGCTTCCTAGAGAACAAATGGGAAGACCTATATATCTGAGAAAGGGCAAACCAGAGTGTGGAGCCAGGGGACTCCTAAAAATAGCTGATAGGGAGTCCCAAGTTCTGGTCCTTCCTGCTGGATTTGTTTCTGCTCTCCAGGCATCATTGGATATTTTGAATTACATAAACCATCCTGGCAGCAATAGGCCAGAACACCAAGCCTCCTCTCTCCCACACAATGTCTGCCACAAGGGGTTAGAGTCGCATTCCTTCTTATTCATTTTCCATCTGATCCCAAGGGTTCCCAATGGGCTGTCTTCAACAGGAGAGGTAGAAGAGGACCCCCACTCATCCTGGCCCATAGCCTAATGGTAAGGTGACTCTCCAGGAGACTGGAAGAAGTGCACTTGAACCTCCACAGGGGGAGAAGGGCTGCAGCCCAGGTTTCCTAGGCTCTGTGTTATTGAGCAAAAGGTGGCCACCACCAGGATTTTGTAGTGAACTTTATAAAGGATAGTAGTGTCCAGGAGTTGTTAGACATGCTCTATTGTCACCAAAGGAATTAAGGGTGTAGGCAGAGCTTAGGCACTTCCCAGCACCTATTTGGATCTCCATGGACCTTAAGCAAGAATGAAGCTCCTAGATAACTCACCTCTGAACATATATGACAATCCAATTTTAAGCACTTACCAAATTTATCAGGCCAAATGGGGGTACTTGCGGCATACAGGCATGTAAACAGTTTTTTGTTTTCTGTAACAAAGCCACTTCAGAGTAATCCAAATGGGCTGAGGGACCTCAGGTCCACCTCCAGAGGTGGGTAAAATAACAGATTCAGCTGGCAGCCAGACTCCATTTCCCAGCGGCCCCAGCTCACGCCACTCCCAACCCCATGTGGGTCATGAGCAGGGCAGGGAGCTGCTCCAGGCCTGATGCTAGGATCTTGAAGCAGTGATATTGGGCACAGTCAGGGCAAAGCCATGATCCACTCCCCACATGCCCCTGCCTGCAGAACCCTGGGCTCAGCCCCAGCCCTGGCAAGATCCTGGGGTCTCCCTAGCCCCACCTGCCCATCTCGTTCCCAGCCACAGCCTTATCCCAGCTTCCCTGCCATGCCCCTGCCCATGCAAGTCCAGCCCCCGGCAGGGGGCATGGGTCAGAAGGGCCGGGGTGCCCAGGCTGGATCTGGCATCAGCAGCCAGAAGGAGCTGCCACCACAGGGCTACTAGGAAATGGAGTCTGCCGCAGGCCTGATTTGTTCCATGGGCCAAACTTTGCCCACCCCTATTATTAAGCCATGGTTAGGTGCTGACAAGATCAATTTGGATCCAGCCTTTTTGTAGGGTTTTGTTCATCCCTAGGGTGAAGTACAACAGAATTCATATGGCCTTTTGGCAACATTGCCTCTACTGGGCAGCAGAAGGGAGATGCTCGTCCCTTGCAGAAGCGATGTGGTATGTGCAGTATCGATACAGACTTTCTGACCACTGCCACATCAGCTTCAAGCCAAATAATACGGGTAGGCAAAGTCCAGCCCATGGGCCAGATCAGGCCTGCGGCAAACTCCATTTCCCCATAGCCCCTGTGGTGACAGCTCCTTCTGGCTAAATCTCTTGGGAAACAACAGTTGAGTTTACATCGCCATTTATTGATGCTTCAGAGGCTGCCATCAAAAGTTCTGTTTGCCTCCATTTGGTTAGTGGTCCCTGTAACTATATGTGTCTTCTAATAATCGGTTAAAGTGAAACCTGTTTCCTATTGGCTAAATGGGCATGCGGAGGCAATATTTTTGTGGCTCATTTGACCGAATTATCAAGAGACGGGGCTTTTCCTTTTTAAACACCCTCTGAACTAGTTGGTTATCTCATGCCTTTGTCCATAGAAGTTTCCTTTATATATGTGAAAGATGAGCAGGTGAATGTAATGTTCATTAGTAAGGAGGATTCCAGCTGAAACATCCATATGTTGGTGTATGAGTAGTGTCCAACAAAAACCAGGCAAAATACGCTAAGCTACCATGCTAAGGCATTGACATATGGAGCTCACTGAGACTTTTACCCAAAATGGTATTTAAACTTTCAACCTTCAAGCAGAGACTCCAGACTGCATCTCATTTAGCTTCCTACTTCTCTAACATGTAACCAATACTTGATTTACTAAATGCCAACATTCAGCTCTCAGGACAGATAGAAAAGCCCCAGGAAACTACTGACCTTCTTAATACAGGAATAAGATAACTTTACTAGATTTAACATTCAGAGATCTATAAAGATTGAATTTGAAAGATCTTTCTCTGTGCAAGAGGCAGGAAATGGAAGCATCTGGACAAAACAGTAGGTAGCTGGATGTTATGTGCAGTAATAGAAAAAAGAAAATTATTGCCTCTTTCATTTCAGGTCAAAAATAGGCAGGTAACAGAGAACACTCTTGAAATATCTGTCATGTAGGATGAGATTAATATTTGCTTCTCAGAAGGTGGTTTACTCTCCAAATGGATTGGAGTATTTTAAAAGGGGAAAAAAATAGTCATTTCATGTGCGCTCTAGTGTTCTGTGCTTGGCTTCAGCTGCGGTTTATAATGTGTATTCAAATATTACTAATTGCAGCTACCTTTTGTAATCATTTGTTATGAAGCAAGGATCATTTCAGGATGCACACGGAATATGTTTGATTCTTCTGAATTGCTCAGCATAACTGAGCTGTATCTCTATTTCAGTCAATGGCTTTACTCTTCAGGACAACGAGGATGAGAATCAGACCCAAAGTGACAGAAGAATTTTGCAAAGTATTAATTATATCCAATCAGCTGGATTCTTGGATATTTGATTGGCTAAAATATCCTATTTTCAATACCCTATTGGGATCTAGACTGAGAATATACAAACCTAAAATATAAGGTTTTTAGTACCTGTTACTTAAGGGAGTTTCACTGCATATTGGGCCCTGATTCAGCAACACACATAAGCTTGAGTTGATTGACATGCTTAAAATTAATAAGGTAGGAGTGATTGGATAGATTTAGAGCAGGGGTGGGCAAAACACATCCTGCGGGATGGATGTAGCCCGCCAGGCCATTGTATCTAGCCCGTAGGGCCCCTAAAAAATTTAGAAAATTAATATTTATCTGCTCCAGGCTGCCTGTCATGTGGCCCTCAATGGCTTGCCAAAACTTAGTAAGTGGCCCACTTCCGGAAATAATTGCCTGTCCCTAATTTAGATCCTTAAAAGTAGAGCTGATCAGGAAACAATTTCCTCATCCCATAAGTGCCTGGGTTGGCTGGGGGAGCGGGGGGGAGGCATTGTTTGTTTGTTTGTTTGTTTTTAAATACTGAACTAAGATAAAAAGTCAATATATTTTGAATGTCCAGAAATCAATACGCCAAAAAATTGCATCCAGTCAATTGAAATTTTTCAAAACTCTACAGCTTGACTTTATGCTTTTAAAACTTTTTTTTAATTTAATTTTAAAAAGGCATTTCAAAGCAGAGGAAGGAAAGTTTAAGTTTCAAAATGGTCCAAACGCAATGTGTAAACAATTTCGAAACTTTAAAATGATTTTGAATCAGGAAATTCTCCAAACCAACCATTTCCCTGGAAGTGTGTAGGTTTCCTTCCCCAGGTGAAAAATATTATGTTGTAAAATTCCAAATGCCACTTAAATCAATCACTTTTATTTTGCCCTGCAAGACATCCCCACTTAAAGCAATCATTTTCATTTACTTTGGAAGGAGTGGAGTCAAACCAAAGTGAATGTTATAACTCAGGTCTGGAGGAATGGGGTGGCAGTGGGCTGCATTCAGGCAGCAGTGCAGAGTTGGGGTTGGCCGTTGATGGCATGTCCGCTGGAGTCCAGGGACCCCGAATTCTGCAGCAGGCCACACTGCCCAACTTCTGGCAGTCTACCAGACTACCAAAGGGCAGATGAAATGGTTCGGCAGGCTGGATGTGGCCCGCGGGCTGTGTGTTTGACACCCATGTTCTAACTGACATATAACTTACACTATATCTGCTTCTTTCCCAGACCTGTGCCCAAAAGCCTGGCTAATGCTCTTGCCTATACCGTTGGTCCAACAAATGTATTACCAAACAAATATCTCTTCTCACATATTACTTGAACTATTAACACAACAACAACACTACTACACACAAAAGGGAGATGCTCTGGCCAGTACTTTCTTGTAATGTCCTGTTTTCTTAAATGCAAAATAGAGACTATGCATCTTTGATTATCATAAAAAATAAGCACTCAGAGCCAGAGTTTACACCCGTGAGCATAGTTTCCCATAGACTTTGCTAAAGGGATGTCAACACTGCTCAACTTGGGCTTGGCAACTCTGTGCTGAGATCTACGATACTGGTTTGACAAATGTTGTGGTTCGGCAGTAGATTCCTTGTCTACCACATGGAAAAACCTGGTTTGATTCCCAGATGCGTATATGATGACAGCCATTGAGGCACCAAACCCCAGACTCAGTCTGGCCTGTGGGTCTTGGCCCAGTGGCCTAAAGAGGGGTAGAAGGTCTGGGCAGCCATCACTCCACCATACTCCTGCCTAGGCGTACATGTCAAAGGTCCTGGTAACCTCTCATCCAGAAGAATGGAGGATTGCCAACTACTACCTCCCAACCTGGAAACTGCTTATTTGCCCTAATGGGGCTCTGTACACATACCAATAAGCCTCAGTTCTCCAGTACTGTGTAGCTTAGGGCTGTACCTGAGCAGCATAGAGCCACCTTAAATTTTATACAAGGTATCTCAGTTTGAGTTCAAGGCAACTACTAGCATGAGTAATGTTATACTCATTCCCGAGCATTTATATAACTTGAACCACTGTTGGTTCAATTCACAAAATAACTAAAATGCTTTGAAACTCTTCAGATGACATTTGCCAGGGAAGCGTTTAATCCTACGTGCTCCGATCTCCCAATAATATCAGTGCAAACCTGTTTGTCGAAGCAGGCCCAATGCAAGATTAGTTTCAATGGGATGTCTCATGTGAATAAAGTTGTTCCCATACCCAACCATTTGCAGAATCACACACTAACTATATTGAAATCATTTTGCCTCTGATGAAATGGAGCAATACACAAAACGAAATGCGGCTCTTGTTTAAACAAACCCAAAGCAGTTTGGGAAGGAAAATGGGGTGCACGCACATACATCTTCCCCCAAATAACTCTTCAGGAAGAACAGGTAACTTGAATGTAATAACCAGGACTGGAGTGGCAATAGATCTGAACTCCCTGTGCAATGCAATTTTTGTAATGAAAACCAAGCAATGAAAGCTACTTTTATGTTAATCCAAAAGAAAAAAAAGAAAAGAGTACAAACTAAAATAATGACATGATATTTCAGTTTTAAAAGAACTACGTATATCTCAGTTTGGAAGATTCCTAGTGCTTCATGTGCACACGATGGCTAATGGCAAAGAAGCAGAGGGGCTGTGGAAAAACAAAACCAGGGAAATTTGGTTCTAGATGAGGCTTTGAATTCTCTTGGGAAATGCCTCATAAGGAAGATCAACTTTGCTGAAAAGAAAGAGAGATTAATGAGATGGGAAGCAGCCTGTGCTAAAACTTTTTAAGTTTTTTCCCAGCTTCAATCGAAATGGCAGAAGGGATTTGTCTCCAGGACGAGGCAGAACCCAGAAGATTTTCAGTTTTAATGTCGCCACTCGGAGCAGCGTGTTCATGTCCCTTACAAATAGAAGTTATCTTCTCCCAAACCCAAATTACCACACCTGTTTGATGCAGAGCCAGCCAAATTACAGAATCAATGGGGCTCGGACAAACTCACCCATGCATTTACTGCCCATTTGGGTATTATTATTACAACATTATTATTAATTATTATTATTATCTATCCTTACATTTTTTCACCTTTAGCCCAAGGCATTTTACAAAGGAGGTCTGTATCATTAATCCCATTTTACAGATGAGGAAACAGAGGCAGAGGGCATGAGGTGACTTGCCCAAAGTGTCCCAGAAGTCCAGTGGCAGAGCAAAGCATAAAACCTGCAACTCCTGTGTTTCAGGGTCTATCTAATGGGCCAAAATGTCCTTCCTTCTGTAACTGAAAGATGTTTGGGCTTAGGAGTCCTGTAATATTAATTTTGTACAACATATAAAGAAAATAAATCATCTCTAAATTGCCCGCCAGGACTTGGGTAAGCGCTTTGATTAACTTCGTAACTACGTTTGGACATGCTTGAAATGTAATGCATGTGAAGCCTGTATTCATTTTGTTTAACAAAAATCATTCCAAAAAACAGAGGGTCCATACCTATATTGTAAGTTTTCATCTTGAGACTATTTTTTCTGTGCTTATACAGCACCCCCCCTTCCCCGCCCAGCGCAACAGAGTCTCAGCCCATTACTGGACTACTTCAGGACAAATAAATGCCATCATTATAATTCAATAGCTCAGATTTATTTCAACTATGAGCAAAGCCATAACATCATATATCAATTCTAGGAAAACTACCCTACTATTAATGCCTTAAATTTCACTGTCATTCATGATTATCCCTGTAGAATCTCCTTTCTTCACCCACAGCCTTGATCCCCTGGAGCGCTATTTAAATGAAATTATCCTGCTTTTAAGACTGATAAAATAAGCTACATGGTAAATTTAGTAATGTAACTGCACGGTGTTGTCCTGTGCCTACTGTATTTCTATATCTCTAAAGTAATTTTTTCCAGAATTAGAATCATGCCTCTTTAGCTGGGAGGTGAAGGAATAGGCAGAGATATGACTTGGTTTTTCTGCAGCATCTCACTTTTTCTATAAACGAGGGTCTATTTGTCACAGTTGTGAAGAAAAATTGTTCAACAAGAAGCACGCCTAAATGTAGTTGTCAACCATTTTAGACTCAAGGTGCCCCTCCAAAACTTTGGAGCATTTAACAGCACCCCATTAAATAAATGAATATAAATATATGCTGAATATTATAATGTGTACATTATTATTCTAATATTAACTAATGCTATCAATATTAATACCTTGGTCTATAAAGAACGGAGCCGGCCAGTGGGACAAAGTCCTGTAAAGGACACATAGCACAAAAGGAGTGCTGAAGGGGTAAAAGCGAGAGAGGGTGGGCAGAAGGGCACACAATGCCTAGGAGGCAAGGAGGGGGCTGGCCAGGGGCAAAGCGTGGTCACGCCAAAGTTGCTGTGACCAGTGAATCTGTGCCTCACTTCCTGCAGAGCCAGACTGGGAAGTAGCAATGGTAGGAGCACGTGCTCTGGCCACAGCCATTCCCACTCCAATCCTGCATGGTGCCTCCCAAAAAGAGAGGTGAGCAGGGCAGGTGAAACCATCCAGCATGCCTCTCTTCAAGCGACACGTCGAGTCAACTGGGGAAGCAGCTGCAGGAGAAAGTCATGCCTTCATGCTTTACACTATGCTGCTCTTCCATGCTCAGCTCCAATATCCTTCCTGAAATTGCGGGGTGCCTGACAGTCTCGCCCTGTAGTGGCAGCAACCAGGACACAGATGCTATTGCCACCGGGCAGAACTTCCCCATGATCCCCGAGAGCATCCAGGGGCAGATCGGAGGGTCGGGGGTGGGAAGGGGAAGAGGTGCAGTGTTGCAGTTGCAACCCCCTTTGATTCCTGCTCCACCCCAAATTGAAAACCAACTGCTAGCAGTGGCAGTGGCATTTCTATTCAGGTAGCAGAGGTGGTCAGTTGACTTCATGTCTCAGTATAATCACCCCAATTCCTTCTAAATTCTTCATTTCATGGTCATTAACAACCTTCTCTCCTTTTTTTAATGGCCTGAATGTTCCACTAATCAAGCTATTCTTTCTTCTGCAGTTCTGCTGTTTGTATCTGCTCCTGGTAATATAATTCCTATTTCACAGCCCTGAAGACCATTTTTAACTCTAACTATAGAGGCTCAGGGGTGATCTGGTAGCCACCTATAAGTTTATAAGGGGTGTTCATCAGGATCTGGGGGAACGTTTGTTCACCCCAAGGGATGACAAGGTCGAACTGTTATAAACTCCTTCATGACCATTTCAGGCTGGACATAAGGAAGGACTTCTTTACAGTCCAATCCCCCAAGGTCTGGAATAGTCTGCCATTGAAGGTGGTTCAAGGACCTACTTTGAATGCCTTCAAGAGAAATTTGGATGTTTATCTTGCTGGGATCCTATGACCCCAGCTGACTTCCTGCCCCTGGGGCAGGGGGCTGGACTCAATGATCTTTCAAGGTCCCTTCCAGCCCTAATGTCTATGAAATCTATGAAATCTATAAACATGAACTTAGATGTGAACATAACTTTCAGTGAAGACTAGATTTTATTGTATGAATCTGAAAAATAGATGTCCTTTTAATTCTAATGATAACAGGATTAATTAAACAGCATATTTTGATTTTTTTTTTGCTTGTGTGTTTTATTTTTGTATCTATATAATATATGATATAGCAAATTCATATTTGCTTTTGTTCCAATCTTAAACTGAATAATATAGCTCTGGGCCACTAACTTACTAGTAAAACTTCTAGTTTCTTTTAAATTTGATTAAAAAGTATGCATTGTGTAATATGAGATGATGTGCCACGTCATCTGCCCAGACTTCACAATCGTCAAGGTGGTTTAAGGTTCTCTGTTTTCAAAGAGCAAATGGATACTAGATCTGCTGATGGATGCATCAGAGATGAAACAGGGCTGCAGCAGAATCAATGCGCTTGCCTTTCTCTTGCCAGTCTTCTCTGTTTGGCTTCACCGTGTCTCCTGAAAACAGAAAAGTGTGGAGCAGTTTCGCCCCACAGTGGTGCCACATCACCCCTTGCAGCACACCAGTTGAGAACCAATGTAGTAAGTATTACAACACGTGGTCTGGTTGCAGAGAGGACATAACGGGTACCATTTACCTGTAAGATACATGGTCTCTGCTTTCCAAAATTTCAAAATGCTATTTTAAGGACTGTCTGTTTGCAGAATGTAGAAGTCATTTCCTTCTGAGAAGTCAAGACAGACGTTCAGACATACCTACGTCGCTCAGACTCTTTCACAGAAGCCTTCCACTTTTCGTCGTTCTCTTAAGTATCCATTTCCTTTTTGAAAACAGAGAATCTTAAACCACTTTGACAACTGTGAAGTCCGTGCTCTCCTGTTCCATACACATTATGTAAAATCAGGCCAAACTACCCCTAATTCCCTTGTCAATCAGCAGCAAATGTGGCATATTTTATATGGAGCACTGGAATTTTGCCGTATCTGTGCATGTGCTCATTTCATTTTATACTTCCCAAAATGCCTCTCAAGGCTGGTCTATGACTCACTCATTTAGGAAAGCCCTGATCCTATTTCTTTACAATGACTTAAGGCTCGTTCATGGGAACATTGTTAGCCAGATGAAAAACACCACTATATATTCTTTTTTAAAACTTCCTGCAAAAAAAAAAAAGTTTTATTTCAAAACACATTTTTTTACCAAGCCTGAAAAAAGAAACTTTCAGTTGACAATTTTTTCAACAGAAATGTAGTATACATGAAATTGTTCAATCAAAATGTTCATCTTAGTTGAAAAGCTATATTTTTCCATCAACCCTGTTCCCCCTATTCTGATGAAGAAACAATTGTCTGGTGGTCTGCATTGTTGGGATCTGGGCACCTGATTTCTCTCTTTCCATGGATCTTTTGAAGAGTTATTTTGAAAAATGTTGAAAAGTAGTTTTGAAAAGTTATTCATATTACCTACTATAATAAAATCATATGTCTTACATTAGTATGGGGGGGGGAGGCTGTTGTAGCATGTTTATGGCTTCTTGTTAAGGCCCACCAGAAGTTTTGAGTTGAAACCCCGCTCTGTGCTTGGGCCACAGGCTGCCCCTGACTCATTCAGCTGTAAATGGGCTCTTGGCCACTGGGGCTGGATATTCGAACAGCTGGATGTGATGCTGGCCACCCTGTGTCCCTTCTGTGTCATTGGCTACAGAAACTAGAGTTCCTTAACTAGACTAGTCAAATAGGTCAATAGACTTTGAAGGACCTGTGAGATGATTATGGCAGTACCCAACATTGCAAGGATCAAGTTGACTAGTATAGAGCCCCACAGAGCAGACAGACAAAAATGATTTCAGTGAATGTAGCTAAACCACAGCAAATCACTTCCCTTTTTCATCTGTCCCGACCTTCCTAAACCAGCTTCCCTACACTGAATCCAACATCACAAACCCACAAATCTGATCGAAGGCGGTGAGAGGCTTAAATTGCCATTGCTGTCTTACACTATCCACTTACAGGAAGGTGTTGAGTCCTGGCGGGTTGAACAGTGGGGTGAGTGCCAGGACATCTATCACTCCCCTGATTCATGATGTGGTCACTGGTAAGTATTTAAAATGTTTCACTATCAGTTTCCCCCTGGATAAAAGCAGGGTTTGAATTACACTTTGACTCTGGGGGGGGGGTCTGCAAAAAAAATGGGGCTGCCCATTATGATGCCCTAATAAAATCGGAGACCCTCCAGGTTATGACTGTCAAAGCTTACAGGGGGGCTATCCTCTCTTATGGGAGGGCTTAGCCCCCCTGAGCTCCCCCATAATTCAAACCATAGGTAAAAGAGGGGTAATACCAGTAGTTCCTGAAAGGCAGCAGCATAATGATGGGTGGGTGAGCAAGGCATCCACCCCAGGCACTGCCTAAGCTGGAAGGGGTCGCTGGCATGGAGCTCCAGGAGCACCTCACCCTCTCTTCTCTCATCCTGCCTCCCACTGCACCTCCCCTCAAGTGGCTTCAGCTCTGGCAGCTGGCATGCAGTGGAGGAGCATGCAGTGGGAGATGTCAGTCAACCATCCCCTCCCTACATTTTTTGTTCCTGGAAACCAGGGGAATTGGGAATGGTCAACACATCAGTGGAAAAATAAAAGGAGGTGACTTTTCCCCGCTGCAGCCGCAAACCTCTGACTGTTGCAGGGTGCGGTGCTGGTGTTGCTGCCCTGCTCTTCCCACAGCCCGAGCCAGGGAAGTGCAGGGTGCAGGGCGGTCCAGGGTGCAGTACCATCCAGCGGTGCCCCTGCTAAGAGGTTAAGCTACTGACCGAGACTTCAGATTCCCTGTATGTAATCTTGGGCGAGTCACTTAATCCTTGTGTCAGTTTTCAATCTGTACAAAAGAGACAGTGGCACTGGCACTCTCTCCCCGTTTGTTCATTTGTATCTTTATATGATAACTTCCCCTATGCAGTTTTGCACGTCAGTTTGGCCTCTTACTGCAGTGACTAGCATAGAGACCTCCCACCCCCTGCCCCATCACGTTTACAGCTACCAACATCTGAAAAACACCTGCCTGCGCTGTAGCTCTTCTGTAACTATAGAAAGGAGCAGCTCTAGGCAGGCTGATTCATCAGTGATGAATCCATTATTATGTGAAGCTCAGACTGGCTCACTGAAAGCATGGCCAAGACCGCAAGAATCCCCGGGAGATCACGGAGGCAAAGACGCAGGGTTCATTTTCAAACTGTGCTAATGCCTTAAAGCCAGTCCCCAGCCATCCTCTGTGTGGCATCAGGCTCTGGACTTGTCTTCAGGGCAGACAGTGAGTCAGAGGAGAGAACTACGTGAGAAAAACCTCTGCTTCACAGGGGGCTACTAATCCGGCTGCTGGTAAAACAGCCAGGCGAGGCATGAGTCACCGGGAGCTGATGTCAAGGGAGCCCTAGTATCCGCTCTCAGCACAGAGTGTTTAAGGTCTCTGACACTCTTTGCCGATGCAAGTGTTTGTTCACCCTCTTCACGTTATTCTTGTCGTAACGTAAGTTAAATTCCTTGCATTTTACAGTCTCAACAGGCAGCAGCCGTGCTTTAGGAATACAGGATTTACTGTAACAGCTCAGATCACTGCTCCGTCAAGTTGTAGATGTTCCTTTCAGGAGTTGGCATTACCTGTTCTCCTAGGATAGTCCCCTGGTATGCATTAGTATTTATTATGTTTGCAAGGAAAGGACCAATTGCATCAAGAACTGCACAAAACAGACAATAAAGGATAATTCTTGCTGCAAAAAAAAAAAATGCAATATTAATAGATAACACAGACAAGAGGTGAAATAAAGGAAATACCATTGCATCCATTTCATGGATAAGGAACTGAGGCAGAAAAAACCAGCAGCCAGGTTTTAGTTCACCTGTTAGGTGCACAAATGGATGTAGGTGCCTAAGTGTGATCCTATTCCATCCTGCTCAACTCCCTGACAAACAGTTAATGCAAAAAGGCAGGTGGATCCTCCTTCTCCTTACTGCTTTTTTGTGCTTCGGTGCTTATGGGTTACAAAGGGAAATGGATTAATGGATTTTCAGGACTTGAACAGGGTGATCTAAAATTGCACTTAGGCACATCAAATCTATTTTGATGCCTCATTGGTAGAAAATAACCTGGCCCTAAATGACTTGTCCAAGGTCGTACAAACATCTGTGCCGAAGCCAGAACTTGAACCAGGCCTACTGGGTACCTGGTTTGAGCCATAACCACAAGCCCCTAAAGAGAAAAAAAGAAATAGTGTTTCACCCAAGTTGCTCAAAAATACTGTAGAGCCCAATAAAGAACAATTTCTGTTAGGTCAATTTAGTTTGGTTCTTATTCTGTGCCCTATACAATTCCATACAGTTGCTGACTTGGTTACACAAAAAAATACAGACAAAATCCTCACAGTCTTACGGAGAGGTTACCATTTTCTAATTCATTCCATATAACTTCTCCATAAGGGTGATACGGAGGCAGAACGGCCCAATACACAAGGCAACGAGTAGGGGATCTGAACCTACACCGTGCTCTTCCTCTACACAGCTGTGTGACCTTGAGAAGTCATTTCAGCTTTCTAAGCCTCTCTCAACTCATCTGTAAAATGGGGATAATGATCCTTGGGCTTACTTCACATAGGGCTTTGCAATCTATAAATGAAAAGCCCTATCCAAGGGGCAAAATATCATCATAAATAGAGGAAACCAAAGAAATCAGTCCGTGGTATTATGCAGTGCTGTCCAGAGTAAAATACTCTTCCTTGGCTCCTACCAGGTCTGTCCATGGGAAGACTCTCACCAATTGCAGTGGGAGACAGATCAGCTCTTCTGTGCCCTGAAGTTTGATTTATAGCGTTCTTCTCATGCATATTGTTACTTGTCCTCAAATTATCTGTTGATTACCACTGGCTATTAAAACCAACCATCTGCTTAAAAAATGCAGATACAATATCCGAATCTCTTACCTCCTGCTGTAGCAAATTCCACGTGCCGTCGCATAGCATGCAAGCATTTCCACATGTTCAGAATTCACCTGCCATTAATTCAACTTAATGGTCCCCTGGCGTTTGTAAATCCAGATGGGAGAGTGGGGACCAGATTCTCTTGGTTTGCTCCCGTGTAGCTCGACGGGCTGCAGTGAAGTTACTTCTAATTGACTTCCGATTAAGAAGAGAGTCAGGCCTCCGCCTTGTCCTCCATTCGTTTCACTTTACTGCTCTGTGGGGAATTTTTTTTTTCTTTCCTTTCAACATCTCGGGTAAAAAATGGCATTGCCCAACAGCATTGCTTCGCTGTTTGTAATGGGCTGCAATGTCAGCATAAGTCCTGGGCGAATCTAAACTAGAGAACGGGAAATCCTTCAGGAAAAGTGACATTTAAGACAGAACCCAAGGCACCCATACAACTTCTAACTGGGAATGCAGCTGTGTAACAGGAACAGTGCTTTCTCCTGCTTTCTAGCATGTGCACCATCCTTACTGTGGCATTCGCGCCTGTACACCAATAGCTCTAATACACCTACACGCCATATAGATGCGCACAGGTGCTACAGACAAATGCCATCCCTGGTCAGTTTTCCTGTTTCCACAGTAACCTGATGAGCTCTAAGGAACGGCAGTCAATAAAGAAAATCCAAGCAGAGATAAATCATAATATTAGGTTAGGGTGAAACGGGCCTGGAATACTGAACGACTGATAGAGCATAATACCATTTCGGGGGCTATTACTGAAGCTCAGGTCAGCGCTGCAGAGGAATACGATGTGGCATTTACGGAACAGATTTGCTAAGCAAGAGCGCAGATGGGAGAACGGGCGCCGAGTTCTCTAGACTAAGCCCTCTGCTAGACGAAACCCAGCTCTGCTTTGTGTATCATATGACATATGCCATTCAGGAAGGGACATCAGGGAAAAGTGTATAAGTGAATAGGGAGTGACATCTGTTAGCCCGTAGAAGCCTAAGTGTGGTAACACGGGACGTACGCATTCAAACATGCCAGCTTTTTATTATTAGCTTCCTAATTCTGCAGTGACACTCGAACGTATGTCAATAAGCAAGCGTGACAAATGCAGGGGTCATCTTTGGTAACTGCTACTCTTACGTCTGGATCTTTTACTAGGGTTTTACACCTGTCCCATAAACGGAAGTGGATTCTTCACCCTGGGGATCTGTCTGTGCGCTTCAGGAAAGAGCAGAGGCCCTTTCCATTAGTCAAGTGTGAGTTCACACTTAAAGATCATTAAGAGACAGGCCAGACTAAGTGTCCTTAATGGCCCTGACCCATGCTCCATTAGAAACATGGAAGTGGGCAAGTCAGTCTGCAAGAACAAAACTGAGAGACACTGGGTGCATCTACACATCAGATTAATGTACATGAATAAACCCCGGAGCTTATTGCTCTGGAGTGTTTTTTTCCTCCTGGTTGCCCTGTTTGAATGTATGCCCGGGAGCAAAACAACTCTGGAGTATATTGCTCCAGAGTTTAATTTGTATGCATCTCGTGGTGCTCGGTCAGAGCAGGCCAGGCAGGCAGGGGACGTGGAGGTGGGGGTCGGCCTGCCAGCCCAAGACTGCTCCAACTAGACTCCACGTGCTGTGGAGTGGCTGGCTGGGGTGCAGGGTGCTTCAACACAGGGGCTACCTGCTGGCTGAACTGAAGCACCCTGTGCCCCAACCAGCCAAGGCTGAGGAAGGATCCAATTAAAGCTGGAAGATTTATTTTGTAGAAAAAATCCCCCCAAAAGAGAATCTCTCGTGGTGTTTGGATATACCCCGAACTCTGCCCAGATTGAAAAGTCTTCCAGACACAGGCTAGCTCCGGAGACTTGATTCTCTATCCCATCACTCCAATCTTATGGCACTGAAACCGGATTGAGAGCATTGTTCTCGATCTGAGTTATGCCAGATTAAGGTCAGTGTAAGACAGCAAAGAAGTAAGCCCATCATTTTTAAGGCTATATGTTCCTATCCCCCTATCCCCACGCACTGAGAATAACAACATTAACCTATGTGTCAAGTCCATGGTGGATAGAAATATGTTAAATATTGTGAAACAATTGGATACTCCAGTCATGGGAGCCATGGAAAGATCTAAATAGGTTCCATTTTAGTAAGGGGATATCTGTTATTCATTCCCTCTACCACTACACCATCCCCTGGCTACGGGAACCACCCCTGGGGACAGGCAGGCTGTGGGGAAAACCAGAGTCCATCTGTGCAACCGGCAGCTTGCTGGGAATTGCCCTTCACTCCTGCCCATTGCAGCAATAGTGGGCTGCGTGTGCAGAGCCAGAAGTCCCCCACGCAGCAAGGTGGGCATGCAGAGGGCTGCCTCTCACCCCTGGCTAATGCAGCAGCAGGAGATTACCTGTGGAGAGCCAGGGGCCTTCTGTAAGGCAGGCAGCTTGCCAGGGGTTGCCCCCTTCCTTGCCCTGGCACAGCACCAGACACAAAGGGGGCTGGGAAATGGCCCAACTCTGCCTTCCACCAGTTGCATTGCATGAGCCAGCCCCACTGCGTTAGCATCTCCTCCATGAAGAGCCAGCCCTGAGGCATCTGCTCCAGGCAGAGAGCACCAGCGACAGCTCCTGGAAGAGACTAGTTGTCTTCCCATCAAAGGTTCAAAAGTCTCCTAGTCCCAGGGTGGCCGACCTGTGTCAGAGAGCAGCCTCTGTGCGTAGCCGCTGAGCACACCCTGCCCGTTCACTGTTGCTGCCAACCAACAATGCTGGAAACGTTGTGCAGAGCCTGCCAGACCTGCTCTGAAGATCTCTCTCCTTGGCATGCTTGAGCATCACCACAGGGCACACCTTCCGGGCCACATTTCCAGAGCTGGCACACGTGGGCAGAAACAGACTGCAGGGCAGGCTTGGGACCAAACAACCCCACTGTGCCAGGGACAAAATGAAAACTTACCCTGAAGAACTTCATCTCGTGCTAACTGCTGTGCTGAATAAAGAACTATGGCACAACCCGTATTTTCCACTCAGAGGGTGCATCTACATGAGGCCTAATAACATGATGCAGCAGTGTGTCACGGCAAAAACCAAGCTAATGGCCTACTGCACTGTGTTATTAGGCTAATGCACAGTAAGCATCACAAAATAACTGCACCGGCACTAATGCACAGTAACTTTAGGTACTGCACATTTAGTTAGTCTTTTATTAAGGAAGTGGTAAATTAAATGCGCAGTATCTAGGGCACATTCATGAGCATGTAGACATGCCCGCTGGGTGGAAAGATGGGCAAACAAACTTCATTTGCCCGTGAAAACTGAACTCACAGTAGTATTAGCTGTACTTTCACACATCTCGCCTTGTCTGCTCAAGTAGCCAGGTGAAGAAGGACCTTTTGAACAGAAGGATACAGTCCAATAGTCTGTGTGATGTTTAGTACCGTTGCTAAATTAATGATGGTGCTTCTTCAGTTTGCAGCAGAGATCAGTGGGGGCTGCTGTTAGAAGCACATCCGTTTTGCAGTAAAAGAGTTGAATGGGCTTTCATCATTTCAATCAATCCCAGGATGCTTTTTATGATGGAAAAGGACATCCATTCCTTCTTTGACCTTATTAAAGGCAAGGAGGTTATTGTGTAAAGAGGATAATTAATTTTGGAGCTTTCAAAAATAATCACCGGAGAAGTGCCCATAGAGCACAATTAACAAACATTAAACTAATCAAATATCGGCCTTAAATTTTTTCCTTATCTATTCCCTTCCAATTTCAACATTTGGAACAATAATGAGGTTTAACAATCAATGGGTTCCTAATGAGAGCAGCTTGCAGTACAGCCACAATAATCATCTTTTGAAAAATCAATACAGAAGGAAATGTGAAAACAATTTGATATGAAGTGTGACTTCCTCTGTTTCCATATATACTCATATTCCAACCCCCCACTGCCCCCATCTTTTTCCCTGCCACAGAGACAGGAAGGATAGCTACTTGTTGGAAGATAATCACGTAATTAAGATGTATGAGATGTGCCTGCCCGTGACACGTGAAATAAAAATATAATGAAAGAAACAACACAAGCATGTATAAAGGGCCTTCTCAACCTAAGCAATAGCACTTGCTGCCATGAACAATATATCTAATCATATCTAATCATAAAAAAAATAGACCATAATAACCATGAGGCATAAAATGATATTCACCCCAGTACCAACAAGGCATGGTGGAACAGACAAAAAATAATTGTGTTACAAAATGCCTAGAACAAACGGAGAAAACAAAGACAACGGAGCGCCTGATTTTGCTGCATTGTCTGCAGAGATAAACATGACACTAGGGCATTCCTGTCTTATTTCCGCTTTCAGCAAATCCAGTTATGTTGCGACTGATTTCAAAATGATTATTGCGCCCGGGTGCTAGGATGTGGCTGGTTCACTCTTTCAACCTAGTGATACCCCAAGTCTCGAATGGCCTCTTGGCAGCTGAGTAAAACAGAGGAGCCATGAATCCATTAGAGTTGATGCCAGCGACCAGCTCAGCAATTGGACAGGTCTGAAACTATGGGAAAGATGGGGGCATAAATTTGACCGACCTTCGCACACCTGTTGCGACACACAAGGACTCCTCAGCCTGGAAGCTTACCCTTGTCTTTAAAACAATATCAGTGGACTAAACACTCATAATCCAAGGCCCATGTTGAGCCTAGGCCACTCAAAAGTACTATAGCCAGTGATAGACAAGGGAGTTACGTGCCCAGTCTTTGGTTCTCAGCCTGATAAACAGATTCCCATTCATAACTGGTTTGATCAGGGATAGCTCTTTGGTAGCCAGGCTCACACTCATATGTCAGGGTCCAAAGTAAAACACTGTAGGTGCGTCTACACGTGTGCTTTAATGCACAGTAGCCTATTTCATTGCGCATTAAAGCATCACGTAAAAAAAATGCAAATACAATCCTGAGCAGTAAAATAGGCTACCGCACATTAAGCAACACTTAAAAAGCATGCACTTTCGCTAGTGCGCATTAGGACAGCACAATAATGCACATGTAGATGCACCCTGTAACCACTCTGCCACCACCTCCTCCACATGTCTGTAATAAGGCCGAGTGCAACTAAAGTAAGAGGGCAGGAGTAAAGCCGGCAGAAATAACCCCTTGACAACATAGCTCCTTTTTCAACGTGACAAAAAGTCAGGGATTGCTCTCATAGCTGCACTGTGTGCAAATGTCCACATTTTAAATGGAACCTCTGGATACAAAGAAATGTTTCTGTGCTACTAACAGCATAAATAATGCAGATTTCAGCACAGCCTCCCAAACAGCCCAGATGCAGCCCCGTTAGCATTGCCAGACTGAATATAACTGGGAGGGAGCATCGTTTTAATAGAGAGATTAATCAAGGATTTTCATGTGGCTGGAATATAGGGTAATGGTAGTAGGGGAGGATTAGACCGTGCCTGTGGCTTGGACAAGTAAGATAGGAAGAGAAACATCCATTCTGTCAAGCTGCCTGCCCTCCTGCCTTAGCACTCATACCCTGTGTTAGCATCAAGATGTCTTGGGCTTTAAATGAAATGTCAAATATAATTTGGCTCTGGATACACAAGATATATGATTGCCCTTGGAGAAACTTGATAACTCAGCGCACTTTGTGTCAAATGTGTATCTACCTGATAGCTCACTCCATAAAAGCACTACCTTGCTCTCCCTTGACTGTATCAAAATTGTTGGACTCCAAATGGGCTGCTTGCAATTTGCACAAATGGGCCCATTTTAGGAGGGGGAGGGGGGCGGGATACATCAGAAAAAGGAAAACTGCTTATTGAAAGTTGACTCTCAAATGTCATCACTGCAGATTTCATTAGTATGCAGTGGCTAGATGTTGGTTATCACATCGGCACTGGACGGCTCAGCCCAGAGTGAGGCATTATGTTAAGTTATACATTTGGTTTCCTTCTGGGACTTAGTGATGAGATTTACATTTGGAAATCAGCTGTATTCCCCAGATGTTTTAGGCACTCAGAGGTGACTGGAATGAGCACGGTGGAAAACAGCTAAATAGATATATCTGTAAGCTAGCTAGGTATTTACAACTCCACTCATCATGGTATCCAGACCCACACAGACATTACCAGAAATATTTTTATCATTGCAGGAAGGGAATGACATTCAAAGATGGGGAACGCAGGCAGAGAGATTCACAAAGGTGCTACTGAGCTTTCCGGCATGCTGATGCCTAAAGGGGTCCTTGGTATCTTGGTGGATGAAGGACCCACCTTCCCTTTACAGCGCACAAGTAAGAGAGATGTTGGCATAAGCTAGCATGCCTGGCCAGTAGCCACCTACACTGTACTGATATTAGGTGGCTCCCCTCCACCACCACATGAAGAGGGGGATGAAGAGGGGGTCCTCCCCCCACCACATAATTAAGCATATATTTCCCCTAAGGATTCACAGTTGTGAACTCTCTCTGGAGCTAGACATGTATCCTGCATCAGTGATTTCCCATGATAACCGATAGCCTGGTGATTAGGACACTCTCCTGGGTTGTAGGGCAATTGTTTTCAAAGCCCTGCTTCTGATAAAGAAAGTGAGGATTTAAAAAGAGGTCTTATGTCCAACATCAGTTCCCCGTAGCACTGGGCTACTGGTGACATGAGAAATACTTCTCATTTGTCCTCCACAGTCTAAAACAGAATCTCTTTTTTACCTGCTGGATGAGGGAAGATTTCCAGGGGAATACTTCATTTGAAAATCCCAGCAAGGACTCTTCCCCAGCAGGGATCCTGCATTGTTCACCTATTTGATCTATTGGGTCAGGTTAAAGATTACAGCCTGCCCTAGAGAAGCTACCACTAATGTGCTACAGTTCAAAAGCATTGCTCCACTGCAGAGATTTGCTGCCTGAAACAACACACCGCTAAGGTGTTACTCAAGAGGCAAATATCTTGCATTTCAGCTGTATAGGAAGAGACTTTTCTCCTGCTCAGTATCTTATAATAAAATTGCTTTGGCCATCTCAATTTACTCTATCATTGAACCTGAAGATGTGCTATGAAGATGGATGCTCATTTAAGAAACAAATAGTAGTGCCCCAATGTTTTGCCAAGTTCTAGTACTGAGCCTGAATTACCCATAGTGCAAGATATTGTGTTGATTTAAGATGATTTTGTTTCTGCATTACTGAACTATCAAGCAGTGTGAGACACTTCATGGGATCTGACCCAGCTTGGTAAAACCAGTGCTGATCTTTCACTGTCTTTACTCTGAGTGCATCAGTGTTGTACCCGCAACTCGTATGGCAGTATTTCACACTGGTCAGCATGTCCTACATGCCTGAACCTGTTGCCTGACTTACGGAGAATGTGAATCTGTTACAGCCCCGACACACAAAACTGGGTCTGCAGCAATGGTTCATACTTCTAACACAGGGATGTCAAAGAGATGGCCCATGGGGCAGATCCAGAGAGCCCTGTTGTTTGGTCCCTGGTGCTGGCCCTGGGTCTGAGCTGACCCACACGCAGTGCATGCCAACCAGGTCCCATGGGCAAGGTCTAGGACATGCATCACACACGGCACCTATTCCAGCCACTCTGGTATCCCTGCCATGCATGGTGCCTGCCCTGCCTGGTCCAAGACACACGTTGCACATGGTGCCTACTGCAGTTGGTCCAGGACCCATGCTGCACGCACCAACCACAGGCACCATATGCAGCATGGCTCCTGGACTGGCTGGAGTGTCACGGTCTCAGACCAGCATTGATGGCACCGCATGTGGTGTGATAAGTTTTCAGGCAGGACATAAGCAGCTGATCCAGTGAGTAGGCCTCTAGGAGCAGCTAGGGGGTTCAGCAAGGCGGGAGCACAGGTTACCAAACCATCAGGGTCTAGCATGGCGGGAGTGCTGAGAACATGGGGACCAACTTCCACGAAGACTGAGGGTCAAAATCCAAGAGTTTTCATCTAAGAAGTGAGCTGAGATCAGAAACCAGGGGTCATTGAGCTTGTGCCTAGGTCTAGGGGAGATCTAAGGCCAGAGTCAGGAACAGCCAAAGCTGAGGTGTGCTTAAAAAGGGGGAGCGGCATGATTGCTCGCCTTCACAGAAAACTAACAATCTCATTAGCCAGGAATCAGGGGCAGGTGTGATGGCTCAAGTGCTAGGCCCAGCCAGGCATACTTCTTCAGAGGCCCTGAAAGGTGTGGATCCAGGAGCAGGTGCATTAGCATCTGGCCAGGCAGGCACTGCGTGTTGCACCTAGTATCTGCTCCGGCTGCTCCAGGACCCCCGCTACACTCAGTGCCCACCCCAGCCACACTGCATTGCACATGCCATCTGTTCCAGGCACTCTGGGATCCACCCTGCACACGGCACCCGCTCCACGACTTGTGCCCATACACATGGTTCCCACAAATGCAGTGTGGGTCCTGGGCTGGCTGGAGTAGCCAGAACAGGCACCGCATGCAGTGGACTCAGCGTGTGGAAATGGGGCAGGGGGAAGGCGGAGGGTCCATGGGCCAAATCAGGCCTGCACACTGGTCCTGCGTCACTCACCTGGCCTGTAAGGCCAGATCAGTTTAACACCCTTGTTTTACCAGGTTCAGACTCTGACAGTAGCCAGGGTGCTAGGAGGAGAGAAATGCCACCCACCACTTTCTATTGCAGGGGGAATGTAGCTGCTCATTCATGCCTTTAATTCAGGAAAAGGTGAACTGGGCTCATAGTAGAGATGATACCTTTTATTAGACCAACAAGATTTTTTCCAAAAAAAAATCTTTCATTGCAAGCTTTTGGGCACAAACGCCCTTCATCAGGCATTGGAGAAAAGAATGTAAAAATTCTCCCGGGTAGCAATGAAAGTTCATATTTCATAGATTTCACAGAGGAGTCAATAGATGGAAAACTCCTCTGGGCTGGCAGTTCATAGCTGGTCTGGAGCCTCTCGCTTCCTGCGAAGCTCTGTGATGATGCAATTACCAGCAACAAAGGCAGGAGCAAGATCTCAGGTTTCAGGTGGTCACAGATGCTTTCTGCTTGGGAAAATATGAAGATTAAATTTTTAAAAATTGGTGAAAATTCGATATCTTCCACATGTCAGGTATCCAGGTTGTAGCCATATTGGTCTAGAGGAAAAGGCAATCAGGACTTGTGGTAGAGATGATATCTTTTATTAGACCTACAAGATTTTTGCCAAAAAAATAAATAAATTGTAATTGCAAGCTTTTGGGCACAAGCATCCTTCATCAGGCATTGGAGAAAAGACTGTAGAAGTCCTCCTGGGTAAAAATGAAAGTTCATATTCAGGCAATGCTCCTAATTTAATTCAGGAAAGCTCCTAAGCACTGTGCTGAACTTCCCAGGTGTCAAGGGCAGGCAGCACATTTCATCCCTGCACTGGCTTCTCTTTCCCCACATCGGGCATTGCCAGGTGCTGACTCCACCTGCACTTTGGCTGCTAGACAGGCCGTCTTGCTGTCTGTGCACTCTTGCAGCTTCAGAAATCAGCTGGGACACCTGCACTAGCCGTTGCTTGCTCAGGATCTCCAGAAAAGAGGCCGGGGTTTTCTATGGGGATGCTCTCTGCATTGGGCTGAAACAACTCCATTGTGCTCACCTTGAGGATGCAATGTGAAGGTCTAGTTATGTACTCGGGGGTACATTTCAGTTCAGAGACGTTGTGTAAGAGATTCCAGTCTGCTCTGAAGGGAGGGGAAAGCACATGTATCCTTGCATAGTTTCTGATTCAGATGCAAGGACATTTGATAAATATGCGTGCTGAAAGCAAACTACTTGACTTAATTTAAAAATCGAAACGTGAAAAAAAATGTAGATCTTTTCACCCAATTCCGTCGGTTCTGAGATGCGCTGTCCTTGGATGAGTGGACGCCAGCCTACTTTAAGATGGTCAATGAACCTTCTCACCTCTTTTCCACGTTGCTTGTAATGCTCATAAATTCCCATTTCATTCTGATTGTTTCCTAATTGATTTTACCCGTGTTTTTTTTTCCTTTTTTTTACCACACCAGCCTTCAGGATTCGAAAGCATCCGTTCCATTAGCATGCAAAAAAGCATTGGAAGAGGCACTCGATACATCACGGAGTGGTTTTATTCCTCAGCTTTTGCCATTTTTGAAAAGCCACAATGGTAAAATATTGAGCCAGTGACAAATATGGCACAGAAGGACATAAATAAATATGCAATATACCTGCCAGTCAAACCAAATGACAAATACTTCACTTCCCCAAATAAAAGCTAAGCAGGCTTACCTTTGCAGAGATAAGGTCACACCTGTGATATTTTGTGCTTTTGTACCAGGCGCAATGGGTAATACGTCTGAAGCCTCTGTCTAAACCAGCTCTATTCCTTGAGATAACTCTCTAGCATCAGATCATCCTTTGCACTTGGCTAAGGCAGGGAGAGGTCCGATTAAAACAGCAGTCCACTATGATAACACCTCCTTCCCCATTCCTCTAACTGTGCAGTAAGGCTCATGCCACCCCCATCCCCTTGTTTCCAAAACGGTCAACAAAAGCCCTGGAGGCATTTCCTTAACATTTACATGGATTCATTTTGTGTAAATGCAAAGTCCCCAGTGGTCACCGTGTGAGCTGCCACTCCAGCAATTACCATTCCACATGCAAGCGACCTTCCCTTCCCTCATCCCTTTTCCTCCTCTCCCAGTTCAGCTTTTCTTTTCTCTTTCCATCACTTCTATCCTCCTTCTATCCATCCTTCATCTTCCCCACGTCCCCATCTCCGCTACCTCTCAGCTCCTCCATTCTCATTCTCTCCCGCTGTCCTGTCTTCCAGTTACCAGGCATGTCTACACATGCATTTATGTCAGCTTAAATTTACTGAGTGCTAAATTACTGCACAGTAAGCAGGAATAGGCCAGTGTTTACACATGCAGGCATTAAAGTGCATTTACGCTGTATGTGGACCATAAAGTTAGTCCCAAGTCAGTCCACACACACAGTGTTACTCCACAGTAAGGCATCGACGCCTGTGTTAGTGTGAAGTAACTAATCTGGCATAAATTTTACACAGTTCCCTCTGTCCCCAGCAGATCTGTCTCACATTGCCTGGCCGTAGCTCCTTTCCAGTAGTATCAAGGCTAATGACTTTTCCAGCCTGACTCTTCCTATAGTTCAGTGCTTATATCACCATGGGTGTTTAGCCTGCTGCCTCATCCATGCTCTTTAATCCTCTGTTAATAGAGATGACACCTGCCGTGGCCTCCAAGAGCACAGATCAGGAGCCCTTTGAAACCCTGAGCATGATCCAAGCCTTTTTCTCCACAGATTCTTCTACCAAACCTATCGTCTTGGCATCAGAGGAGCCCAGATATGAAAGGATAAAACACAGCTTACCTCAGGAAGAAACATCCCAGACATAGTGTACAGACAGCCAACCTTAAAATAAAGCCAAGTCTACTCGAAAACTGAAAAGTGGAAAATAGATTGCATATAGCAGGAGCTTAAAAAAAAAAGTATATATAATACATGTGCATGCACACAGGAAGGTTTTTTGGAAACTCTTGGCAATTTCAAAATAAAACCATTTTGTGTATAATGATCATGCACTGGACCACTTGGTCTAAATAATCATAAACTGTGGGTGCATTTGATAACGCTGCCATCCATGTACCCCACTGCTGTGTAGTTTCCCACATTGTCACAGACATACAGCACAGGTAGCCATTTTGCATGTGCTATCTTTAGAGAGAGAGAGAGAGAGATGCTTATATTATTACACACACACACGCACGCATGCACACATGCACACACACACACACATGAGCTCTCACTCTAGCTCTCTCACTTTTTCCCAGGAACTAGGAAAAAAAAACACACCACACACCATTTACATATGAGTTTTTTGTTAAATAAATAAATAAATGTGTGTGTGTGTGTGTGTGTGTGTGTGTGTGTGTGTGTGTGTGTATATATATATATATATATATATGATAGACAAATATATATATATAGGATAGACACATTTCCTTGAGATATATATATATACACACACACACACACACACACACACAAATAAAATATAATGTATATTAGCTATATATACATAATCTAATCTAATAATCTCTATGTATAATATAATCACGCTCTATTATATATATTAGATTACATTATATATTAGATTACATTATACACACACACACATATATAAATAAAATGTAACCTAATATATAATCCTCTAAAATACACACACACACACACACATATATATATATATATGAAGATTCCCTGGTTTTGCTTATACAAGCTCTTGCAGACACAGGAGATTTAGGATGCTGAATATGCCAATGTCTTGCCTGCATCTCAGTGGAGAAGAACTGCAGTCTCCCATGCCATTTCCCTTAAGTCAGCCAAAAGTAATTTCCATCCTTTGCTCTGCTCGCTCTCTCATTTGTAAATTAGAGAGGTAAATTTGTGAGCTGCTTCCCAAAGCATTCTCTCTGTAGTTTTCTGGTATGCTAGCATATTACTTATATATTTAGTGTTTTAAAATCCACCCCTGGCCTCCATGTAGTGTTCTGGGCATCCATTCTATATGATGATAAATCTCACAACATCAGGATAGACAAATTTCCTTGATTTATCTCAAACAATCTCAGTGTGGACATCTGAACAAAAAAGGGTTGGGGAGAAGGAGGGAGAAATCAAACAGACGGGTTTTGCAGCTCACCAAGAAGGTTAATAAATCTGAGGCCTTTACTGTGAGGTATGCCCAATGGCTATAAGATTACTGTAGCTTCCCTTCTCTAGACCAATATACATTGTGTGTCCCAGTTTCGTTCCGATATTGAATTTGCTTTCTTGGACAAACAGCTGCAGTCTCCACTTCTCATACCTAGGCTAAGCAAATATTATTTCAAAATGTCTTTTCACTTGCATTGTATAAATACTTTTCTGCAGAACACACACTGGATTTTTCCTCTCCAAACTATCAGTCAAGGATTATACAGCTAGTTCAAGCTTACACAAGCAGTCACACCACATACACACACACACATGCACACGCACACATGCACACACGCACACGCACACAGAGCATTCTTTGCTCGCTTGTTAAAATCAGATCATTATTCTAACATCGTGGATTTAAATTCCTAGTTTAGTAATTAGATGTCTCTATAACAACCACATCTACACTGAATAAGAACGGAGGCTCTTGTGATTACAGTTACACATGACTACCGCTATCCAATGCCCTCTGAAAGTCCTCATCTATCCATTGCCCATAATCCTTTGTAGGTCTCCTGTGGACTGGCCACAGATGGCAAAAAGCAAATGAAGTAGCTAAAGAACTAAAGGCTGATGATTAGTGCTGTGACCAAGAATGGGGATAAAGACCTTGAGCTTTCTTTAAATAAGAGTGAGTGGAAGGAGACCACAAAAGTTAATCTCAAATAGGATTTGCTACGCAGTCTGTAGAGAAAATCTCTTCGAAGGTTACTTAGGGGTTATGAGAGGGTCAGTCGTAGGGAGACAGCGTGGCACACGGCATGGTCTACTCAAGATTAACGCTCCGTAGAACTCAAGCTGTCTGCATCAATGATGAAACTGTGAGCAAACGTACAAGTTTAGTAACCCAAGGGTGGAAAGTCCGGGGAAGGAGGATGAGCACACAAGCAATCACTAGTTGTATACCTGCTGGTGCCTGCTGAACGCAAGAAGTTCAAACTATCAAGCAACAAGAAGACATACTTACAGGGGCAGCAGACTTTCTATTTTCCCTAACATTGTTTTCCCCCATCTGTGGAAATGTATAGAAAAATAAGCCGGAGTTTCCATATGCTAAGCCACCTGTTCAGTGCAAGACTTGTCAACCTCAGATAGGAAAATGTAGGAGCAAACTATACTCTCTACCTATATGCCCACAGACATGCAGATAGGGAAGGGGCCCAGTAGGTGAAGTATCAGTAGAAATTAAAAACAGTGCATTTGCTGTTGCACAGGCCTTTCAAATTGAGAGCAGCAGTGTGATTTAATCATTGAACTCTCTCACCTGGCACAGTCGGATGGAAATTCAACAGTAGCAATTACTCTGTAAATGGACGCTAAGAGATGTGAAAAATGTGCTCATCAGCATGAGGGCAGGGCAAGTTTAAAACTTGTTTCCTTACTGGATTTAGGGTGACTGCAGTTGGGATCAACACGTTTGCTTTTGTTTAATTCAGCCAATTACTTCATCCGGTCTCAATTACTTGTGGCAAGTGATGTTGGCAATGACGGGAGATGAAGTAGCTCTTTTGATGCTGTTTCCTTCTCAATTGTGCCAAAGGGTCACGGCATAACACTGAGATCCAGTGCTAATGCTGGGTCTGAGCGAGGTCTTAAGGATTTTACTGTATATTCCCAAGGCTGCTTGCAAATCATCAAATAAGTGCTGCTTAAAAGCCACCATAAAACTGAGCAAAACTAGGCTTCTACCTTCCCCGTGAGAATGATGAAAACCCAAAGAAATACAGGGCCAGAAGGGATACCGAAAGATTAGCTCATTCAATTTTTTGTACTGAACCAAGATCACGTTTCGCCTGCTCTAAGAACCTTCCAGGGAAGGCGAATTCGTTTGCTATCCCGTTCCGGTGTTTCCCTCTCTTTATAGTTTAACCTTCCTTTTTGCAAATCAGGCTGATTTTTTTTGCCCTATACCTTCAGGCACTTCCTTTTAGTGGGTGAGACCAGGTTTAGCTTACGTCACGTCTATAAGTTTTTGACACAGAAGTGTTTTCCACCATTCTTCCACTCCCAGGATGAAGATGTCTTGCCTTTCATTGGACATAGCAACCCCCATTCTTCCCACATCTTGGATTTGTCGACAGGAACAACCTTCTCTTCTATTTCTTACTTTCATTCCTTTCCCTTCTTATCAAGTGAAATGACACTCTGATATCCGCCATCTTACCAAAAATATGAATAAAATACACTTCCCTCATACTTATTACCCCTACCCCCTTGCAGCTCACTGAATTCTCATTTACAACTATGGTATTGCCTTAAGCTCCCTTTCAGTGTGGTTTCTCACCTGCATTGAAATAATTATTTGCAAAGGCTTTAATGATCTCTTCTTGGAAAAATATTGAGAGCAGTACTCCGTTTTGAAATATCTTCCCTCCCTCTGCACATTCACAGTAGTGCCTCTATCCAGTGTCTCTTCCCAGTACTCCAGCCTCTCATTTTGTGGTTCTTCCTGTTTTCTCCCGTCTTTTGCGTGCGCCCATAGGAGCCTATCCTTACTGCTCTTCTACTCTCAATCCATGCCCTTTCTTATCTTTTCACACATATTTACAAC